>NC_092877.1:332936787-333254769 GCF_028372415.1 Notamacropus eugenii
ACTAATGATGCAGATCCTCCCAGGCTCTCCTCTTCTCATACCTTTCTCTACCAATACCCATTGTCTTTACAAACTGGGGTAGCTGAATACACAGTTGAGAAAGAATAGTTTGAAAAATATTCCATGTTGCTAATAGACCAGATTCTAACACAGCAAATTTCAAGAATTTATCAATGACATTAAAAAAAATGTGGTTGTAGCAAGCAATTCTAGATCCTGGAGGAAAACATCATAAACCATGCTCCAAGGGCAAGTGCATTTTTATAACGAATTCAGTTGAGAGGAGAAAGATAGTAGCCTTCAAATACAAAGCTGGGAGAGCTAAGGAAGAACAATCAGAATGTTCTAAGTTCAGGCACTCTAGGTAGGTGTCAGCTTCAGGGGGTGAACCTGCCAGGGGAGTATGAAGGAAGGGGCTAGTCCAGGGAAAAGCTCACCTGGAAGATCATCCTTATCTTAGGGAGCTGCAAAAGCTCCAAGGAAAGAGAGTGTGGGAGCTAACTAGATTTTTCAACTATTCAACTCCTTGGATTCTCTGAAATGATCTGGAGAAGGCAAGATGTTCTGATGTACCACCGATGATTACAGTACAGGACCCCAAGATGTAACAAAACTAGAAAAAATAGAAGAGAATCTGAACATCTTATTAGAAAAAACAACTGATCTTTAGAACCGATCAAGCAGAGACAGTATAAGAATTATTGGACTACCTGAGAGTTATGATAAAATAGTAATCTAGTTCCAATATGATAAGAAATTATTAAGAAAAAAATTATTCTGAAATTGTAGAACAAGAAGATAAAGTAGTTGTAGAACAAGAAGATAAAGTAGAAATAGAAAAAAAAATCCAGTGATAGCAACCTGAAAGAGATCTCAGAAAGAAAACTTACAGGAATGTCATAGCCACTTTCAAAATTGAAAAATTGAAGAGAAAATATTGCAAGCAAGCAACAACAGCACACATTTAAATATTGCAGAAAAACAATCAGGATTTCACAAGATCTTGTAGCTCTTACACTAAAATACCGTAGGTCTTGGAACATTACATGTTGATGAGCAAAGGAGCAGGGATTGCACCCAAGAATAACTTATCCAGAAAAAAAGGTTACTTGGTGAACTGAAAGAATTTCAGATATTTGTAATAAAGAGACCAGAATGCAATGGAAAATTTGATATAAAAGATTCAGAATAAATATAAGGAAATCATTCAAGACTAATCATAAGGCACTGATTAAGGTCGAACTGTTTACTTTTGATATAAGAATGTTATCAATATTAGTAATTATTAGTAATTGTATTCTTTTTAATTTTTTAAATTTTTATTTATTTATTTTTAGTTTCCAATATTCCTTTCCACAATATTTTGAGTTCCAAATTTTCTCCCCATCTCTCCCCTACCCCCACGCTGAGGTGGCATGCATTCTGATTGCTGCTTCCTCCAGTCTACCCCCCCTCTTATCATCCCCCACTCTTATTGCCTTTCCCTTTACTTGTTTAAAGGGCAAGATAGATTTCTATATCCCATTGACTGTATATCTTATTTCCCAGTTGCATGTAAAAATAATTTTTAACATTTGTTTTTAAAACTTTGAGCTCCAAATTTTCTTCCCTTCTTCCCTCCCCAACCACCCTTATTGAGAAGGCAAGTAATTCAACATAGGCCAGTGCTGCCCATGCCGAACTGCTCTCCTGCCCAGTGCAATATATCCTTCCTGTTGACTTTCCATGTTGTCTTAGACTAGGGATTTGTTTCACTCTGTCATTTTGTGGGCTCTGTAGCTCTATAATTTGTTTAGAGTCATTTTTAACAGGTATTTGGAGAGTTTTGGGGGAGCACTCAGGGAGGTCCCTGATTTTACTCTGGCATCTTGGCTCTGCCCCCACTAATTGTATTCTTAAAACTGTCATCATTACTCAGGTAGTTTGACAGAAAGGTTGGGGCTGAGTTTTTATGATGAAGTGATTCTAAAAAATAAAATTGGACAGGGAAAGGTTAAAAGGAGAAATGGGATGTGAATTACTATTACAGAGGTATCAGGTTGGGGGGTAGAGGGCTGGAAATATCAGAACCTTACTCTCCTCTAGATTGAAGAGGAAACAATGTATACATCTGAAGAGGTTTAGAAGTCTTCTGAATTTATAGTGAGGTGAGAAAAATAGAGGATAGGGTAAGTTGGGATTTTTAGAAGAGTACGTAGATTAAGATTAGGAGAGGTGAATAGATAAGGGTAGGGATTTTAGAGGGATAGGAAAAACAAGGAATAAAAGGGTAAGGGGAAAATATAAGGTTACAGGGATAGGGTAAAAAAAAAGAGGTTGAGAAGAAAATATTGAGTACAAGTAAGATGGAGGGAAATTCACAAATAGAAATTATAAGTCTGAGGGTGAATGGGATGAACTCACTCATTAAATGGAACTGGAGAGCAGAATGGATTTAAAATCATAATCCAACAATATGCTGTTTACAAGAAACACCTTTAAAAATGAGAAATGCAAAAAAAGGCAGCATAGCAATCATGATCTCAGACAGTTATGGCTAAAATAGATTTGATTAAAAGGGATAGACAGGGTAACTATGTTTTGATAAAAGGTGCCATAGAATCAATATCAGTACTGAACCTACATGCACAAATCTACAGCATCTATTTTTTTAAATTTAAATGAATTATAGGTGGAGATAGTAGTATTATAATAGTAGAGGACTTTTATTCTACCCCTCTCAGACAAAAATAAATCTAATAAAAATAAATAAGAAGAAGTTAAGGGAGTGACTAGAAATTTTGATGCATTAGTAAGATAGATATCTGGAGAGAACTGAAAGGGAACAGAAAGGAATATACATTTTTCTTAGCAGTTCATGTACCTTTGAAAAGATTGACTACGTAGTAGTACATAAAAAATCTAATTAAAGCAGAAAAATTAAAGGTATCCTTTTCTGATTATAATGCAGATACAATTATATTTAAGAAAAGATCAAAGAAACATAGATTAAAAACTAACCTAATCCTAAAGAATAAGTGAGTTGAAGAACAAATCATAGAAACAATTTAATTTCATTAAAGAGAATGACAATGAAGAGACAACATATCAAAACCTATAGGATGCAGCAAAAGCAGTGATTAGAGGAAAATTTATATTTCTAAGTGCTTACATCAAAGAAATACAGAAAAAGCTTACTAATGAATTAGGCATGCAATTAAAATAGAAAAAGAACAAACTAAATATCCCTAATTAAATACTACATTGAAGACTTAGGCTTCACTACTTAAGGTTAACCCTATGCCTTACTCCTGGTGACCAGTCTGGTTACTTTTACCCTGAAGTCTTCCTGGACTTGTCTGCTAATACAAAGACTCTTATTATCCATTTCCACAACAGAGCAGAAATAAACTACTGCTAGAATATGTAAAGTTATTATTTCATTTTTTTCTTTATTATGAGTTTTTATTTGTTGTACTTAAAATGCTAGTTTTGATGTACAATAGAAAAGAAAAGATTAAATGCTGCCCAAATTCTGTGGAGATGATGAACATAAAATTCATTGTGTAGCAGAATTGCTTGTTAAGATTTGACTTCTTCAGATGTCTCTGATAAATTGCAATGATTGTTATCTTTACCTAAACTTAATGTTCAATAAAATAAACAGTAAATTCAGTTATATTACTATGTGAAAGAATCTCAGTGATCTATTAATATTTCTGAATTGTAGTATTACTCCTTTAAATGCATGTTAAATACTATCAAATCCCAGAGTTATTTCAAGGATAAATCAGAACAGTTCAATTGGACAAACAGTTAAGGAACATCCATCAATATAATTGATAACATGGATCTTAAAGTATATTTTACATGAAAGTGGAAGGATTAAAATTTTTTTTTAAAGTCTCTAATATTAACAAGACTTTTGCTGTTGTTCAGTCATTTCTGACTCTTGATCCCATCTGGTGTTTTCTTGGCAAAGATGCTGAAGTGGTTTGCCATTTACTTCTTCAGTTCATTTTACAGATGAAGAAACTGAGCATTAAGAGACTTGCCCAGGGTCGCATACCCAGTAAGTGTCTCAGGCCAGATTTGAACTCAGGGAGAGGAGTCTTCCTGACTTTAGGCCTAGCACTCTATCCACTAGGTGACCTAGCTGCCTGTTAGTAACATTAGTCTCTTTTAGATGATTATACATGTGTTTGTTTATATTTATCCAAACTTAACTGACAGACAAGGATGAACCACTGAAGGGAGCATCATATAGATGCCTGGCCTTGGAGGCAGAAAGAGCTGTGTTCAAGTCCTTCCTCTGTTTCATACTAGCTGTGTGACCTTGGCTAAATAATTTAGCTGCTTCTTCTTCTCTTCTTATTCTTCTCCTTCTCTTCCTTCTCTTCTCCTCCTTCTCCCTTTCTCCTCTTCCTCCTCCTTCTTCTTCTTTCTCTTCTCTTCTTCTTCTTCTCTTCTTCCTCCTCCTCCTCCTCTTTCTCCTCCTCCAGCATTCACGGCTAAGTGACATGCCCAGAGTCACACAACTAGTAATTGTCTGAGACCAGATTTGAACTCAGGTCCTTCTGAATGCTCTATCCACTGCACCACATAGCTGCCCAATCACTTATCTTCTTTACTTCCCTAAGTAATTCCCTAAGCCTAAATTCTACAGAGTTGTTGATCTTCATTAATGTAAGTTTCTACTGTGTTAATTCCTTAAACCAGTATTATCCTAAGTCTGCATCCCCCTGCCTTTCCCCCACTCCTCCAGGTCAAGTAATCATAAAATGCCAGAATTGGAAGGGAACTCATTCATTTAACAAACATTAAGTACCTATTCCATAGTAAGCACTGTGGATATAAAAACAAATACAGAACTGATCCTGCCCTCAAGTACTTTACATTTTGTTCTATGGACATGACATGTTCACAAAGAAGCAAATGTAGCCTATGCACCAGATGAGTATACCATCTTTGGGGTGGGAGCTCGTGGCGGGTGGAATCAAGGGAGGGCTCTTGAGGAAGACACTTTCCTACCAAGAGAATAATCTGAATAATTTGGGTAATTGTATACAAATTGTTTCTTCAGCTCTTCCTGAGTAGTAGTGAGTGACTGGATTTTTAAAATGCTATTCAAATTTATATATATTCACATATCAAACACTGCCTTTATGTATATATCTACACAAAAATACAGGTGTATGTGTACATATTTGTATACATATATACATACAGTTGTGTAAACACACACATATATGTGCACCAATATGCATGTGTAAATGAGTGCATGAATACATATGGCTTGAGCTGGGGAATTCTGAACTGTAGTAATCTAATTTGATTTCATGTTACCCCAAACCTGGCACCAATTTGGTAAACTACCACTCTACCAAAGGAAAAGTCTTCCAAAGTTGGTATGTATAGATCCAGGTCAGAAAGGGTGAAGGTCAAGGTTCATGTCCTAGTCAGCAATGAGATTAGAGCTTTAACTGACTACTGAACTTTCAGTCTGGGTGAGTTAGGGAATACCAGTTGCAAAATACAGGTAGATAGATAGATAGACAGACAGACAGATAGATAGATAGACAGCTAGATAATAAACCATTAAAAATATAAAAGGTAGAAAGACAGATTAATAGAAGAGAGAAAGATAGGTATAGAGAGAAATAGAATTATAGATATAAAGGTAAGCAAATAAATAATTTAATGAATAAATAAAAGTATATAAAAAGTATCTTGAATATCGAAACAGGTAATATTTAGCATAACTATGTCATACTCTCCAAAACTCTAGAGTATCTATGATCATATTAATATACAGATTTTCTCTATTAAGACAGACATGAAACAATCATGCTGGCTTGCACTATCTTATTCTTTTCCATGATCTTCCACAGCTTCCCTATATACTAGAGAATTTCTTCTGGGTGCCCCTTTTTGTTTCTTTTTAATGGTAGCAATGGAGACATTCAGAATGTCTGTTTGTTAACTCTAACTGAATCCTAATTTTCCATTCTTTGATATCTCTTAACTATTTCTTAGGAATAGGTCATCTTTGACCAAAACAAATCATTAAGTATCTAACAGATAATAAATAAATTTTTAATTTATGAGGGTTAACAGTTTACTTCTGGCATATATCAACATGTGAAATGTGCTACACCCTCTGGGGGAAGGACTAGGGAAAAATGAGAAAGGGAGAGGAGGTTTTGAAGTATGGGCTAGATGACTACTTGTCAGGGATATTGTTAAGGGAACCCAATCCATGTTATTGTTAAAGGTTGGACATGACCTCTGAGGTCCATCTCACAGATCCCTAGCTTCCTTCAAAGATCAGTTCAAGAGCCACTTCAAAGACATTTCTGATCTCACCAGCTGCTAATCCCATCCCTTCCCAGAAAATATATTTTATTTATCTGTATAAATACTCTTTTCCCACAACAAAATAATTCCTTGCAGACTTTGCTGGCTTTTGTCTTTGTTTTTGTATCCCCGGTGCCTGGTGTAGCCCCAGTCACAAAGGCCCTTGGTATGAGACTCTTCTTACTGGTGGAGATGAACATCCTGAACCTATATCAGGGGTTAGGTAGAGTTGGTGGAGTTGGCAAGAGCAAGAGAGTGGAGAACTCGTGAGTTCTCTTCAAACTTTCAGTTTCTTCAAGTGTTTTCAAGCCATTTGGTTCCCAGCTTTGAAAGAGAAGCTGGAAGATGCAATCCCATTTCTGGTTGCTGAGGAAAAGACTCTGGAAAGAATATAATATGAGAGGAGCTGGCAGTCTCTATCATGTCTCTTTCGAGGTGGTGTGGTGGATAGAGCACCAGTGCAGGAGTCAGGAGGATCTGAGTTCAAATGTCACCTCAGACACTTGACACTCACTAGCTGTGTGACCTTGGTCAAGTCACTTAACCCCAATTGCCTCAACCTGGGTCTTCTCCAGTCATCCTGATGAATATCTGGTCACTGGATTCAGATGGCTCTGGAGGAGAAGTGAGGCTGGTGACCTACACAGCCCTCCCTCACTCAAAACAAAGTCAACTTCACATCATGTCATTATTTCTCTGATTGCATGGTCTTCTTTGGCAAAGAAGGACGAACACACACACACCTACACAAGAGACATCAGGGAACTTCTCTTTGGATAAGATCTGGGAGTCTCTTGATTGAGCTGAGTTTCCTCATTCCAAATGGAAGAGTTCCTTCTCTCTCTATTGTCTGGCTTATATTCTCTGACGTATACCTCTTTTGTTTCTGCTTTGTTTTGACTTGGAATAGCGGATTTTTGGCTATTCATCGTGCAACTGGTATCTGGTGGGAAAGGGGTCAAGATTTGGACATAAAATTTGGATATAAAATCAAGTTAATTTGAACTTGAAAACCACATTGAGACCTAACATTTAAGGGAAAAGATAGATATAGTTCTAACCTGATACCACCTCTCTCTGAGGAGAGCACAGTGGTCCCAACTTCCTGCTTCCCATCTTGGCAGGAAATACAATGTCCATCAGAGAAAGAGGGCAAAAGAAGAGGGCAGAGATACAATGACACCCCCTGCTGTATGTTGGGGAAAGTCCTTTGCCATATTAACACAGACCTAGATATATAGTTAGTATCTGATAAAAGCTTGTTGGATACGCTAATCAATGAATGAGATCCTTTCCCTCTCTGAGGTTCAATGTTTTTTGTTTGTTTTTAGTCCAGGCTCTAGATTTATGATTTCATTGGTTTGGGAACTCCTTGCAGTACTACTCTTATGCTTCTTATGATGTGGAGGTAAGCCGTGTTTCTGGAAGGTTATTACATTGGAAAACAAGCTCTGTTAGGCTCTGCTGAGCTAGACACACTTTCAATGTGTATTCAGCGTTTTGGGCTTTGTGCCAAATGTTCAAAGACCAGCCTAGCTGAGTGACTTAAAGACATTTCTAACTCAAGATATTCAAAATAGAATCCTGAAACCCTTCCTTTTCCACCAAATCCCTATCAAAGACACCACCGTTATTCAAATCTCCCAGGTCTGTCACCTCAGTGTTATCCTTTACTCTTTCTCTCACCCCATATTTTATTCATTTGCAAAATCTTGACATTTTTCCCTCTAAAATATCTCTCACTTCCAACACCTTATTTCTATTTATATAGCTACTAGCTTAATTCAGGCCCTCATCCCCCCTACCTGGACTAACACCAGGGTTCTCACTTGGTCTCCTTGCCTCAAGGGGTTCCCCACTTCAATCCATCTTCTACAAGTGTTGAAGTCATTTTCCTTAAATGAAGAACTCACCATGATCTCTGACTTTATCGATAAACTTTGGTAGTTCCTCATTGCCTAAGGAAGAAAATATAATCTCTTCTTTGTCTTTTAATGCCCTTCACAACCTGATCCCCACCTATGTTTCCAGTATCATCATGTATTAGTCCCATTTCCTTCCCACACTGTACTATCCAAGTCAACTTGCCTTCCCCACTCTTCACGTGAGGCAGTCTATCCCTTATCTTCGTGCCTTGGTACTAGCTGCTCGTTAATGCACTCCTTCCCCACCTTGGGCTTAGAGAATTTGATCAGTACTTTCTGTGTGACTCTGGGCAAATCACTTATCCATTTTTTACCCCAGACAACTTTCTAAGACAATAAATTATAAAGCAGGTATCCATCTGCAATGGTAACTCGAATTTCCTCACTGGAAGAGCTCTATTTTGAATGACATCACAGTTTCAATAAGAAAAAAAAATGGTGCCATCTACTCTTCTAGGTGATACAAACATGAAACTGTCATTGGGGAGTTTACAAGGAAAGACAAGGATTCACAGGTACGTAAATATAGGATACATAAATACAAAGGGTTTTTTGGGGAGGAGGGGAGTTATATATGGAAGATTAGTAACAAAGAGAATTTGGAAGGGCATCTTGAAGATACCTAAGATAAGTCTTTGAGAGTACTAGGGACCTAGTAAGGTAGGAGGGAGAATATTCCAGCCATGAATTTTCTCCTTTTCACAATGTAGTAATTCAAAGAAATTTCTCACTCTCAGTTACTCAAAATCCACTATTTGTAACTGAGGACAATTTCACTGACACTAAGTAGATTTTTTTTTTCCTTTACACAATGTGTGAAAAAAGGATTTGCTAAACATTGTAATGGTATAATCAAGCCTGAGCAGCACAGATCCATCTCTTGTCCTTATAAACAAGGTCAAAACGAAAATGATAAGTCTACTTTGAGAACTGTGTTCTGAACATTGGGTACAAGTATAAGTTCTACAGGGACATTTGAGTGTCATAATTATGTATGAGTCATCTATTCAGAAGAATGTCTCTGCTTTTAGTACTTTATTGGTGATAGAACTCTTACATAGTTCAAAAAAATTTTGAAGCCCTTTTCTAATATTAAATCTGAGAGATAGGTAATGCAAGATCTTTCAGCCCCATTTTACATCTGAGGAAACTGAGGCTCTTATAAATTAAGCAACTTACCCACAATCTAAGGGTTGGATCTGAATTCAAATTTCTTAAATTCAGATTCAGTTCTCCTTCTATGATGCCATGAGGTCCCTCAATTATTGCTAATAAATTGGAATTACAATGTTTACTTAATTAAAAATAAATTTATTATTTCTTCTTTTTAACATTTTGAAAAATGTTGAATTTGGATTCTTTCCCTCCCTCCTGCCCCTTTCCACCCATTAAGAATCAAGCAACATATTATTAATTATACATGTTAAATCATACAAAACATATTTCCATATTAGCCATGTTACAAAAAAAACAAACAAAAAAGTGAAACATTTTATAGTTCAATCTGGACTTAAACTTCATTACTTATCTATCTAGAGATGGCTAACATTTTTCATCATAAGTCTTCCAGACTTCTCTTGGATCATTGTATTGATCACAGTAGCTAAGTCTTTCAGCCTGTGTTTACGTTAAAGTAATAAAATGTCCCACTTTTACAAGATTTTCTAATTCAGTCTTCCCTCATTGGACTAACCTCCCCTAGACAGAGTGCTATGGTGGAGAAAACATTGAATTTAGAGTCAAGAGATACCCAGACTTGAAGTCCAACACTGGTAACTGACTGTTATCAGCATAAGCATGGGTGCGTCACCTAACTTTTCTGAGACTTCAGTTTCCTCACCTATAAAATTGAGATAATACCTATAGTATTAGAGTTTAGAGGTTTGATGGGAGGATTTGAAAACCTTAAAGGACAATATAAATACCAAGTATTAATTCTTTATGATTTTATTCATATAGGTAAGTTCAAACTACAGTCAGTACAGTAGGGGACATGAGAGGAATCCCTGCAATTGTGTCCTGGGAATCAGATGCCCTTCTTTGTTTATTTTTTGGGGGCATGTAAAAGATGTACTTTTATTTCTAATATTTCATTTGTCCATCTCCCTTTCTTCTTTGTCTGATCTAGTTGTTAGAAAACAAACAAACGCATAAAGCTTTTCCCTGAATTGTATCTTGTGGATGCATAGGCGTGGATTTAAGGAGCTTGAATTTCAAAGCAACTCCAACGGATTGCGATGTAGATAGAAGACATAGTTTTGTTAATTTTGGTTCTATCCATCTGTCTTTAATATCCACTGAGTAGGATGGGAAGTATCATTTTAAATTAAATATTCATTGAGTGCCTATTACACAAAGAACTATGTTACGTGATGGGGGTAGGAGAACAATAGGTATATAGATCCTTTCCTCCTGCCTCTTATGTTCTACACAATGCACACACACACACACACACACACACACACACACACACACACAGATAGTATATGGAAAAACAAGGAAGGAGAGAGAGTTAACAATGAAGAAAAACATGGAAGAATACACCATCATTGGGTTTATTACCATCACTGTGGCAACAGTCAATCAATTAATATTTTATGAAGTGCTTACTACGCGCCAGGCACCACACTAAACTCTGGACAACAATGACAACAACGTTAACTAATATTAATATATGTTAAGATTTGCAAAGTCCTTGCATAAAGGACCTCATTTTGTCTTTTTAGCCCTATGAGATATGTACTGTTATTATCTCCATTTTGCAGATGAATAAACTGAGGCAGCTAGATGGCATGTAGATGTGTTGGTCTGGAGTCAGGAAGACTGATCTTTTGGAGTTCAAGTCTGGCCTCAGATACTTACTAGCTGTGTGACCTTGTACAAGTCACTTAACCCTATTTGCCTTAGTTTTCTCATCCATAAAATGAGCTGGAGAATGAGGTGGCAAACCACTCCACTATATCTGCTAAGAAAACCTCAAATGGGGTCACAGAGTCTGACACTAAAGTGAATGAAAAACTAAGGCTAAGAGAAAAGTGACTTGGCTAGGGCCACTGAGCTCGTAAATGTCTGAGGCAGAATCCAGAATCAGAACTCACATCTTTCTGACTCCAGGTTAATGTTCTATCTAGCATCCCTGAGGTGAGCTGTTCCTACAGCTGGGAACAGAACACTTTCCTTTGTCCCTAGCAAGTTTTCTGTGTCTCACACAGTATCACTATTAACCTAGAAGTTTCAGATGTAGGTATATTGCAGAATATTTGACATTTTTTAAGGATCTCACTTAAAACTATACATATTTCCTTTCATTTTACTTCTGCAAGAAACTCTAGAGCTACTGAGTAATAATTTGGGGGGAACACAAGTCTGAATTGCTTATGAAACAGTTATCATATTCCTTTGTAACAAGAAATCACGGATGTGAGTGTATCTTATAAAAGGCGATTGATGTAAGAGACATTTCAGACACTAAAATGTTAGTGAAAAGAGCCCCTTGTTATTTTTACTCTTATTAGAACATATTTCCCAAGTCATCTAAGATAGCAGCTTTCTGACCCAGCAAACAATCTAAGCAGAGGCAATCAGAGTTGAAGGTGAAAACGCCCATGGATTTGACATTTTATATGTATAACTCGGAAGGATGAAGAAAAGGGAATCCAGTGCTCATTGCCTGGTACTGAATGGCCTAGGGGCATTATTGGCACAAGGCTTAGCAAAAACTACTCCACTCGCTCTCATATTACCCTGATGGAGCTGCTGTCCATCTTGGGGGCCTTGGAAAAATATGGTGATGGTGATTTTCCTCTGTTATCCTGCACACACTGTCTCAGATTACGACTTACTCTCCACCCCTCTTTCACTCTGGGAAAAAAAATCAAAAAAGGCCTGTCTGGGAAATGACTCCTTGTTCTTAGGCCAACCCAGCCCTGGACATGGTCTAAAGAGATTAAATCAACATTAAATGAATAGCTCTACACAGCTCCCGTGCCAACAGCAGCCAGATCACAGTGGGTGGCACTCAGCCTCTTTCTGTAGAGAAAGAGAGATCTCAGAAGACACACAAACACAGCTATCCATAGTTTAGCCCTCTCTGCCCTCCCTTCATGCCCCACTTAATTTATTTGGTTTGGGCAATGCTTGGGGAGTTGCTTTGGAAGGTTCAGATTTCAATTTCTGCCCAATGGAAGTGCTTCTTTTTCCTAGGCTTGATCCCATGAAAGATGCAGCCATCTCCTACCTTGTGACTTTACTCTAAGTCTGCTGTGAAGCCCTCTTCCTTGGCCACTGGTTCCCAATTCTCTGATCCTTCATACGTCCCATCTCCACACAAGCTTTACCTTGGTCCTGTCTCCCTCTTCTTTGCCCTTTCAGTGCCCTCTGAAAACTCCATTCTCTTTTTAATAAATTGCCCTTAAGCTTTACCATCCTTTGAGAAATCCCTTTTAATGAATTTTGTATTTAATTGTTTATGCACAGATCGTGTTCCCTCAATAGGATGTAAGTTCTTTAAAGACAGGGGGGTCTTTGATTTCTATCTCTGCCTAGCACAGTGCCTCACAGCTAGACATTTGATAAATGCCTACTGAATTGAATTGAATAATTGCCCCCATAACGCAAGTCAAAGAATGCTTTCCTTAAGGCTGGGCAGAGGGCTATGGGGCAATAGGTTTGAAGCTAGAAGCAGCCTCTGAGGACATCTGATCTAGACATTGTATGTTTAGGATGGGAACCATGACACAGACATTACAGAATTTGACCACAATGCTGTGGGATTTGAACCCAGGTCTTCCAGCACACTTTTCACTGTCCCACAGTGCCCCTGGGTGATTCAAATAATTAAAATGCCAGTATTTAGTCTTAGAACATTTTCTGTATCAGTAAATTCACTATTCTGATCCAACAATCCAAAATACAAAAAACAATGCTTAAGAGAAAATTTTTTTCTCTATGTCTCAATAAGAAATTCCTTAAGGAAGGGATAAACCAAATTATGGGAACAATCTGGCTGCATCATTTTTTTTCATGTTTCATCTGGGCTCAACGGAAGGTGGAGTCACTGGTGCAAGAACCAGAACCAAAGTGCTTTGTATAGTTCTTAATTGCAATCACATTGATGATGTAAGACTCATTTGGTTTTATGGCACTGTTATGTCTTATAATTCCAGAGGAATTCCATTATAATTTAACATTAATGACAACCCAGCTTGTGCCAGGTAGACTGTAGACAGCTGTTGCCACCAATCTCCCCACCTATCTCAATCAGTGGATCTCGTTAGTCCTTTCAGACTGCTGGTTTCAATCACCTGGCTTGATAGCAGATGATGCCAATTCTTTTCTATAATTAGCCATACCACCAAGAGAATGACAACTTTCCCTGGCATTCAAAATGCTCACACAGAATCTGAGCTCTGACTTAGTCCTTACACAGAATAACACCTTTGGGTCTTCTATGACAGGCCCTGAATTTGTTGGGTAAATTAGGTAATGGTTTTTAAGTGAGACAGGGCACTGAAATTCTGTTCAGCATAGGGTTGGGCCGCACTCTATTTTTGCCCCAAATCAAACCCTGGAAATGTAGCAAGGATTGGGTGTGAGAAGAAATCTGAAATCAATCCCAGCTCTTCTAGGAATCATCAAAGCCTTCGTAGCCTTTGAAGATATTTGGTAACCCTTAAGTTTTGTTCAGCCAGCTGGAAGCTCTAGCATAACCATGGCAGTTATCACTCCCTCCATACTTTTCCTTTTTTATTCTCTGCAACACCCATTACAGTGTTTTATTTAAGTTAAAATGGAAACCTACATGAGGTTGGTTATATGGCTGATTTTCTAAAAAAGGAAATTGTGCTTACCGTGATACAACTTTTTTCCTATCTGAGAAATGCTAAAGAGGTTGGCTAGATCTCATTTGTTCAACATGTTGCCGTGTTAGTACTATTTAATGTAAAATATGTATATAGATGATATTTAGAGATTCAGACTAGAAGCATTGGGAAAAAGTCCATGAACAGGAGATAAGGCTGGTTGAAGATAACATTCTTGTTTACTGAAATACAGCGGGTCCCCAAATCTTATTGCAGTTTTAAGCTTAATTAGCTTAAAAGTGCACTTCTGTTTTACAGTCATTTCTGACTTTTTGTGACCCCATTTGGGGTTTTCTTGGCAAAGATACTAGAGTGATTTTTTTTTCTCCAGCACATTTTATAGATGAGGAAACTGAGGCAAATAGGGTAAGTGACTTGCCTAGGGTGGCATAGCCAGTAAGTGACTGAGGCCGAATCTGAACTCAGGGAGATGAGTCTTCTTGATTTCAGGCTTGGCACTCTATCCACTGCACCACCTAGCTGCCCCCAAAAGTGTACTACGACTTTGGGGATAGCCTGTATATTCTTGATGGTGATGATGATGAGGATGATGATAGCTAATATTTATGCTTATTATATGCCAGGCACTGTCCTAAGCACTTTACAATTACGATTTTATTGGATCTTTACTATAACCCTGGGAGTTAAATGCTATTATTATTCCAATGTTATAATTGAGGAAACTAAGGGAAGTAGAGGTTAAGTAACTTGCCCAGATTAATACAGCTAGTAAGCATCAGAAGTCAGGTCTTTCTAATCAAGGTCTTTCATGACCCAGTGCTCTATCCACTGCAACATGACCTTATTCTCATCTTAAGTATAATTTTTTGAGGCTATGTGTGCGTATACATGTAGCTATGAATGCATTATGTATGTAGCTATATAAGTGTTTACATGTATATACATACTTAAATAGTAATACATTTTGGTATAATGTGTGTCAATAAATACATAACTGTAAGTTTATAAACACATATTCTTATTGTGTGTCTATGTACATACATAGTCCATATGTCGTCCGTATGTCAAACCATAGATACTTTTGAGCTTGATGTATATTTCTGAGAAAATTCTAGAGTATTATCCTGAAGTATGCCATGAAAGAAATGGCTGAAAACATCTAAAACGATGAACAATGATTACAAAGAATCAGTGTGGCTTCATGAAGAACAGGTCATGCTAAACTAAATACTTTTTCCTTTTTTGACAGAGTTGTAAAACTAGCAGATGAGAAGAATGTGGCAGTTAGAGTTTACTAAGATTTTAGCAAGGCTTTTAATAAAGTGTTTGACAGTCTTCTTGGGGCGGAGAAGAGGCGAGATGTGGATAAGACTGTAAAACAGTTAGAAATGGATTTAGGAGCTAATTGGATGGTTGGACTCAGAAGGTTGTAGTTAATGGATCAATGTGGATGACAGGAGATTGCAGATGGAGTACCCCAGGGATTTATGCTTGGGCCTGAGATGTTAAACAGTTTTATAAATGACTTTGATAAAGGCAGAAATGACATGCTTATCAACTTTGCAAATAATACAAAGATGAATGGAATAGGCAGCTCACTGGATGGGGGATTTGGGAATCCAAAAAAGATCTTAATAAGCTAGAACGTTGGATCAAATCTGATGTACTGTAATTCAATAAGAATACATGTAAAGTCATCATTCCTCTTCAAAACGAAGAACTAACAAGAACAAAATTTTACAACAGAGTACACAATTATTCTCAAGTAGAAGATAGAAAGTGGCATGATTAGGGATGAAAAAAGATCCAAGAGTTTTAATGGCTCGCAAGCTTGACATGAGTCTGTAGTGTTACTTGGCAGCAAAAATAGCTACCGTGATCTAGGTCTATTAAGAAAGGCATTACTTTCAGGAAGGAGGAAGTGATCATCCAAATGATGCTCAATGTACCAAAGACTTAATTTATAGACTATGTTGATTTATGAACAAGACAATTTGACAAAGACATGGATAATCTTTATACCATCCTGAGGAGGAAAATTGAGATGAGGAGGGCAATTGAGATAGTGAAGGACTGAATCCATGTTGTAAAGGGATTGTTTTAAGGAACTAGGATACTTATTTTGGACATGCAGGATATTTGTTTAAAGAAATATAATTGTTCCAAAATTGTTCTTCCTGACTGTCAAATTCAGTGAAATTGAGACAGAATCCTGATCCTTTATAACATGGTTTCTAAATGAAGGCAAAGCAGATAACAAGGGCAGGAAGAAAGAGAGTGATGGACAAGAATACATAACAATGTCAGGAAATGAAAAAAACTGTTTATACAATATAGTGATGGAATATAGGTTTCAGGAATTTTGGTCCTAATTTTGTTACAATAATACAGTGCAGTGCCCTATTAGACTGTGACATCCCCACTAAATGATGAGTCCCAGAGAGAAAGGACTGTTGTCTTTCTCTTGACCCAGTTTACAACATGTTAAATGTTACTATATGATGATTGAATTGACCTGACTCTAGCACATGTGAGGCAGTATGGCATGCTGGATAGAAAGAAGGTCAGCTTTGGAGGCAGGACAACCTCCGTTCAAAGACATATTAGTGAAGTAACCACAAGCAAGCCATTCAAATGGTCAAAGTCAGAGAGACACAAAGACAGACAGACAGACACACACACACAGAGAAAGATAGAGAGAGAGAGATACAGACAGAGAGACAGAGAGAGAATGGAAGTGACAGAGAGAGAGAGAGAGAGAGAGAGACAGATATGGAAGAGATAGGCAAATAGAGACAGACAGACAGAGACAGAGAGAGATAGGGAGACAGAGAAACAGAGACACAGAGAGAGATAAAGACAGACACACACACAGATAATACAAGAAACATTTCTTTTTTTTTTTTTGTTTACTAACAGGAAGTTTACATGCTATTGGTAAACAACATATACAAATACAAATATATAGAGAATGACAGGTATAGCACAAAATGGATCTTTTTCAATCCAGTGGTCACTATTGAGTTTCCCAATTTTGTTGGTATATTAAGTGCAACAATTTTAACACTTTTTACCTTACCCCTCACAATATAATTTGACACTGGCTTTTTAATTTTTCTATAAAAGAAATTCCATCTCCTGACTGTGAATTTTCACTAGCTGTCCCTCATGCCTAGAATTCTCTTTCTCCTCTTCGGTGTCTCCTACCTTCCCTGATTTCTTTTCTTTTTTTTTTTTTCGTTTTTCCTTTTTTTATTTATTTAACTTTTAACATTCATTTTCACAAAATTTTGGGTTCCAAATTTTCTCCCCTTTTGTCCCCTCCCCTCATCCCAAAACACTGAGCGTTCTAATTGCCCCTGTCTGCCAATCTGCCCTCTCTTCTATCATCCCTCTCTGCCCTTGTCTCCATCCTATACCCCTTTACCTGTATTTCTTATTTCCTAGTGGCAAGAGCAGTACTCGACAGTTGTTCCTAAAACTTTGGGTTCCAACTTCTCTTCCTCCCTCCCTCCCCTCCCCTTCACTTTGGAAGGCAAGCAATTCAATATAGGCCAAATCTGTGTAGTTTTGCAAATGACTTCCATAATAATAGTGTTGTGTAAGAACTAATTATATTTCCCTCCATCCTATCCTGTCCCCCATTACTTCTTTTCTCTCTTTTGATCCTATCCCTCCCCATGAGTATTGACCTCAAATTGCTCCCTCCTCCCCATGCTCTCCCTTCCATCATCCCCCCCCCCACTTATCCCCTTATCCCCCACTTTCCTGTATTGTAAGATAGGTTTTCATACCAAAATGAGTGTGCATTTTATTCCTTCCTTTAGTGGAATGTGATGAGAGTAAACTTCATGTTTTTCTCTCACTTCCCCTCTTTATCCCTCCACTAATAAGTCTTTTGCTTGCCTCTTTATGAGAGATAATTTGCCCCATTCTATTTCTCCCTTTCTCGTCCCAATATATTTCTCTCTCACTGCTTGATTTCATTTTTTTAAGATATGATCCTATCCTCTTCAATTCACTCTGTGCACTCTGTCTCTATGTGTGTGTGTGTGTGTGTGCGTGTGCATGTGTGTGTGTGTGTGTAATCCCACCCAGTACCCAGATACTGAATAGTTTCAAGAATTACAAATATTATCTTTCCATGTAGGAATGTAAACAGTTCAACTTTAGTAAAGTCCCTTATGACTTCTCTTTGCTATTTACTTTTTCATGCTTCTCTTCATTCTTGTGTTTGAAAGTCAAATTTTCTTTTCAGCTCTGGTCTTTTCATCAAGAATGCTTGAAAGTCCTCTATTTCATTGAAAGACCAATTTTTCGCTTGAAGTATTATACTCAGTTTTGCTGGGTAGGTGATTCTTGGTTTTAGTCCTAGTTCCTTTGACTTCTGGAATATCCTATTCCATTCCCTTTGATCCCTTAATGTAGAGGGTGCTAGATCTTGTGTTATCCTGATTGTATTTCCACAATACTTGAATTGTTTCTTTCTAGCTGCTTGCAATATTTTCTCTTTCACCTGGGAATTCTGGAATTTGGCCACAATGTTCCTAGGAGTTTCTCTTTTTGGATCTCTTTCAGGCGGTGATCTGTGGATTCCTTGAATACTTATTTTGCCCTCTGGTTCTAGAATCTCAGGGCAGTTTTCCTTGATAATTTCATGAAAGATGATGTCTAGGCTCTTTTTTTGATCATGGCTTTCAGGTAGTCCCATAATTTTTAAATTGTCTCTCCTGGATCTATTTTCCAGGTCAGTTGTTTTTCCAATGAGATATTTCACATTATCTTCCATTTTTTCATTCTTTTGGTTTTGTTTTGTGATAACTTGCTTTCTCATAAAGTCATTAGCCTCCATCTGTTCCATTCTAATTTTGAAAGAACTATTTTCTTCAGTGAGCTTTTGAATCTCCTTTTCCATTTGGCTAATTCTTTTTTTTTTTTTTTTTTAACTTTTAACATTTATTTTCACAAAATTTTGGGTTACAAATTTTCTCCCCTTTTATCCCCTCCCCCCCCCAAACCCAAGCATTCTTATTGCCCCTGTGGCCAATCTGCTCTCTCCTCTATCCTCCCTCCCTGCCCTTGTCTCCTTCTTCTCTTTTGTCCTGTAGGGCCCGATAGCTTTCTTGACCCCTTAACCTGTATTTCTTATTTCCCAGTGGTAAGAACATTACATTTGATCCTAACACTTTGAGTTCCAACTTCTTTAGCTCCCTCCCTCTCCACCCCTTCCCCTTGGAAGACAAGCAATTCAATATAGGCCAAATCTGTGTAGTTTTGCAAATGATTTCCATACTAGTTGTGTTGTATAGGACTAACTATATTTCCCTCCATCCTATCCTGTCCCGCATTACTTCTATTCTGTTATGATCCTTTCCCTCCCCATGAGTGTCGACCTCGGATTGCATTCTCCTCCCCATGCCCTCCCTTCCATCCTCCCCCCCACCCTGCTTGTGCCCCTGTCCCCCACTCTCCTGTATTATGAGATAGGTTTTCTTATCAAAATGAGTGTGTATTTGATTCTTTCCTTTAGTGGAATGTGATGAGATAGACCTCATGTTTTTCTCTTGCCTCCCCTCTTTATCTCTCCACTAATAAGTCTTTTGCTTGCCTCTTTTATGAGAGATAATTTGCCCCATTCAACTTCTCCCTTTCTCCTCCCAATATTTCTCTCTCACTGCTTGATTTCATTTTTTTTTTTAAGATATGATCCCATCCTCTTCAATTCACTCTGTGCTCTCTGTCTCTATGTATGTGTGCGTGTGTGCATGTGTGTGTGTGTGTACTCCCACCCAGTACCCAGATACTGAAATGTTTCAAGAGTTACAAATATTGTCTTTCCATGTAGGAATGTAAACAGTTCAACTTTAGTAAGTCCCTTATAACTTCTCTTTGCTGTTCACCTTTTCATGGTTCTCTTCATTCTTGTGTTAGAAAGTCAAATTTTCTTTCCAGCTCTGGTCTTTTCATCAAGAGAATTTGAAAATCCTCTATTTCATTGAAAGACCATTTTTTCTCCTGAAGTATTATACTCAGTTTTGCTGGGTAGGTGATTCTTGGTTTTAGTCCTAGTTTCTTTGACTTCTGGAATATCCTATTCCATTCCCTTCGATCCCTTAATGTAGAGGGTGCTAGATCTTGTGTTATCCTGATTGTATTTCCACAATACTTGAATTGTTTCTTTCTAGCTGCTTGCAATATTTTCTCTTTCACCTGGGAATTCTGGAATTTGGCCACAATGTTCCTAGGAGTTTCTCTTTTTGGATCTCTTTCATGCGGTGTTCTGCGGATTCCTTGAATATTTATATTGCCCTCTGGTTCTAGAATCTCAGGGCAGTTTTCCTTGATAATTTCATGGAAGATGATGTCTAGGCTCTTCTTTTGATCATGGTTTTCAGGTAGTCCCAGAATTTTTACATTGTCTCTCCTGATTCTATTTTCCAGGTCAGTTGTTTTTCCAATGAGATATTTCACATTATCTTCCATTTTTCGAACCTTCTCGCTATGTTCTGTGATACCTGTCTTTCTCATGAAATCCTTAGCGTCCATCTGTGCCATTCCAGTTTTGAAAGATCTATTTTCTTCAGTGAGCTTTTGAATCTCCTTTTCCATTTGGTTAATTCTGCTTTTGAAAGCATTCTTCTTCTCATTGGTCTTTTGAACCTCTTTTGCCAATTGAGTTAGGCTAGTTTTCAAGGTGTTAATTTCTTCAAGATTTTTTTGGTTCTCCTTTAGCAGGGAGCTGATCTGCTTTTCATGCTTCTCTTTCATCCCTCTCATTTCTCTTCCCAGTTTTTCCTCCACCTCTCTAACTTGATTTTCAAAATTCTTTTTGAGCTCTTCCATGGCCTGAGCCCATTGGGTGGGCTGGGACACAGAATCCTTGATTTCTGTGTCTTTGCCTGATGGTAAGCACTGTTCTTCCTCGTCAGAAAGGCAGGTAGGAAGTGTCTTTTCTCCGAGAAAGTACCCTTCAATAGTTTTATTTCTTTTCCCTTTTCTGGGCATTCTCCCCAGCCAGTGGCTTGACCTCTGAATATTCTCCTCACACCCACCTCGCCTCCTGGTCCTCCCAGCCAGCGTTTGGGGACTGAGATTCAAATGCTGCTTCCCGCCTTAGGGCTTTTGGCAGGGGCAGGGCTGCTATTCAGTGTGAGAATTAAGTTCAGATGGTCAGGTCGGGGCGGGGCCACCTCTCAGGTACAGTTCCCTCAGGGGGTTTATGCACAGACCTTCCACAATGGATCCAGGCTCCCGTCCGCTTGGGGAGCCCCTGTCTGCAGCCGCCTCTCAGCTTCTATCTGCTGGGGGGCCCGAGCCATGGGGGCACCCCACTCCCCTCTAGACCTGCCAAAGAGACTCTCTCACCGACTCTCGTCACCTGTGGGTGGGGGGGGCTTGTGCGGCCTCTGGAGATCCCGTCTCTGAAGCCTGCTCCGATCTGTACCTCTTGGAGCCGCGGCCGCTGCAGGGCTGGGCTCTGCGTCTGCAGCACGACGGACCTTTTGCGAGAGGTTTGCAGATCCCTCTGAGGGTGGAGGGACCTGCATGGCCGCTGGAGATCCCGTCCCCGTAGCCTGCTTGGATCTTTTCCTCACGGTGTCGCGGCCGCTGCAGGGCTGCACTCAGCTCCCAGTCCCGGCGCCCAGTCTGCAGCGCGAAGGACCCCCCGCGAGAGGTTTGCAGGTGTCTCTGGAACAGAAATCTCCCTCGCTCCAATATTCCATGGCCTCTGGGTGCCGAATTCACCTTGAGTTGGTCCCCTCTAGCCGTTCTGTGGGTTGTGGGTTCGGAGCTATGTGTATGTGCGTCTTTCTACTCCGCCATCTTGGCTCCGCCCCCCCCCCCCAATTTGGCTAATTCTGCTTTTGAAAGCATTCTTCTCCTCATTGGCTTTTTGAACCTCTTTTGCCAATTGAGTTAGCCGATTTTTCAAGGTGTTATTTTCTTCAGCATTTTTTTTGGGTCTCCTTTAGCAGGGTGTTTACTTGTTTTTCATGCTTTGCTTGCATGTCACTCAGTTCTCTTCCCAGTTTTTCCTTCACCTCTTTAACTTGATTTTCAAAATCCTTTTTGAGCTCTTCCATGGCCTGAGCCATTAAGTGGGCTGGGATACAGAAGCCTTGACTTCTGTGTTTTTCCCTGATGGTAAGCATTGTTCTTCCTCATTAGAAAGGAAGGGAGGAAATGCCTGTTCCCCAAGAAAATAACCTTCTATAGTCTTATTTTTTTTCCCTTTTCTGGGCATTTTCCTAACCAGTGACTTGACTTCTGAGTGTCCTCTCCACCCCCACCTCGCCTCCAGATCTGTCCAGCCAGCCCTTGGGGTCTGAGATTCAAATACTGCTTCCCAGCCTCAGGGCTTTGGGTGGGGGCAAGGCTGCTGTTCAGTGTGAGATTAAGTTCAGGTGCTCAGGTCAGGGCAGGGCCACCTCATGAGCTCTGTTCCCTTAGGGGGTTTATGCAGCGACCTTCAACAATGGATCCTGGCTCCTGCCTGCTTAGGGAGCCCTGGTCTGCTCCTGCCTCCGCTGCTGCCTCCCAAGGGGGCCTGAGTTATGGGGGCACCCCACTCCCCTCTCGACCTGCCAAAGAGACCCTCTCACCGACCCTTGTCACCTGTGGGTGGAGGGACCTGCGCGGCTGCTGGAGATTCCGTCTCTGAAGCCTGCTCGGATCTGCTCCTTTCTGTGCTGCGCCGCCGAGGCAGGGTTGGGCTCTGCTCCGGGTCTGGGGAGCGAGGGACCTTTTGCTAGAGGTTTTCAGGCTCTCTGGAGCAGAAATCTTGTCCGCTCCATTCTGTGGCTTCTGTTGCTCCAGAATTCGCCGGTGGTTCTTTTTTTTACAGGTATTTTACGGGCAGTGGGTTAGGAGGTAGCGTATGTGCGTCTTTCTACTCCGCTGTCTACAATAAACATTTCAAAGGAAAGATGATCATCCAATGTACAGTAGCTGAATAAATCAAAGAAAGGTCTGAAGGACTTGGTGACAGCAACAATAATTCTCATGAGTACTTTTCTCATAAGAAGCCTGAAACTTAGGTTATATTATTCCCATTTAATAGATGAGAAAACTGACATGCTGAAATTTGACCCTGGTTCCATATCTAATAATTCCAAATCTTTTCATAATCTCTTAATCAATTACAATATTACACAATTATGCTAAATAATGAAAGAATGTAAGAGCTTGACCCAGGTCAAGGCATGATGTTCTGGGGACTGGAACCACAGGTGAGCACTTGGAAATTTTTGATGAGACATATTTGACTCCTGGAACTGGGTTAGAATTGTGTGCTTCTTTCTATCTCTCTTGTTATAGACGGAGCTGGATAGTGCAGTGGGGAGGGCACTGAGCCCAGAGTCAGGGATACCCCAGCTTGAATCTGTGTGAACCTGGGCAAATTACTTAACCTCTTTCAGGCTCCAATTCCTCACCTGTAAAAGGGACTAATAATAGCACCTACCTCCCAGGAATGTCATGAGGCAAAAATGAGATCACATTTGTAAAGCTCTTAGCAGAGTGCTCTACACATACTAGGCTCTTAATAAATACTTTCCTTCTTTCTCTATACTTTCTCTCTTTTCTTCTTTCACTTCTGCTTTTAAGCTCACTTTGCACCCAGGTACAAAGGCAGGCAATCATGAAAGCAGAGTAGCTGAAAGAACTAAAACAAATTACTTTTATTGACTTTAACACAGTTCCCAGCTCTCACAAGTCTATCAAATACAAACTTTTCCTAGGGCTCCATTATATGCTACCTATCATTATGGTTTTTTATGTCAGTTTGGGGGGTGTTGAGAATGGGGCAAACCATTGCTTTTGAAGACAAGAACAGTTTAAGAGACGTATTACCATCTTTGAATTAGAAACTGATGAAGTTCTATTAATCTCTTCTCCCCTAATTTGATTTGCTCTTCACTTTTCATGGAAGACACCAGCCTTTCATAAATCTGCTAAGTCCACTGCTACACTTCCTTTACTCTCATGATATTATAGGCATCCAGGACTATGGCTATTACTGCCGTGGAAATTTACAGCCATCTCCAATCCCCACATTTTTATAGCTTGAGCCATTTTACAATTTCTTTTAAAATCTTTGCACTTACCCCTTGACTTTGGCTTGATAATACAATTCCCAGTCTATCTGGAAGGCCCTTTGGTGTCTTGGGGGAAGGAAGACAATCTCTTGTTCTCTTTACTTTTTCTTCTTTGACATAGAATTTGAAAGGCAAATAATAAGGGCACTTTCAATATCACCCTCCTCAGGGCATTCAGTGCTAACCAGGCAGTTTCCTTGCGTTCTGGCCCACTGCTATTGTTACTTCTAAAAATATTTCACTGTGAAGACCTAGGGACAAGTCACTTCAAATATAGATCAAGTGCATTCCAGATCTTTGCACAGCTTTCTAATTGGTTTTGATAACAAAAAAAAAAAAGACGATCTTCTTCATTATCGCCTAGACGAGGAAATTTAATTTCTCAAAGGGCACAGGCATTTTTCAATCACTTGCTAAGCCCTGTTCTGTTAGACAAGAGGTTCCTGCAATGAGTTCTTGAACAGAAAGCTGTCAGGGTGTTATTAAAAAAAAATAACAAAAGAATATCTCAAGCACTCCCATGAAATCTACCTCCTCTTCCCACTCCACCAGCCTATATTTCATCTCCCTACAAAAATGTGCTCTCTTGATTTTCACAATTTTACTTTATTATGATTCTATGGCTATACTATTGGATTTTTAAAGCATTGCTTTTCAATTCTATATCATGTGCATCTTCCTGTAGTCGGAGTCTGAAAATGTGGGTTTAAGTCTTAATCAGAATCATACATTTAGAGCTACGATATTTATTAAAGGTCATCTAGTTCAACCGCCTCAGACACTTCCTATAGCTGTGTGCCCTTGGGCACATCACTTAGCCTCCTTTAGCCTCAGTTTTGCCTTTGTAAAATGAGGATAATAATGTCATCTGCCTCTCAGTGATATTGTAAGAATATAACATGGAAAGAACTTTACAAAATTTAAAGTACTGTATTAATGCTAGCTGTTATTATTAAAGATGAATCTGAAGGGCAGAGAGATGAATTGACTCATAAAAGGTCAAACGGGTAGTTAAAGGTGGACTTGGGATTTGAACTTGAGTCCTTTAATACTCAAACCCAATATGCTTTCCACTTTACCAGGCTTTGCCACTTATAAGAGCTATGATCTCAGCTAAATCTTTTAACTGCTCTGAAGCTCTGTTCAATCATGCATAAGATGGTGATAATATTCCTTTATTGCCTTAAGTAGAAGATATTTATATCCAGCTTAGTTTAAGGTTTATAAAGTATTTTCCTTATAACATTATTGTGATGTAGGTAGGGTAAAATTTTGCACCCCATCTTGCAAATGAGGTAAAAGGGGCACTATAAAGCAGTGACTAGGGTCATTTAATTAGTGTCAGAACACAGGGTTTTCCTGGTCCCAAGTCCATTGCTAATTTTGTTTTACCCTACTTGGATTGTTATGAAGAAAAGATGAGAAAACATATATGAATCACCTCACCCCCATCCCGTTCTCTTGTCAGTCCCTCCACAACAACTACTCCGGCTTTGAGGCATTTTTCAGATTCATAGCCATTAAAAAAGAAAGGAAGAAAGAAAACAGCTCATGCACTCTTAGCAGTGTATTTGTTTCTTCCTCAGACAGAGGGCACAATTAAATCGAAGCAGGGTCATTTAATGAAACTCTATAGTAAAAAAGGGGATACACCATTTCATGAGTAAATATAACATCAGCAAGAAGAATCAACACAATGAGGGGATATGGGTGAAGAGGAAATTCATACACCAGGTGCCCCAGGGCTCTAGTAGACTGCTAGGGGATTCTGGGTAATTTAATTACTTGGTGCTGACATCTGTTAAAACAACCATCATATGACACAGGTGGCATCTTAGAAGGCAAGCTTCTACCAGGTAAAGATTGTATCGTATATTGTATTGATGTCTCTAGCACCTAGTACTTGCCACATAGTAGGCACTTAAGAGATACTTGCAAATTGATAAATGAAATCATGCTGTCTCTCTGCAGTAACTAATTATTTTTATTTGCTTGATTCAGGAAAAAGAGTGTACAGAAGAATTGATGAGGCTGTATTCTTTTCCACAGGGAGTTAAGTAAAAAGGAGAATTTCCAGTTAGAAAAATAAGAAATAGTAGTGGTAAAAAGAAAAAAAAAAAAAGATGAACAGTGTTAGGGACCCTGAAAGTAAAGAAAGGGGTTGCATAGGGAGTTGGTCCAAAATGAGAAATTTTTCAAGGACTTATACTTTATTGAATTCTTTTTTCATTTGAACTACTAGAAGATTATACATATTTCTCATCTCAAATTCTTATCTGCTTCTTACTCCAGCATCTCTGTCTTTGACCTCTCACTGTCCTCACTACCTAGGAGGGAGCCACATCTTTAATCCTACTCCCATCCTTCTGCCACCATGGTGGTGGAGTCACTGATCCAGGCCATGACATGTATTACCAGTGACTCTGAGCTTAGATCTTCTTATCCCTGCACCCACCCCAGGACAACAGAGGAAGTGGGAAAGATGGACAAAGCTTTATGTGTATAGGAGGACAGTAGTGTTACTATTAGGGCTATTGTGGTGGGAGAAATATCCCTGTTGTCCAAAAATAGAACTCTGAACTAATTTCCCTATAAAATATTTACATGTAACAGTGAGGTCCTTTTAAAATATAAATTTAAACTTAACAACCACCAAATAAATAGAGCATTTCCACATTAAAAATGGAGCAGATAATAAGTATTGTTTATGAAAATGTAAATCTCTATTATATACAGTTAATATTTCCTTTTAAGCAATACCTGATAAGTTCAATATGTGACTTGAAAAGTTCATTATCTCTTTTCTTCTATTCACCTTACTATATTTTTAAAATGCTTCAGTGGATATTTTTTTCCTTTTTCTTTCCTTTAAAAAATATGATTAGAAACAATTTACTAGAATCCTTCTGCCCTTAGGTTGCTCCATTTTCAGAATTTAAAAAAAGTAAAGCAAACACTTGTAATAAGTACAGAGTCAAGCAAAACAAATTCATATGTTGGCTATCCAAAAGAATATTTCTTATTGTCAATCTTAAGACTGTCACCTACTAGGAAAAGGGTAGTGCACTTCATTGTTGCTCTTCTGGAGGCATGGTTGGTTATAAGTTTTTCAAAGTAAATTTTTAGTCTTTATCCCGTTATATAAATAATTTGTGTGGTTCTACTCAATTCACTTGAGGAATTATTTGGGCAAACCTTTCCGGGTTTTCCTGAAACTATTCCTTTCATCACTTCTTATGATGCGATAATATTCCATTATCCTCATATATCATCAATTGTTCAGTCATTCTCCAAGTGGTATGCACTTTCAGTGTTTCTAGTTCTTGCTGTTTCAAAATGAGCTGTTATAAATATTTTTTGATTTCTTTATATAAACCCTAATAATGGTATTGCTGAATCAAAATGTACGCAGATTTTAATTACTTTTAGGGTATAGATATAAATTATTTTTGAGAAAAGCTGGGTCAATTCATAGCTCCACCAACAATGCATTGGTATTCCGACAGCCCTTCCAGCAAATGTCATTTTCGTTTTTGTCATCTTTTGGAGATTGGCACAGCAACTAGAGGCTGTTTTAATTTGCATCTCTCTAACTATTAGTAATATGGCACATTTTTAAAAACAGGACTGTGCATACTTTCAAGTTATTTTTGTGAGAAGTGCCATTTATATTCTTTCACCATTAATCTATAGGAAGATTTCTCTTGCCCTTATATATTTCAATCAGATCCTATTATGAATACCATTTAATTTGAATGGCATTGATTTTATTTGTGCATTTTTTCAGTGTTATGGGTAATATCCTATAGTGTTAGAATTGCAAGAATTTCCTTCAATGAGCCTCGGTGGATCTATGATTTTACTGCTATAGATACTCCCTCCATTAATGAACATAAAATCACAACCCTTCTGTTCCTTCTTTTCCTGTTAGCCTCTCTGTATGTTCTGTGATACATCCTTCACATTGTGTCCACCCCATGTGTTGAATACCTTCCAGTAAAACCCTAGAGCTGGACCTGTTCACCTCCTTTTCCTATCATAAATCTTGTGCCTTTCATGTAAACCACTTCTTGCTTGTAAATGATCATGGGTAATCAGCTGTAGCCAATTTACGTTTCCCATATGGCTTTACATTAACTTTTGAGCGACCTGACAATTTGAGTTTTTGGAGATTATGGTCTTCCATGATTTTATGGTCATGTAACATCAGCAAAACCACAAAAGCTTTAAAAGGAGATGGAATTGTTAGGTTTTTGTCAGTTTTAATTTTAATCCAAGGGAAATCTAAGGTTACAGAAGATGCTGCATGATTTCCTACCTGAAACCTAGACTGCCTCTTTCTAATTAACGTTAGGCCCAGCTCATTGCCCATCTAGTCAAAGGATTTTTTTAACCTATGAGTCAATTCAATGGGCTACCCATCCAACATCATATAATAATCTGGACAGTAACCTCTTTGTAACCTCTTTTCATCCACTTGGATATTCCTATGTATTTTCAGGCCAATTGCTTTTGAGCGATTGTAAATTCCATTGAAGACTGTCTCTATTAATCCTTTCAGAACTATTAATTTAAAGAAAGGTTCCCAGGCCAGTAACGTTCACTCCTTCATCCTTCTTGATCATCCTCTCTCTAGATGTCTTTCTCCACAATTCCTCAGTAACCTTCTCAATTCGAGGCTGCCTTCACTACCATAATCCACCAGCCTTCTCATTTTGGAAGATCCTGCTATTCCTGAAGTATTACTTCATTCTTATGGCCCTCTTCAAGAACCTTCTTTCTAAGGAAGAACCCCCAGGCCGGGAAAATTCACAACTTCATTCCTCTCTGGGTCTTGGTTTCATTCTTTGAATTTATTTCTCCATCTTGTATCTGTTAGGTTAAATTTAATTTCATAAACCAGTCAAAATTCTCTAACATTAAAAAATGTAATATCACATTCTTAGCAAAACAAATACATAGAGAAAATGATCACACAGAGAGTTACATACAGATCAGAATTTCATATGGTAAAGATTAAAAAATGCTAGAGCAGTGAGGAAAACAAAAGATTTGATTTAAATTATGTGAACTGTCTGAATAAATTAATCACGCTTGCTGGATAATCATTTAGCTCTTTACCTCATTCTTCCCAAGTACCCTGGACAAATGGGACAAAAATTCCATCCAAAGTAAATGGTATCTGTTGATGGGTAGGGTGTTTTGTGACTTTTCCTTTACTCACTGGCATGTTTTAGTTAGACAATTGAGCATCATTTTGAGCTACTCTCAAGTCAGCTTAAATATTTCAGCACTTGCAGGAAAATTGAGATTTAAATATAGAAAGCAATTTTATGAAAGGTAATTAGCAATCTTCAGAAAGGAAGCAGGTTTAAAGCAGCTATTGAAAAACCAAGATATGGAAACAAGATAAAAGAGTGTTTCTCCAGTGTCTTCTCAGAAGTGAAAAAAACAAAACCAACAAAACAAAATCAAGACTGGTTCCTTGTGTGTTTCCTTTTCCATGCTGGATGCAGGGGCACTAGATGGATCCTGTTCTTTGGATTTTGAGTGTTGTCATTCCTTAATGATAGCTCTGTTCATTACTAAATTTTAAACATTTAGAGAAATGATAATTTTATGGGGCAGAGGATGTACAGAGATACTGATGTACAAACTATTGGCTTAATTAGATTGGTATTCTTGCAATTCCTGATTTATAAACATATATTGACATCTTAAATATATGAAGTTAGAATAAAGATGCCTATATAGGAGGAAGAGGGAAATTAGAGGATAGAATTGGGTCCTGTAGGATTACTTAGTGCAAATGTTCTTATTGTTTGTGTGTTTGGACAGGGTATTCAATACTCCAATTTCAGGGGAGTCTGTGAACCTGGATAGAATAAAATACATCATTATTTTCACTCGTCTTTAATGGACAATAAGCATGTTCTTCAGTTATGAATGTAGGTAACAAACCATTGTTGTGAGATAGGGTCCATAAGATTTACCATATGGATGAGGTCTATGATTAAAAATTAAAAAAAAAGTTTAGAATTTTTATAACTGACCCATAATTGGGTCAAGGGCTCTCCCAAAAGATTGACATTTATATTGCATTCTGGGATGTACCCAACCATCTAGCACTTTTTTGTAACATGATCATAGGTAAGAATTCAGGCGTCTGGGACAAGGGAAAGGGGCAGGCTCTAAAAGGAATCTGGGAAAGACCACTAGGTCAGCTGTTTCATGGGAGCAGGATAGTGTCTGAGGAATTCTTCTTGGGTGTGAATAGGCACTGGTAAGAATTCTGTCTCCATCACACCATATGACTTAATTTCGAGCCATTGATTGAGTCTTCCTGAGGGAGCTTGACCTTCACCTCATCATTCTAGCCAATGGCCTTGAGAAAACTCATCCAGGCATGGCCATTGTCAATTTTAACCTAGGGATACAAGGATAGCAATTAGCAAACAAGCGTATAAGATAGGCAGTGGGCTAGCTGCCCTGGGAGAGGAGCCTAGACACCATGGGTAGTTGTTTGGTTTATTTGGGTAAGTAGAAGTTACATATCAGTAACAAGGGGCACAAGAGGGGAATGGAGCCTGCAGCAGGTGCATGGGGCAATGAGACAGTATCCCTTCCATTTGTGTCCAAAGTCCTGAGTTCCTTTGCTCTCCCTATGTTTAAAAGGCTGCTTTGGGCTTCTAGATTGCTGTGCTGACTTCCCTAAACACCTCTTGCTGAAGTGCCTTGCGTAGATAACTGACACTGAGGCTTCTGAAAGAATAGAGACCTGCTTGTCCTGTCATAATTGGGACATAGGAAGAGCGAAACATCCAACCGTCATTTTGAAAATTCACTAAATTTGCAATATTCTTCTATTGAATAAATAAAGTATATACTCTCCTTTGATCCCTGCTTTTTTTGAGGGAGAAGTGTTAGAGGGGGTCTAGACCTACAATTTCATCAGTGAAAGGAGCTCCCTCCTAAGAATAAATTGAGAAAACAATTTGTAATTTTTGATCCAAAGAGAGTTGCTTAAAATAACTGCGAAATTAATTGATTGATTGGCAGTTGGGCAGCAAGTAAGTTAGGGGAAAATCTGAACTCATGTTTTCCCGAATATAAGGAATGATCCTTTTCTCCTTCTGCCTTAGTATCCTTATATCTGACACTAGGAGTGACTGGATTTAAGTTAAAAAAATGACTTGTTTTTTTGGAGAAAAAGATTCATAGAATTTAGGAGTCAGAAGGAATTGTAAATGTCATTTAACTCAGCCATCTACCCATTATAGCAATCCTTTCTATAAAATCTTAGGTAACCACCCAGTGTCTTTTCTATTTCTAGTAATAATGAGCATAATCCAAATGACATCTTGTTCCATTACTGGAGAGTACTAATTGTTCAAAAGTTTTTCTACATATTGAATTGAAATCTTCACTGAGGCTACTACCAGTTTATCTATGTCCAACCTTTCACAATACCAGAGAATATTTTAGACAGTGAAAATTTATCCTGTTAATCTGTTCTATGTACAAATTATACTATATATATTTTCTTTCTCTCTTTATATACATATGATATATATATATTACACAATTATGTATAAACTGTGACTTAAATCATTCTTCAACAGTCCATAAAGGTTTTCTTGCATGTCTCTGAAGCTGTTTATTTTTTTAATTTCTAATAATACAAGAGTATCTCATTGTATTTTCCCATATTAATTATTATCCCCCAATTAGTTGGCACTCTCTTAGTTTCTAGTTCCTTGTCACTAAAAAAATGAAAAAGAACTTCCAGAAAAATTACTGTATATGTATAGGTTCTATACTATATACTATATTTCTATACTATATACTATACAAAGGGTATGGACAAGTTGCTGATACTTTTGGCGTAGTTCCGAATTGATTTTCAGAATGACTAGATAAATTTGATGGGGTGCTTGGTTGCATGTGCTTGGACCCCATTTCTAAAATCCCATTTCTCTCTAAAAATCCCATTTCTCCCTAGCCTCAAAACGCTATCCCAGGCAGTTTCCCCCTAGGCCAAGGGCACAGCCTGCCCAAGAACAACCTTTTTACCTTTTCCTGATACAGTAGCTAGTTGCACCTATAGAATTTATTAGTTTGAACCAGCTGTGTCCTGGCTGAACTGGCTGTGCACTGGGTCATAATGACATTTACTATTCACTGACCTATGTATGTATCCTAGACTTAAGACATATACATAATCCCTTACATTTATCTTGTCTAATTAGATATTGATGAGAGCAACCTGGCATTCCCTAGTCAGTCTTGACTGTTAGTTGACTTAATGATGTTTCAGACCTAAAACCACACCTCCAGATGGCCCCCCTCCTTGGGCTATTTCCTGATAAACTCTGGGTAAAATACCTGAGCAGTAGATACTAAAAGTTCATGTTCCTTTAAGAACTAAACACTCCTTAACCACTCCCTAATCCTATCCTGAATCACCTAATTCTCATATTGGGCACATGTTTTACTACAGAATATCCTATATAAACTTTACCTGTACCCCTCTAAGGTTTCAGGTTCCCTAAGAACTCTTGCCCACTGAAAAGAGTAATAAATCTTCACCTTGACCTCAAGAATGCTTGAGTCTGTGAATTCATTCCAGGTGACCTGCCCCTGTAATCTGATCTTGATGGGGGGCATCTCACCCCCCTCCCCACCTTCCAGCCCTCATCATATTCACATCTCCAACATCAGTGTATTTTTTGTGCCCATTTTTCCATGGAAACAATTGCCATTTTCTCTTTTTGTCAACTTTGTCAAGGTGTGGGATAACTGTGAAGTAGAATTTAAGAATTTCTTTAATTTGAATTTGTTTGATTTTTAATTATTTGTATTTGTTGTAACGGTTGTATTTGTTTAAATGGTTGTTGACCTTTGGATTTCTTCATTTGGTGAATGCCTATTCATACCTTTTTGAGAAATGACTTTTGTTCTTACAAATTTTGATTAGTTTCTTATATATTTCAGCCATGAGGCCTTTCTTAGAGAAAATTGCTAGTTTTTTTTTTCCAAGAGAACTCTTTCCCTTCTAGTTTACCACCATTCATTTGTTTGCACACACACTCAAAAAATCTTATTCAGTAAAAAAAAAAAAAAAAATGTTGATTTTATCTTCTGTTGCCCTCTCTAACCCTTGTTTGGTCTTCAATTCTTCTACTCTCCATAGATCTAAGAGTTAATTTAAAACAAATCCTTGTTCCTCTAATTTTTTATCATGTGAACTGTTCTAGTTAAATCATGTATCCATTTGGAGCTTATCCTGTTATAAAATATAAAGTTTTAGATTAATTCTATCAGACTGCTTTGCAGTTTTCACAGATATTTTTTCCCCACATAAAGAGTCATTATAACAGTAACTGGGGTCTTTGAATTTATTGAACACCATTACACTGTGTTCATCTGTTTTGGTATGTTGTGTGCCCAGTCTGTTTTATTCTATTTTTAAATGAGTAACAAATTGTTTTCATGGTTTCTGCTTCCGAGTAGAGTTTAATATCTGCTACTTCTAGGTTCCCTTCCTTCTCACTTAAAAAAAAGTTCCTTTGATACTTTTGACATTTTCTTTCTTCCAGATGAATTGTGTTATTTTGTTCTAGCTTTACAAAATCATCCTTTAATGAAATAATTGCCTAATTTGATTTCATTATGGAGTATACACCATTTGATCTTGATAAGTGAATTAATTTACTTGAATTTTTGGTTTTTATTATATTGCCATAACTTACTCATGAATAATTTATATTTCTTCAGATATTTTAGCCTATCAATTTTACAAAGAGTGTTTGTAGTTGTTTCACTATATTTCCCAGTTACATCTTGATTAACGTACTCATTTATTTTATACATTCTGGAGCTGTTTTAAATTGAATTTCTCTCTCTAACTCTTCCAGCTGTTTTATTTTATTGCTAAATTACAAAAACGTTGATTATTTATGTAGATTTATCCTTACTTTCTAACATGGTGTCCAACCCCCACGAGGCTATTTGAACCAAATTGTACTGAATCAAGTAAAAATAAAGGGTTTCCCTTCATTTGTGAGCTCAAAACGGGGGCAGGTGTGGCACTTCTGGAGTTTCTGGAATCTCTGAAGTTTGGCCTGTACTGTTGAACAGAATTTTAAGGACAAGTGTGTAGTTACTGAAACAAATAGGATGAAAAAATCTGTGTGGTCAGAAGGAATTTAGGACAAAGCAGAATGGTATGGAAGACGTGGGCAACATGTAATTTAAGCAGACAGACTGTCTATTAACATGATGTATTCCATATACATTGTTTAACTTTTAAGGTTTACTTTGAGACTTGGAGGTATATGAAAGAGGCTCACAGATAAGCATAAGAAAAATAGTGGCAGGTAAGGATTAGGAGAGAAGAAAATATAGAAAGACAGACAGAAAGACAGAGACAGAGAGAGACAGAGGCACACACAGAGAGACACAAAAAAAAAGAAATAGAGAAAGTGAGAGAGAAAGAGACAAAGAAAGAGAGAGAGAAATGTAGCAAATGGAAAATATAATCAAGTTAAATAAATACAAATGTTCTGAATTGTAAACATGTTTGTGTCTATTAAAAAAATAAAACCACCGCAAGCATGTGGAACAAATGAGCATACTTCTATACATGGGTATATTAAAGTTGAAATATGACAAGTTGGAAGAGCAACCTTGGCCTGGGCAGGCTTGTAACACTGAGGTACAAGATGGGAAGCTGGGAAAGCAGATTCCATACTGTGGGGTTAGGCTGTGAGAGCAGTGGAAGGGAAATTCCTAAGAGATTCTAGAAGAAACCAGACTAACTAGGGTAGCATGAAGTTCTGATTTTTTTCCCTTGAGGTGATAAGTTCTAACACAGGCTCCCAGAATTACAGATACACAGAGTCGATAGTGGTCGCATTCCTACTGCTACCTACTGCTAAGCAGAACGAGTCTTCCCTCTTATCCTTAGCTCATATGTTCTTAGTGCCTAGATCAGTGCTTTGCATACAGTAGGTGTTTAAGAAAAGCATTTTGGTTTGTGACTTTACCTGTCACCATAAAACAGGCTGAAAGGTTTGTATCAAAATCTAGTATACCACAAGTATATTTGAATTTGGATTGTTCTGAATCATAGAATTAAGGCAGCTGTCAAACCAATTACCTGACATTTGTTCCAAATCAGAAAATTGATCTCATCTTCTCTTTAAAACAGTTCATTTGCTCCCTTACTATGAGGCTCAAACAGGCTGGATGATCACAATTTGATGTAAAGATAAAGTTATCATGGTTGTTGGAAGCAATAGTAGATATTTCTTTCATAATAAGTAATACAATATCTAAACTTTGAATTTGGATTAATTACTTTCACATATTTGGAATTGTAGTTTTTTTTATTTTTCATTAACAAATGAAAACAAAATATCCCCTATCTCACACTAAATCAAAAGCATGCTGATGAAGCTTTTTCATGAAAATACTAAATTAATGTCTTGTCTCATTTCTTCTTCAAATGAAAATATTACTAACAAGATCAAACAACAACTCCAAAGATCATACGCTGTGGAAAAATTTTTTAAAAGTAGAGAATTTCATGCTTTTAGAAGCTTTTTGCCCAAATGTTTATATTGATAACTGTGAATTGATAGGTTAAATCCTAATTTTGAGTTATAAGAAATTTAAATAACAGGTAGTATCTAATGGATAGCAAGAATGACAATAATTATCCTAATAATGAAAATGGTAATATGTAACATTTATGTGACATTTTAAGTTTTGCCAAACCCTTACATATATTAACTTATTTGACACAACAATTCAATGAGATAGTTGCTATCATCATTCCGATTTTATGTAACCGATCAATGAAATTCGAAGAAGGTAGGTGGGTTGCCCTAGTACTCATGGCTATTACATGTATGAGGCTAGATTTGAACTGAGACTTTCCTGACTCCAAATCTCATACTCCATCTTTTGTGAGGCTTTAGGTGAAAAATAAAGTAAAACCTTGTTTCTGAAACTTATAGCAGTTAGACTATGGCCATTTCACTAAAATTTATCAAAATCTCAGGCTTGTGTCTAAGAACATAAGTTGATAAATTCTTTAATTTAATTTAAATAAATAAATTACATGAAGTTTGGATTCAATCAAAGGGCTGCACCTGAGGACCTAGAAGGCCACACATGGTCTTGAGGCTTCAGGTTCCCCATCCCTGGTCCAGAGTTTCAGGCTTCCTTTTATACAAACAAAATGATAAGGATGGGGAAATGTGTGTGGGTGTTATTTAGGCCATCCATCTGTTTCTCAGAAGGATTCCTTCTTAAATTCTCTATAGTTTTATTTCTTCTTTGTTTTGAGCCAAATGAATAACAAGAAGGCCTCCATATCTCAGTTACAACATTCTTCTTGAAATGTAGATTGTCCTTGGATTTTCACATACAGGAAATGTTATCTACCCTTTAATATACAAACCATAAAGATATCTTTGGTGGTTATAGAGGTCAAATCCATTTATAAAAAGGAAAGTATATGTTCAAAATCTTTCACTGTATTAAAAATATATTAAATAAGAAGACCATTGGTTTTTAATTAAGCATATACTTTTTTTGGGCAATATTATTTATTTTAATTGGATGTGACAAAGCATATCTTCATTTACATTTTTCTTCCTCTCTCTTTCCTTTTTTCCTTCCCTCCTTTCTTGCCTTCCTCTTCACTACCTGCTTTCCTCTTTCCCTCCCTCTGTCTCTTCCTCTATCCCTTCCTTCTTTTTCTTTTCTTCCTGTCTTCCTTCCAAGTGAAGCCTCCAAGAGATTAAATGAGTGATCAAAAATCATAAAACTTTTAAGTGGTAGAGGGAGGATTAAATGCATGCCTTGCTTGACTCCAAGTCAGCATTGTTAGCACTTTATCACATTGTATATTTTAATGCTCTGCATATAACTGAGTAATGGATTTTTTATATGTTTTTATTGATGTCTTTTGGATTTCTTTTCATTTCAAGATAGTTTCCCCCAGATCCCTCTTTCCCTTCTCCTTCACAGAAATTCATCTCATATAACAAACCATATTTTAATATAGAAAATAAAAAAAAGAAAAGAAAAATTCAGCAAAACTGATCAATACATTGAAAAAAGTTTGAAAATATGTTAATGTACAAGACTTGTGGACTTTCCACCTCAGGAAAGGGATGGGGAAACCATTACATGTCTTCTCTTCCAAGCAATTCTTGTTCTTTATCATTTTTCCATATTTACATTTTACATATTTGTGTAGTTCTTCTTCCGTTTGAATTGTTACAATCATTCATATACTGTTTTGTGGTTCAACTTTCTTCATTCAAATCCTTTGGATCTTTGTTCCTCTGTATTGATCAAGTTCATCATTTCTTACAGCACATTCATATCCCATTATATTCATGTGTCATCATTTGTTTAGCCATACCCCAATCCATAGGCAACTACTTTGTCACTAATTCTTTGCTATCACAAAAAGTCCTGCTATAAATATGTTGGTGCATATGGATACTTTCTTCTTATCAATGCCCTCCTTAAGGAGTAAGCCTAGGGATGGAATCTCTGAGTCAAAGGCTATGAACATTATAGTTACTTTACTTGCCTAATTTCAAATTGATTTCCAAAATGGTTGTATTGATTCAGTGCACCACCAATGCACTAGTGCTTTTCTCTTCCAATATTGGCTATTCCTGACCTTTGCCAATTTGTAGGGTATGAAAAGAAACCTCAATTGTTTTGATTTATATTTCATTTATTATTAGCGACTTTGAGCATTTTTCCATATAGTTGTTAGCAGTTGTGCATGTTTTTGAACTGTGCTTAAACTTTTAGTTTGAAGAAATAACTTTTGGTTATACATTTACATGAACAAATATGATCATGGATATATATATGTATATATATATATATATATATACACACACACACACACACACACACACACACACACATATGTATATATATGTATATATATGCAAATTAAGTTTTAGCTTATCCCTTACAAACTGGCAAAGATGACAAAAGATAGAAATAGTCAATGTTGGGTTAGTGTTGGAAAGAAATACAAAAAGACAGACATGTTTGTCTACATATACATACACAATACATATATATATATTTGCATTATATGCACACATACATGTGTATGAAAAATATAGATATAATATTTTGAGAATTTTAAGGCAAATTTTGAGAAATTAATTTTTTGCATTTCTTTAACACAAATTTTAATGCAAAATTTAATGAAAAAAATTTAATGCAAAATTTAATGCAAAATCATTTTCCCTATCCACCAGTTTCTCTTTTACCCTATTTGCATTGATTTTCAACACATAAATGAAAAGCAGGAGGTTTTCATTTTCTCATAATCAAAACTCTAATTTTTTATGTTTTGTAGGTGTTTCTATCCTGTTTGGATAAGAATATATCTCTCACCTGAGCTATGAGACCATGTAATTTACTTCTTTTCTATTTTTCAAAATAGCATAGTCTTTAATATAAAGGTCACATCTATTTAGCATTTATGTGCAATGTGGTTCAACATGCTTGCCTAAACCTAATTTCTGACAAGTTGCTTTATCAATTTCCCAGACATTTGTTAAGGAATTTGTGTTAAGAGTGCCTAGAATGTTCTAAGTTCTGAACAAATGCTTATTGACTTCCTTCAGTTTACTGACTTTTCTTCCATCTCTACAATGAGCTTGCTACTCTTCTTTAGATCTTCCTTTTTTTCTCCCTGGTAGTATTTAGAAAGAAACATGTGCATTTATTTTTTTTTAATATTATGGTACAATAAATATTGTAGAAAAATTAAGACTATAAATGAAGAGAATATGTCCACCTGCATTTATAAAGGGAACGTTTCCTCATGTGGGAGTTTAATAAAAAATTGTATATATTAAAACCAATAGAATCATAAATCTAGCCTGTCCATAAACTATGATAATATTGTATAATAGTAACAATTTATAATAATGATATATCCCACATTAAATATTAAACAACATAAATGTGTGGATGTCATTAGATGAATCTCCATTCACTACTTGGGACATCACTGGTAAATTACTTCTCTGAGTCTCAGTTTCCTCATCTGTAAAATGAGGGGTTTGGATGAGATTACCTCAAAGTTCCATTCCATATAATCATATAATTAATAATATAAAAACCTAACTATATTTTCCCATGCAAATGTAGAGTTTCAGATTAATAATTTTTTTCTCGCTTCTGACTGATGCCTTCCTTTCTTGACATTCTTCATATATCAGCTTAACCTATTACTTTTTGGGGTGAATGTTATAATCTTAGCCTAAGATAGTTTCTGCTTATTAGGATTGTTGGATTTCTTCAATCTCACTTGTGGAACATCTTGTGAAAACTATTTTTCTATCTGGAAGCCTTAGAATCTTTTCTTGGCCTTCAAGTGAGAATTTTTTTTTTTTAAATACATTCGTAATGTTCTTGATGGTTTAAGATAGGATTGGAAAAGTTCTATTCTTAAAACAAGAGGACCCTTTCTGACTGTGATCCGCTAAGATATTCTTTTCCCAGGCTTTAGTTTTTGATTTTCTAAGTGATTTTATTCACATTCCTGGAGGATTTGATGGGTCTTATCAGAGTCTTTGCCCTTGTAATTCATAACTCATTCTTCAGTATTCTTCTCTATCTTATTCACTATCTGATTTTCATGATAGCCTATGATAATTCTTTGATCAAGAATTGTACTTCTGCCTTTTTTTTTTTCTAGAGTAATATTTATTTCTCAGGGAGTATAAACCTGGAGAGAAGAGAAAATTACTTTCTGAAGTTTGTCCCCTACGTGGCTATTTTTTGTACATAGTGCCTAGAGATTTACTTTCTTTTCCCATTTTAAAACCTATATGCTCTACTAGATACTTAAATCAATTTTACTCTCTGTCCTCAGAAATAGGAGATGGTCTCAGCTCTGAAGTCAAAAGATTTGAGTTCACATCTTGATTCTGTTACTTAATACGCATGTGACTCTGGACAAATCACTGGATCTCCTTAGATTTTGGTTTCTTTATCCATTAAATAAAATTCATTTCGATGGTGCCCTATAAACCTTGATCTAGAATGCAATGAGCCAGTCCTCCAAATCTGCAAACCCTAGCGGAAAGTGTGGCAGGTCTAAAGTTCATCAGAGTTTAATACCTTTCCTTGGTCCATATTCACAACCTTAGTTGGATTCCCCCATACTCTTCCAAGATTCAGTCCTCAGGTTGATTGCCTTTCTCTCTCTGGGGAACTGGTTGTCTGGAGTTCTATTGTTTCAGGTCTTCAATATCAAAATTACCTTAAACATATGGCAATAATAATAGCCAATGCCTACCACTAGCAAAATAAAGACTGTTTGCTCACATCTTATGAAATGACTAGGGTGAAAGATAATAATACTATACATTTTACACTGCTTGACTTTTTCAGAACCTTTAAGGGCTCTATAAATATTAAATTGGTTTTCCTCACAATATGCTTTAAAGAGACCCCATTTAACTATTCCCCCTTTCTTATGTGATATTCTGCTGCAAATTTGCCCTTCTGGCAAGGTGTACATTTATCCCTTGAACAAAATACATAGGTTCCCTGTGCCTTAATTCTCATTAACAAATTAGCAGGGGTACTAGATATCTTCTAATGCCCCTTTTTAAATCAAAAGATGAGCTCCTAATAGCTTCTGGTGTTCCTTTGTAGATTATTTTCTTAGTGGACAGCTGTTACATTTAAAATCAGGTATCTTCTCTTGACTATGTATTTTCCCACTATATATAATATAAATATTTGTGACTGATCATTTAGTTTTGATTTTTAAAAAGACATACCTAGAAAAAATATTTAAGCTGTTCCTATTCTCCTTAGCCTCAGAGAATCACTTCCCTTTCTGTTTCCTTAAAAGGAAAGCCCTAATGCCACTTTCTTCAAGGCCTTTCCTGATTCTTTCAGCTGCTTGTGTCCTTCCACTGAAAATACTTTGTAGAAAGCTATTTTGTATTTATTCTGTTCATATTTATCCTACTCATATTGCCCTATTGTCTTCCTCATTAGAATGGGGATGAGATAATATTTGTAAAGCAGTTTGCAAATCTTAAAGTCCTGCAAAATGTTGACTGTTACGATGATATTGATGATGATCACGATGTCAGAAACTCCCAATGAGTTTCCTCTGCCACAGTAGATTGGCAACTTTTCTTCAATTCATATTGCCTGTGCTTTGAGAAAGCAAATGTCATTATCAATATAGTGTATTTCAGAGACAAGACTCAAACCCACATTGTTCTGACTCTGATTCTCTATTTCCACTGTGACATAACATCTCTGAAATATTGCATTATCTGTTTATTCAGCAAGGGAGTACAGCGCACTCAAGGAAAAATACCCCAAGCTGAATATCAGTATTTTTCAGTTGGAATCATAAGCAATTTGCTTATGAGGCATAGAAACATGAAGCGAAGGATGCAAAGCAAACTAATTCAGAAAATCAAACATCTTATCTTAATGCTGTAAGGGTGTATTATAATGGGAAAAAATGATATTAATGTAAGAGACAGGGAGTTCCAGCACAACAGAATTCAATTTTTTTGCCTGAATAGAAGACTATGTTACTTGAAAAGTACAAGATTGCACTTTCATTTTTAAAGTTTGAAAATCACTCTTATCCAGTGTTTAGTTTCTATTGTACTGCAAGATGAATGTATGGTATTCAAATGAAGGGGAGGCTGTCATATTGACATAGGTCAAAATATCCCAGGACTTATTTTGGGAAGAAGATGATAAAAAGGGTAGATCATTGTCTACCCTGATGCCAACTTGGCAGGGTAATTGCATTCCTTTCCCTTTTATTTAAACCATTACACATTTAGATTTTGGCAGCAAAGTGAAATGAAGGTCTGCTTTCAGATAATTCAATTGAGACAGAGCTTATCTAGATAATTAAAGGAAAGTACATCATACTTTACCTAATACTTCCCTCAACTTCCCCCATTCCTTTTGCCTTTTATGCGTTGCTTGAGATTATTTCCCTGTATACACACTGATACAGCTGATGAATAACTGCCAGACCTCATTACAAAGGAATCTTTACAAACAGGTGCCAAAGAAATGAAGCTTAGACAAACATGTATTGATCAGTTGTTATGGAAAAGATAATAGAGTAAGAAGTTTGGTTTATTGTTTTTATCAAATGATCAAATGTTTTAGTTGCATCCTGTCTATTTTAAACTGAATTTTTTTTCTGAATTTCAACTCTGACAATTCCTAACTGTGTGACTCAGTACTTAGCACAATGCATGGTGCATAGTAGGTCCTTAATAAATGCTTATTGACGACTCCAGACAAGCCTCTTAATGTCTATCAATAGTCTCAACATCTTACAATGAAGCAGGACATGCCACAAGGGATAGGATATGTAGCGTAAGTTGATGGCCAGCCTTGGTATCACGATGTGGGTTCAAGTCCTTCCTCAGTCAGGTGTGGGAACAGAGTGTGACAGAGGAAAGTAGATAGACCACTCAGTGCTTCAGGCCAAGCTTTTCTTAAGAAAAGGTGGAACTTGAACATCAGTTTCCCCTATTTTCCATCTGCAGCTCTGCTGGGTTTCAACTCTATGGAACAAGATACTCTTCTGGTGTCCTCCCACACCATTCTGTTGGCTCTCATGTGTTGTTCTTCCTCCAATAAATTGTAAGCTCTTTGAGGACTAGATTGTGTTTCTTTTTCTTATTTGTATCCCCAGCATATAGAACTGTTTTCAGCACATATTGAGCACTTAATAAATGGTTATTGAATTGAAATGATCTTTCCTCCTATGTCTTGAACATGTCTTGAAATCACAGGTCTTGAACAAAGCAAACAAATGAGAACCTATCTCATCGTTTTATGCAAAGTATTTTGTAAGCCTTAAAATACTATATAAGAATGAGAGTAATTTCTTTTTCCCTCTTCTTTTTCCTCTTCCTTCTGCCCCCTCAACTAATAGCTTCCCACTATCCCCTTAGAGACTCAAGAGATTGTGGCCAGCATAGGAACTGTCTTTTCAAAGAAGATACTATAGTAGTAGTAGTAGTAGTGATATTATTTTGTAAATTCTGTTCTTTTTTAGCCTATGTCCCCAGTGTTCCTGAGTATTCAAATTTCCATATCAGTTCCTTAATCCCAAAACAACATACAATACCCTTCTTCAAGAACCCTAGTATCCTGGGATAGAAGATGAGGGTCAGTGTAGGATAGTAAACAAATCACCAGCAATAGCTTCTGCCCTAACGCTAGTTGAAACAGAATCAGATTAATTCTGGACTAGAGAGCTGATAACACGCAAGATAGCTACTGTGCATCACCCTTAGGCAACACAACTTTTGTTAGAATTCTGGCTCTTTTCAGTTTGACCTTTCTCCAGGTCTCTCAACAGGAGACAGGAAAAAATAGTCACACGCCTTATTGCCTTCCTTCTTTCTCTTTTTGGTATCAATATTATCCTCCTAAATCTTAAAACTTTGCAGTCAACCCTGATGCTTCCTTTTGTTGACCTACTCTCTATAACTAATCAATCACCAGTTATTATGAATAGAAAATGGCTCTAGAGACTAGAAAGGATATTATTGGTCCTGTGGTCCACCCCTCTCATTTTACAGATGAGGAAACAAGGTTAGAAAAATAAACTATTTCATCTCAAAGGTCACACAGGTAGGAAGTAGCATATTAGAAATCTGAACTAAGGTTTTCTGACTCCAACTTCAGGGTTCTTTTAAATTCATCAAGTTTCCAGTCATTCTACTCATTCTTCTTTTACAATGGTTCTCACATCTTTTCTATTAACATTCAAGTTACCATTATTGAAAATGTCCTCTTTGCAAATTTGACAAAAAGAAAAATTGAAAGAATTTCTTATGTAAGATATCATTTATTAACAGGGGCATGCAACTTGATTTGAAAGGGCCAATTCCTTTTATGTCAAAGATCCTGAATTCATGATGTTAGTCATTTTTTTATAAGCATAGAACAGAGAACAGAACAGAAATAATCTCATTGGTGACCATGACAGGGATAAGGAATCATTGTTTACATAAAAGAAAGTGGATATAGTCCACATGTGGGATTAAGAGTACATCTCTCTATCTCTTAAAAAATGCTTTTGTGAATTTCAGCTACATCCTGAGGTTACTAATAAGGACCCAGGTAGGTAGATTTATTGGTGACTAGGAAATTGGACAAGAGCATCTTCTTTTTTTCTTCTTTTTTAAGATTGGATAATGTCAGCTGGTTTAGCTTGTGAAGGACAACACAAAAACATTGTAGGAAATACTGAGATAACGTTCTATGAAAGTGATGAGAACAATTATTTTCACTAACAGTGATTTTGGGAAAGCTTAACCTTTCTTATTTATTTTCAAGAAGAAAGGAGACTGAAATTTTCCACACATGAGCTTCTTCACTCAGAGACAGAAAATAGATTTTAGATTCGTTTCATAGAATACAGCTATAGAATGAAATTGTTCACAGAATAAAATCAAATATAAAATGTGAGATCAAGAATTAATTCTCTGAAAACCTTTACCATTACATCCTCAGATGACTAAAATATTCTCATTATTCCTTGCCTTTTATATTTCCACCCTCCAGTTACTTCTGAATATAACAAGATTAATCTTTTGTCTAAAAAGAAAGACACCAATTTTGCCAGTTTTTCAAGAACCAAATCCAGTCTTTTCTCCTCCATAAAAATTTTCTCAATACTTGACCACAACAATTTCCTCCTTGAAATCAGAGCATTTGGGGAAGAGGGAGTGCAGAGCCAAGATGGTGGAGTAGAAAGATACACATACGCTAGTTCTTTTCCCAAAGCCCATAAAATACCTGTAAAAAGTGACTCTCAACAAATTCTAGAGCAGCAGAAGCCACAGAATGACAGAGTGAAAGAGATTTCTGGCCAAAGATAACCTGGAAGGTCAACAGGAAAGGTATATCCCATGGGACACTGAGTGGAGTGGAGCCCAGCCCTGGAAGTCCTGCTCTGGAAGGAACAGGACCAGAACAGGCTGCTGAGGCAGAATTCCCAGCAGGGAGGGTCTCAGATCCCTCAACCCACAAGTGCCAAATAAAGCTACAAAGGTCAGTAAGAAGGCTTTCCCAACTGGATGAGAGGGGAACAGGGCTCCCCCTAGTACTGGTCCCAGGCAGCAGTGGTGGTAGTGGCAGCTACAGCAGGGGTGGCAGCAGCAGGGGTGGTGGCAGCAGTAGGCATCCATTTGTGAAGCACTCAGCCTAAATACCCTGGAGGAACTGAGCAATTGATCTGAATCTCAGCCCTGAGAATGGTCCTGGGGGGAGGAGGAGCACTAGGACCCTCTTCTTGACAAAGGCTTCAGAAATCAAGTAACTGGCTGGGAAAATGCCCAAAAAAGGGGGGAAAAAGGACCATAGAAGGTTACTTTCTCAGTGAACAGGTATTTCCTTCCATCCATTCACATGAGGAAGAACAATACATACTATCAGAGGAAGTCAAAGCTTCTGTATCGAGTACCTCCAAAATAAATATGCGATGGGATCAGGCCATGGAAGAGCTTGAAAAGTGTGTCAACAGCTTGCTAAAGGAGACCCAAAAATGCTGAGGAAAATAACATTTTTAAAAATGGGCTAACTCAGTTGGAAAAAAGAGGTCCAAAAAGCCAATGAGGAAAAGAAGACTTTAAGATGCAGAATTAGCCAAATGGAAAAGGAGGTTCAAAAGTTCACTGAAGAAAATAATTCTTTAAAATTGAGAGTGGAGTTCAGGGAAACTAATGACTATATGACAAACCAAAAACTAAAAAAAAACAAAACCAAAGGAATGAAAAAATAGAAGATAATGTGAAATATCTCATTGGAAAAACAACTGACCTGGAAAATAAATTCAGGAGAGACAATAAAAGATGGGGCTACCTGAAAGCCATGATCCAAAAAAGAATCTAGTCATTATCTTTCCTGAAATTATCAAGGAAAACTGCCTGATATTCTAGAACCACAGGGCAAAATAAATATTGAAAGAATCCACTAATCACCTCCTTAAAGAGACCCAAAAAGAGAAACTCCTAGGAATATTGTGGCAAAATTCCAGGGTTCCCAGGTCAAGGAGAAAATATTGCAGGCAGCTAGGAAGAAACAATTCGAGTATTGTGGAAATGCAATCAGGATAACATAGGATCTGACAGCTTCTACATTAAGGGATCAAAGGGCTTGGAATAGGATATTCTAGAAGTCAAAGGACTGGAATTAAAACCAAGAATCACCCATCCAGCAAAACTGAGTATAATACTTCAGGGGGAAAAAATGGTCATTCAATGAAATAGATGACTTTCAAGCTTTCTTGATGAAAAGGCCAGAGCTGAAAGTTTGACTTTCAAATACAAGAATCAAGAGAAGCATGGAAAGGTAAACAGGAAAAACAAATCATAAAGGACTTTCTAAAGCTGAACGGTTTACATTCCTACATGGAAAGATGAAGTTTATAACTCTTGAGACTTTTCTCAGTATTTGGGTAGATGGAGGGATTATATGCACACAAACACATAAACATGCACACATATATAGAAAGAGAGCGTGGGTTGAGATGAATCAGAAGTGATGATATCTATAAATATAAAATTAAGGGGTGAGAGAGGAATCTGTTTGGAGGAGAAAGGGAGAAATGGAATGGGGCAAAATATTTCTCATAAAAGAGGCAAGAAAAATCTTTTTCAATGGAGGAGAAAAGGGAGGAAGTTAGAGGGGAAAAGTGAAGCTTGCTCTCTTCTCCTATGGCTTAAGGAGAGAATAACATGCTACTCAATTTGGTATGAAAATCTAGCTTACAATACAGGAAAGTAGGGGAGAAGGGGACAAGTGGGGTGAGGGGGATGATAGAAGGGAGGGCAAATGGGAGAAGGGAGTAATTAGAAGTAAATACTTTTGGGGAGGGACAAGGTCAAAAGAGAGAATAGAATAAATGGAGGACAGGGTAGGATGGAGGGAAATATAGTTAGTCTTATACAACATGACTGTTATGGAAGTCTTTTGCAAAAGACACACATATATATAGCCTGTATTGAATTGCTTGTCTTCTCAGTGGGGATGGGTGGGGAGTATGCGTGTTCATCCTTTGTTGCCAAAGAAGACCATAACATCACAGAAATAATGACAGGACTTGCACTTGACTTTGTTTTGAGTGAAGGAGGACTGTACAGGTCATTAGCCTCACTTCTTTTCGAGAGCCATCTGAATCCAGTGACCAGATATTCATTAGGATGATGGAAATGTCCCAGGATGAGGCAATTGGGGTTAAGTGACTTGCCCAAGGTCACACAACTAGTGAGTGTCAAGTGTCTGAGGTGAAAGTTGAACTCAAGTCCTCCTGACTCCTGCACTCGCTTTCTATCCACTGCACCAACTAGCTGCTGGGTGGGGAGGGAGGAAGGGAGAGAAGTTGGAATTCAAAGTATTAGAAACGAATTAGAAATCTATCTTGCCCTACAAGGAAAGGGAGAAGATGGGGATAAGGGAAGGGTGGGGTGTGATAGAAGAGAGTGTTCATTGAGGGAAGGGTTAATCAGAATGCAAGTGTTATGTGGTGGGGGAGGGGAGAGATGGGGAGAAAAATTGGAACTCAAAATTTTGTGGAAATGAAAGTCCTAATATAAAAATAAATAAATAAAACTATTATTAAAAAAAAAAAAAGAAATCAGAGCATTGTCTTCTCCAAACTACTAACTTGCAGTTAATTTTATGTATTGCTTGGGAACATTTCTTATATCATTTTTGAGATTCTAGCTTCAGACCCAGAAAGTCCTGGGTTCATTTCTTGCCTCTGATACATACTGTTTTACTTATAACAGGCTGCTTGAGTTTTTGACACTTAGGGTAGCTCTCTAACTCCATTTAAATTGCAGACAAGGCACACACATGTATTCTAGGCACTTCCTGACTTGGGGGAAGGCATCCTTATTTCAATGAAATCACAAGTCCAGTCCCTATCCCAATTGCAATTTATTATATTTTAATTTAGGTTGGGGAGTGGATTCATGTAATATTATTATAATTACATGAAAAAGTCCTAGACAACTTAGACTATGCTTAATAATCCTTTCCTTTTCCTACAGAGAGTAGAATAATGCCATAAAGTTTGTGAAGCACTTTATAAATAAAATCACATTTGATCTGAATTAAAAAAAATATTGAGGCCTTCCATGTCTTCTTTTCTAAAAGTTATTACCTTCAAAGTGAATATGAACATTGGGAAACCTTGGAATGCTTTAAAGAAAGAGAGGTCTTATAGTCTGAATTCCTGTGTTTAAATCCTGGCTTTCCCAACTTATGTGGTTGAACAGAGAAAAGTCTTTCAATTTCTTTGAGGCTCAATTTTTCTCATTTGGAAAATAGTAACAAAATAATAATTTCTACACTAGCTGCCTATATTTTAGTGCTGTTGTGAGGATCATATGAGATAATTTACATAAATTTTCTTATAAATGATATAATACTATGTAAACAATATAAGATAATGATAGAACACAATATAATGACAAAAAATATATTCTGAAAGCTCAAAATGCTAGACATTCTGAGAATGTGTTATCAAAATGATGTCAAGATGATCAGAATTTAATATTTCCACAAATGCTTAAAAGTTCATTTGTGTTCTTATGGAAATTATTATTTTCATATAATATAATCAAAGTAATATTATACTTTCTAAAAAGAAATGCTGTTGGATGTTTCTGTACAAACATCATATAGTTAATAATATTAATTGCTATTGGTGGTATTAATGATGATGTCAACCAGAACTACCTATAAAGGAAAAAAGGAATGATATTTCAATTTGACAGAAGAAGCCCTTTTAGGTGCACATCTTCTGCTAATACTTTAGTCCCAGTTACTGTTTCAGTTTTGGGACATAAAGAAACTTCTTATTCCCTCTCCACATCCCTCTATACCCCCCATATCCCCCACATACACACGCAAGAGAGGAATTTGACTCTGTAAGATACCAGAATAAACACAGAAGACAGTAATTACCAACCTGGAGTCAACTGTTCTTTCAGGAGGAGAAGAGGGAAGAAATTGAAGTCAGCTCTGAGGGTCACACTCTCCTGGTGAGTCTTTAAATTATTCCATGTAGTGTAACTCAAGAATAGTAATATGGTAGTAGTCTAGATTCTAGAATTTACCTGAGATAGGGTCTGGGATTTGGTATTATAACTACTGATGTTGCTACTAATTTTACCTCATCCTCCACACCTCTTTTGTGTGAATCACATGACCCATATTGGTTTTATTTTTGTATGTAAGATTTGCACTAAAGGGAGTTAATCTAGCTTGAATATTGCCTCTTTCCCTCTCCTCTCTTGAGTGTGTGTATGTGTGTGTGTGTGTGTATAAAAGGATCTCATCACAGAAGATCTAAATTTCTATGAAGACAATTGGCTATTACAGCAACTTTCTTTAAAATTGTGTTTTAAGCCATTGAATTAACTGGCCCAGATATGACAGGAAGAATGAATATGGTCCTGTCTATAAATTAATGTAGTACTTTTTCAAGAATCATGTAATTCAGCAATTATAATTATGTGGAAAATTTCAAGGGTACCTCAATCAAATAGGAAGAAAAGCTCAGAGAATAAAGGAAAATTTATATAGGAGAAACACCAGATTATAGGGAAAAGTATTCCCTATTTGAGAAGAGATAGTAAAAACTGGAAGGTAGTTTTCCAGAAAATTGTTTTAGATTATCAACATGTACCGCATACTAGAATGTCATTCAATCAACAAACATTTATTAAGTGCCTACTATGTGCCTGGCACTGCAATAGGTTTTGAGATGCTAAGACAAAAATGAAATAGTCTCTTTCCTCAAGGAACCTACATTGTAATTGGGTAGACAACAGATGCATAAATAAGCTCCTGAAAATATGAATATTATTTTATAGGCAGAGCTTTGGGTAACGGTCACGGTTAGGGCTGACTGATAGTGAACAGTCAAGAATATCAGGGAAGGATTGGTCATTAAAGGAAGAAGAACAAGCAGGAGAGTGCAGTGTCCTGAAGACCTAGAGGCGAAATCATTTTGGAGTAGAGTATGGTCAGCAGTGCCAAAAGCTCTGGAGCAGTAATAAAATGAGACAAGGTCATCTGGTAATTAAGATCTGGTAATTAGGATATCATCGATCACTTTAGAGAATACAATTTCAATTGAACAATGAGGTAAAAATTCACCTTACAAAGGGTTTAGAAGTGAGAGGGGAGAAGGTGGAAGGCCACTCTATCTAGATGTTTGGCTATGAATGAGTGAAGAATTGTAGGATAATAGCTTGTGGAGTTGATTGGGTCTAGTGATTTTTTTTTCAGTACAGGGGAGACTTGAATATGTTTATAAACAGTAAGGAAGAGGCAATTAAAAGGAAGAATGATGACTAGAGAGAGTTCCAAATAGTTCCAAAAGTGTGGGACCGCAATATAAAAAGGTCTTACCATTAAAAATGTGTGAAGAATAAGAGGTACATTTCAAATCTGTACATAGGTAGATAATCCATTAGAAAAATAAGTAATATGGGGGAGGAGGGTTAGACCCAAGGTGGCAGAGTAGAAGGGTTGACCAGTAGAAGCTCTCCCTCCACTGTCCACAAAATACCTGTAAAAATGACTCTAAACAAATTCTAGCGCAGCAGAAGTCACAAAATAACTGAATGAAAGAGATTTCCAGTCCAAAGCAGCATGGAAGACCAACAGAAAAGGTCTGTTGCACCAGCAAGGAGCCAAGTGAAGCACAGCCTTGGCCAAGCCATCTCACAGGGAAAAGACACGAGCAAGTCTCAGGGAGCAAAATCCTGGCAGCAGCTGCAGTTCTCAGATTCCTCAACACACAAAGGGCAAAAACAGCTTCAAAGGTTAGTGAGAAAAGTCTTTTTCCTAGATGAGAAGGGAACTTGGTCTGCCCATGGCTCCAGGCAGTGGCAGTGTCCATTTTTTGGAGCCCTTGGCTTAAAGACCCTGGGGGAATAAAGTAGACCATCTGGGTCTCAGGCTTGAGTGGTGGCTCCAGGGTAAGGAGGAGTACTGGCTGGCGTGGTGGAGCTTGTGGAGGTGGTGGAGAGGGAATTCTACTCACAGATCTTGGGCAGAAAAGCTTGTGGTTGCTTCCAGATCAGAGTGCAGGCCAGGAAAGGAGTAAACTGCTCTCCTTTGATTTTGCCACATTGGAAGAACTGAGAACTTACTCTCCACTTGACAAAGGACTCAAAAGTCAAGTGACTGGCTGGGAAAATGTCCAAAATGTCCAAAAAAAGGGAAAAAACAAGACTATAGAAGGTTATTTTTTTGGTGAACAGGTATTTTCTTCCATCCTTCTGGATGAGAAAGAACAATGTATACCATTACAGGAAGACATAAAAGTCAGAGCTTCTGCATCCAAAACCTCCAAAATAAATATGCAATGGCCTCAGGCCATGAAAAAGCTCAAAATGGATTTTGAAAATCAAGTAAGAGAGGTGGAGGAAAAATTGGGAAGAGAAATAAGAGTGATGCAAGAAAATCATGAAAAGTGAGTCAGAAGCTTGCTAAAGGAGAACTCAAAACTGCTGAAGAAAATAACGCTTTTAAAAATAGAGTAACTGAAATGGCAAAAGAGGTCCAAAAATCCAATGAGGAGAAGAATGCCTTAAAAAGCAGAATTAGCCAAATGGAAAAGGAGGTTCAAAAGCTCACTGAAGAAAATAAATTTTAAAAATTAGAATGGAGCAGATGGAAGCCAATGACTTTATGATAAACCAACAAATTACAAAACAAAACCAAAAGAATGAAAAAATAGAAGACAGTGCGAAATATCTCATTGGAAAAACAACTGACCTGGAAAATGAGAGACAACTTAAAAATTATGAGACTACCTGAAAGCCATGATCAAAAACAGAGTCTAGACATCATCTTTCATGAAATTATCAAGGAAAACTTTCCTAATATTGCAGCACCAGATGATAAAATAAATATTGAAAGAATCCACTGATCACCTCCTGAAAGAGATACCAAAAGAAAAACTCCTAGGAATATTGTAGTGAAATTTCAGAGTTCCTAGGTCAAGGAGAAAATTTGCAATCAGCCAGAAAGAAGCAATTTGAATATTGTGGAAATACAATCAGGATAACACAAGATCTAGCAGCATCTACATTAAGGGATCAAAAGGCTTGGAATATGATACTCCAGAAGTCAAAGGAAATAGGATTAAAACAAAGAATCATCTACCCAGCAAAAGTGAGTATAATACTTCAGGGGAAAAAAGGTCATTCAATGAAAGAGAGGACTTTCAAGCATTCTTGATGGAAAGACCAGAGCTGAATAGAAAATTTGACTTTCAAACACAAGAATCAAGAGAAGCATGAAAAGATCAACTAGAAAGAGAAATCATAAGCCACTTATTAAAGTTGAATTGTGTATCATCCTACATGAAATGTAATATTTGCTACTCTTGAAACTTTGCTCAGTATTTGGGTAGTGTGGAGGGATTATACAAACACACACACACACACACACACACACACAGACACACACACATATAGACAGAAGCCACAATGTGAGTTGAATAGGAAGGGGTGATATCTAAAAAAATAAAATTCAGGGACTTATGAGGAGGGAGGGGTAGAGCCAAGATGGTGAAGTATAAAGACACACCTACTCTAGCTCTTCCCTCAAAGCCCATGAAATACCTGTGAAAAATGACTCTAAACAAATTCTAGAGCAGCAGATGCCACAAAACAACAGAGTGAAAGAGATTTCCAGCCCAAAGTAGCCTGTAAGGCCAACAAGAAATGGTGTGGAGGAGAGTGCAACCCACAAAGCCCAGCCCAGCCTTGGTCGAGGCACTGTTAGGAACAGAACCAGAACAGGTCTTGGGGGCATAATCCCTGGCAGCAGCTGCAATTCTCAGATCCCTCAATCCACAAATGCCAAAAAAAGCTTCAAATGTCAATGAGAAAGCTTTTTCATCTGGGTGAGAAGGGAGCAGGGTCCTCCCCTAGCCCCAGCCCCAGGCAGTGGCACAGCAGCAGAAGCATGCATTTTTGGAGCCCTCCACCTAAGGACCCCTGAGGAACTAAGCCTCTGATCTGGATCTCAACCCTGAGTGATGGCCCTGGGGTGAGGAAGAGTTCTGGCTGGTGTGGTGGAGCTAGTGGAGACAGTGGAAAGGGATTTCTACTTGTAGATCCTGGGCAGAAAAAGCTTTGCTACCTCCCAGACCAGAGAGCAGGCCAGGAGAGGAGCAAACTCCTCTCCCTTGATTGTGCCACCTTGGAGGAACTGAGAATTTACAGGTCCACAGAGTATACCTTCCTCTTAACAAAGGACTCAAGAGTTAAGTAACTAATTGGCTGGGGAAAATGCCCTCCAAATGGAACAAAAGTAAGACTGTAAAAAGTTACTTTCTTGGTGAACAGGTATTTTCTTCCATCCTTTGAGATGAGGCACAAAAATGCTTACCATGAGAGGAAATCATAAAAGTCAAGACATCTGCATTTCAGACCTTGAAAATAAATATGCAATGATCTCAGGCCATGGAAGAGCTCAAAAAGGATTTTGAAAATCAAGTGAGAGTGATGGAGGAAAAATTAGGAAGGGAAATGAGAGCAATGGAAGAAGATCATGAAAAGCAAATCAACAGCTTGCTAAAGGAGACCCCAAAAACTGCTTAAGAAAATAACACCTTTAAAAATAAGCTAACTCAGTTGGCAAAAGAGGTTTGGAAAGCAAATGAGGAGAATGTTTAAAAAGCAGAATTAGCTAAATGGAAAAGGAGGTTCAAAAGCTCACTGAAGAAAATGGTTCTTTAAAAATTAGAATGGAGCAGATGGAGGCTAATGACTATATGAGAAACCAAGAAATTACAAAACAAAATCAAAAGAATGAAAAAATAGAAGATAATGTGAAATATCTCATTGGAAAAACAACTAATCTGGAAAATAGATCCAGGAGAGACAATTTAAAAATGATGGGACTACCTCAAAGCCATGATAAAAAAAAAAGCCTAGAGAAATTAAACGGGGGTAAATTATCTCTCATAAAAGAGGCAAGAAAAAGCTTTTCCAATGGAGGAGAGAAGGGGGGAAGTGAGAGGGAAATAACAAATCTTGCTCTCATCAGATTTGACTTAATGAAGGAATAACATGCACACTCAATTAGGTATGAAAATCTATCTTACACTTCAGGAGAGTCTTGCAGAAGTGGATAAGTGGAATGGGGGGATGATGGAAGGGAGGGCAAATGGGAGGAAGGAGGAATTAGAGGTGAACACTTTAGGGGAGGGACAAGGTCTAAAGAGAGAGCAGAATAAATGGGGGGCATGATAGGATGGAGGGAAATATAGTTAATCTTTCACAACATGACTATTATGGAAGTCTTAGCCTATGTTGAATTGCTTGCTTTCCCATTGGGGATGGTTGGGAAGGCAGAGAAATTGGAAATCAAAGTTTTAGGAATGAGTGTTGAGACTTGTTTTTGTGTGCAACTGTGAAATAAGAAATGCAGGTAATGGGGTATAGAAATTCATCTTGCCCTACAAGAAAAGAGAGAAGATAGGGATAAAAGAAGGGAGGGGTGTGATAGAAGGGAGGGCAGATTGGGCGAAGGTGTAAGCAGAATGCATGGTGTTTTAGGATGGGGAGGGGAGAGATGGGGAGAAAATTTGGAACTCAAAATCTTGTGGAAATGAATGTCGAAAACTAAAAATAAATAGATAAATAAATGATATAAAAATAGTAATATGGTTTATGATGAGCATAGGGATTGCACCTAAGATTTTATTGATATAGAGAATCTCTAAATGAGAAAATTCCTTCTACCAATATAGGTCAGCATCTTATCTGCAAATTATAATGTTAAAACATTTTGGGAGAGGATTCTGGGAAAATGGTGGACTAGGTCAGAAAATTTCAAGCTCTCAAGATTTTCCTCCACAAAAGAGATAAGAAAGTACCTCTGGGTGAACATAGAGCATGAAACAAATAAGAGTAGGAGTACAACAGGGCTTCTCTTGGGAGAAGCCAAAGAAGACCTGAAGAAAAATTCCAGGATAAGATTTTCTCTCTATAAAGCAAACACTTCCAGACTTGGGTCCACTTTAACAAGTGTCAAGCAGCTTAAACAACAAGTGGCAAGATCTAGGGGTAGCTGCGTTGGCAGACTGCCTTGGCCCCAGACACAGGAACTTTTACCCCAGGGACAGCCAGAGGAGTTAGCCATCTGATGTGGGGAAGTCCTGGGGACCTTCGGCTGACAAGGAACGCCAGACCCAGCTTCACTGCTGGGAGCACACGCCTGGTGATTGTAGAAACAGTGTGGCAGGAAGTTGCTGGCTGTGGGCATCTACAGGAGGATGGAAGTCTTGGTTTGAGTTCAAGGCCAGAGGGGCGGCCAGAGGCACCATCCTCTATCCTCCAGGACCAGAAGTGACTATAAAAACTAAATTATTACCAAAAAATTCCCAGGCAAAGGAGAAAGAATTCAACCATAGAAAGCTACTATGGAAATAGAGAAGACCAGCGTTCATCTTTAGAGGAAGATACTGAAACAAAAAAACCCTGGTCTACTTCAAAGAGTAATATCAAATGGTCACCTCCCACAAAAGAATTCTTTGAAGAACTTTTAAAAAAGGCTGTAATATCAGATTAGGCAGATGGAGGAAAAATTAAAAAGAAAAATGAGAAAATTCAAGAAAAACAGGAAAATTTTAACAAGGAAGTCAGTCAATTAGAAAAGGAGATCCAGAATCTTAAGGAAGAAAATGACTCCTTGAAAATCAGAATTGGGCAAGGGGAAGCCAGTGAAGTTATAAGAGATGAAGAAATAAAAGAAAATAAAGAATGAAAAAGTAGAAGGGAATGAAAAACATCTCATAAGAAAAACCACGGGATCTAGAGAACAGATCAAGCAGAGAAAGCATAAGAATAATTGGACTACCTGAAAGTTCTCACAAAACAAGAATCTTGATACAATACAGGAAATACTTCTTAAAAAATTTTCCTGAAGCATTAGAACAGGAGGGGAAAATAGAAAGAGGAAAAAAATCCATCAATCACTACCTGAAAGAGAACATATGAGGAAAACTCACAGAAATATTATAGTTAAATTCTAAAATCCTTAGATCAAGGACAAAATGTTAGGAACCACAAGAAAAAAAAACAATTTACTTATGATGATACCATAATTAGAATCACAAAAGACCTAGCATCTGTAGCACTAAAAGATTGTGGATCTTGGAACAAGTATGTATCAAAGAGTAAAAGAACTGGACCTCCAACTGGAAATATCATACCCAGGAAGGCTAAATATAATTCCGAATGAAAAAAATAGACATTTGATCAACTGTCAGATTTTCAGGACTGTTAAAAACAAAGAAAGAAACCCAGAACTCAATAGAAGAATTGACATACAAGAGTCAAGAGAAATATAAGGCACATACCAATGATCAATCACAAGAGATTAAATAAGTTTAGAATGTTTACCTTTTATATATGGAAAATGTAAAACCTATGTCTAAGAAAGTTACTAGTAATTAGGTAGCTTATGAGAAAGATTGATTGAGTAGACCTGAGTATGATATGATTTCATAATGTAAAACCATTAAAGAAAAGCTAAAAGAGTAATTATCTTACACAAATGAGGTGCAAGAGAAAGAACCAATATAGAGGAATTAGATGGGAGGGGGTTTTAGCTCTGGAAAACTACTTTTCTCAGGAATGAGTTTAAGGAGGGGAAAATACATATATATCCACAAGAATATAAAAGCCTTCTAAATTTACAAAGAAATAAAACTCTAAGGGAATAGTGAGGTGGGGGAAGATTAAGGAGAGCTTTTTAGAGGGAAGAGTGAAGTAATAGGTTAAAAGGGAGATATAGAAGAGTCTTTAAATTTAGTGGAGCGGGAGAGTAAGGAAAGGAGCATTAGGGGGAGGGGGAAGAGTAGGTCAAAGTGGTGTATAAAAGGGTGTTTAGATTTAGGGGAAAAAGAGAATAAAGAAAGGATTGCTGGAGTTGGGGTAGGTGAAGTAACAGGAGGACAAGGTAGCAGGTAGAAGTAAAGTAGAAGAGTTAGGAAAGATAGGCAAAAGAGAGAGCTATGCAAACATAAAAACAAGATTAGCAGTAGAATCTCTTAGGGGAAGCATATGTTTATAAATGTATGTATAAATATGTATGTATATATTTGTATGTGTATACCTGTGTACATATATATGTATGTATGTATGTGTATATATGTGTGTATATCTATATATAGAGATATCTATTTAGATGTATTTATATAGATATATCTATATCTAGACAGACAGACAGACAGACAGACAGACAGACAGACAGACAGACAGACAGATAGATAGATAGATAGATAGATAGATAGATAGATAGATAGATAGATAGATAGATATAAACATATCCATGCTCAATTGTAGCCCCTTGGGGTGGCAGGTAGTGTGGAGGAAGGGAGAAAAAGAACAAAGTAAAAAGTGTGTAACAGAGAACAAAAGAAAACCTACAAGGAAGCAAAGTTAGACAGCTTTCACAATAATGTATACTATTTGATATGTAGGCTTCCTTGAAGTGATGTTATTGCTGTATATTCTGAATTCTCTCCTATGTTCTACTATACTCATGACATTTTTTCTTTTTCCTTTTCTATTACATTGGTTTTTTATGTTTAATTATATCTATATTACACAGATATTTTATTATATGTAATTATTATGTATAATATATATATTTATATAATATTAAATGTTTCCTTTTCTTTTCTAATTATGTATTTAAGTTTTAGCATTGGTCTAAAATTTTAAAAAATGCCTAGGGCATAGACAGATGAAGTGACTTGTCCAATGCCATAGAAGTCTTATCTATGAGATGTAGGAATTTGAATCCTAGCTGATTCTATTATACTAAGCTATCTCTCACAGAGGTGATCATAAAAACTAAAATAGGTTATATTGTTTATATGATCAACAAAGTTAATACAACTACAGGGAAAAATAGAAGTTGTTGACTGAGAAAGTATCTTGACATCCAATGTCCTTGATGAAAAATATTGACAGTGTATAAAATATCAACAGTATACAAATATATGAAATTGATATAAATATGGAAAACCAAAAGTCATTTCCCAATATCATATATAAATAAAATTTTTCCAATGAAGAAAAATTAACCATGTAAGATACCTTAATTGTTTAATAATACTAAAAATATAAATTAAAATTTCTGAATTTTATAGAAATGTGAATTAAAATAACTGAGTTTTCATCTCATCTACACCAAGTTGGCACAAATATCAAATGACTGAAACAATCACAGTTGAAGGGTTAATGGAAATGTGTATATACTAATAGACTGTTAGTGAAACTGTGAATTAATTCAAACACTCTAGAAAACATTTTTAGAATTCTGTGAGAAAAGTGATTCAATTCTCTATGTTCTTTGCCTCATTGTTCCATTTTCTGAGTATACAAGGCACCTAAAGAAAAGGAACCTCTCCTATACCAAAAGATTCATAAAGGTCATTTTTTTTGGTAGACAAAAATAAAGCAAAGCAGGCAAATAAATGGGAAAAAAGCAAATATCCTGTCCCAATAAGGAAGCAGAGAAACACAACAAGAATGGTGTCAACTCATGTTATGTAAAGAAAGAGAAAATGGACAAAAATAGGCACAGTAATATAATTAGAAACCACGCTAAAATGTAGCTGAAATCAGATTAATTGTAAGGACCAACTTTTACCCTAGATAAATTGTAGTGAAATACACATTCATCTCTTCTTGGTAAAGAAAAGGAGGTTAAATGATCCTTAGACTAGATGGCCTCTCAGATACCATTCTACTTTGAATATGAAATATCATGATGGGTCAAAAGATATTAATTTTGAAACTACTTTGTTGACACATTTTACAAATTTTTTCCTTGCTTTAACGAAAAAAAAATCAATTAAATGAAATAATTAAACAAATAAATAGAAATTAAATGAATGAAACAAAAAAATAAATTTATTGAATGGGATAAAGGAAAGTTATATCAGGAAATGACTATGATGTGAAAACAAAAGGCATCAATTAAATATTTAAAACAATTACATGGAAAAGAGGAGGAATGTATTTACAAAAAAAGTAGTTATGCACATAGTTAAATAAGCAGTATATGTGAGAAAATTTCTAAACATCTTTACTCTTTGCAAAAATTTGTTATGACATTTCTGTACTTAATGGTGTTCTGCATATAATTTTCCAATTTTGAGTCCCATGGCAACCATTAAAAAGAAGTTTTGCAAGATTTAAAAAATCTAAGCACAAAGAGAGGAATAGGAATAATTATATCTAGCCTTAAGGGGATATAATTAAAAGTCAGAGAATTAAATTAAGCAAAAAAAAAAAAAAAAGAAAATATAGGTACCTCATGAAAAAACACACATTTCTGACAGTGAAACTTATTAGATTACGTCTTGGTTTCTCCCTAGGATGTGGTGTAATTTCTGCTTGGTTTAGAAATGCGTAACACAAACATATTCCTATATATGTATGTATGTATACACACATAAACACATACACATACACACATATATATACATATACATATATATGTGTGTATGTATATGTGTGTATATATATATATATATACATGAGACAGTGATGGGAATAATTGTAGAAATGTGTTGTTGCCTGGCACAAATTGGTATGTCAATCCTTAATAGTGCTGCGAAGGATGGGTTACTAAAGGGGAAATTATTTTAGTTGGAGTGGACAAGATGATGACCAAGGAGGTGAGAAAAAAGGTAAAATAATTAACCCCTTATTTTACTTCTGTTTTCTCTGCCAAGAAGAGTCATCAGAATGAAGATGGAGTAACCACAAAGCTATTAGGAATTGACACTCATGACAAGTAAGTCACTTAACTGCCCTTCATAAATTCAAGTAATCAGGTATATACATCTCACAATACTTGTACATAGAACTTACGACACTTCAAAATATGAATCATCTCTGATTATCCATTTTTATTCCCTAATTCTCTTTCCCAAGCTCACTGCTTCCCAATCCAATTAAATGACTGTACATGCCATTTTCTGCCACTATGAGTCTGCATTTCCAAAAATGCCTTCCTTTATCAAACCTTGCTTTCAGAATGTCTTCTTTTTCAAGAATCAATTCAAGTGACACTTCTGTGAAGCCTTTCACCATTCACCTCTCTGGAGTTAGTGTTTTCTCCCTCCTTAGGTTATATATTTTCTTTCAGTATATATGTTTCCTCTTAAAACAGCACTTCCACCAAAGGACAATTATGCTCCTCTACTGAGGGATTGACTTGAAGTGGAGAGTGGTAGAGTAGGTTGTGGGTTCTCACCCCCCCCCCCCATTTCCCCATGACTAAAAAAGTATCATATTTAGTAGGTGGTGAGAAATATTTGATGAATTAAATCAAATGTGATTGTTAAAATGTTGCTGATATTCTTTGAAAGTTGCTGGAAAATAAGAGGTTTAAAAGGGAATGGAATAATGCAAATGGTATTGGATTTGAAGTCAAGAGACCAGAGAATGAATCCTAAACGTGCTATTTACCAGTTATAAATTAATGGACCTCCCAGAAACATAGATTTCTCATATATTCAATGAGAGTATATTTTTTTCTGAGATCCACTCTGTCTGCCTCTGAGACATACTGTAATGCTCATTCTGCAAATGAAAATAGGTAAATCTAGACAAAAAAGCTAGGAACATCCCATTTACAGACTAATGAGATTGATAGTGATTTTGGGGAAAATGCATAATTTATTATTAAAATAATCTATACAATATCATTTTCTAAATCCACATTTCCAAATATCTCTTGAATTCCAGTCTTGAATCACTGTCTGTCAGCTGGACATATTCACTTGGTTTCATGTCAACATCTCAAACTTAGTGTGTCCAGAACAGAACTCATTATCTACCCACAGATTTAAGCCCACCCTTCTTGAAATTTACCTGTTTCTATTGAGGTCAGAACTATCCTTCCAGTCACCATTTGCAGACTGAGTCATTTTTGACTCTTTTCTTTCTCTTAATTCCCATCTCTTCTCATTTGCCAGATCAGATTGTTATAACTCCACAACATATCTCCCATCTTTACTTGTCTTCCACTTCCACAGCTACCTCCTTAGATCAGCCCCTCACAATCTCTCATTGGTATTCTTATCCTGGCCTCCTCAATTGTCTGTCTGCTTCCGGTAATTTCCCTTGTCTCTGCTTCCTGTATATTGTCAAAATTCCATTCCCAATGCACAAGACTGATCATATCTCTCTCTCTGTCTGTCTGTCTGTCTGTCTGTCTTCTGTCTATCTAGTTTCAAGGCTTAAAAATCTTCAGTGACTTCTGTTAGTGCACAGTGTATGGAGGAGGTAGAGGAGGACATAGGATGTCAAGAGTTGGTGTGTTTGTTTCAGAGACAAGCCTTATGCTTGGCTATCTCAAGGAAGGTGGTATGCAACCCAATATCAGACACCTTTGAGGGTTAGTCCATGTACCCCTTGGGTTCACAACCCATTGGGTGATCTCTAAATCTTTGCTTTACCTAAGTCCTATAATACTAAATTTGCTATTATCTAGCAAATAATAATCAGAATGCTGATGAGAAAGCAAAGCTGTAATGTATAAGTAACAATGCAAATGACTGAGTAAGTTTGGTCTAGAGAAGTAAAGAAAGTGAACACACAACTCTTCTTTTGTATCCAAATGATTGTATTGTAGAGAACAATTAGGCTTATTTTTGGTCTTAGAGAACAGAAATGGGAGGGAAAATTACAGAGGGACAGATTCCAGTTCAGTCTAAATATAACTGCAATAACTAAAGTTATCTCAGAATAGAATAGGATGGGTCAGGAGACAATGAATTTTCTATCACTGAATTTCTTCATGTGGACCCTGGATGATATTTTTGTGAAGTGATATTATTCTTCAGGGTTTGTGATCCCTTGTGACCAAAAGCAATACTGCCCTTAGGACTTCTGCTCCCTCTCTGTCCTTGAATGATGACCCAAAAGTTGATTATAGGCAATGGAGATGCCAAAGAGCATCCTTTCCTACTCTCAGTGCTAGCATGGCGGTCCCCTGCAATCTCTCTCTAACCTTTTGCCAGATCCTCTGATCACACCACTGATGCTTCATTCACATGGGTTTTGGATCAGTTTCCACTCCTATGTCACAGGTCTATTTTTCCTACCTCCTAAATTGTCTTGAGAAAGAATGCCTCACTCTGAGCTTTCGCTAGCTCTGTCATTCCAAAATTCAATTCAAAGACTCGTTTTACAGTTGTTTGGAGGGGGATATTGAGAGACCTCAGATGATTGCTTTCTTTACTATCCTATCTTTCCCAGAAATTTTAAATGTAAATTTTAGTAACATTTTAATCGTTTTACCCAAAATAGCTTGCTAAGGACTGTCTTCTACAAGGCGATATTATTTTCTTTTTCTCTCCTCCTCCAGGGAGTTATAAACCTAACATCATTTGTTTAGGCATGGTAAGGTATATTAATCTTACTGATTCAAAAGCTTTTTAAAAATTTCTCAGGATATTTGTGTTATGTGTATGCGTGTGTGAATCACATGTGATGTTCCTTTGAATCTATAACAAAACCTCCTTCACATATAGAGGTATCTGCTTTCACAGCCAGACTTGCATGTTGAAAAATTTCCCAAACCATATGTTAGCCTCTTCTCTTCTCTATAAAAATATGTTACATACACATTACAAAATGTCCCAGAAATTTGACTTATCATCACTGTCTCAGTGTTTTGATGTATTTTGTGGTCACTTAGACCTTATCTAGGGTTTTATTCCCTCTTTGTATATTTTGCTCTCCAAAGGAAATAGTTCCCTTAAACCTGTTTACAATAGATGATCAATGACATTGGCCTGAATAATTGATGGACTCCATGTAAAGAATGTCTGAAATGTCAGGAACTATCCTAGGGAATGCAGTTCAAAACAGCTGCCCAATGGACTTCTTTTGAGAAAGGAGGGTTATGAATAGAAAGAGGGTAAAGACTGGATGACCTTGATTAATAATGAATAAAGCAACTGAATTCAAGGCTTACACATCCTGACAAACTCAAACCTCTTGTAATAAATCAAACTGGCATATTGAATCACAAATCCTTCTCTGCCACTTGAAATATATGTCAAAAGGGGGGGCACATTCTCTAGGCTCAACTGGATCCAGCTGATGCTGGAATTCTCATTCACTCTTTTCAACACAGGCCAAGGCAAGTCCTGGATATCTCAAAGGTTGGAGCTTTCCTTGAGAAATGATTTCTGAGTCTAAGAGACTTGCTTCTTCCTCAGCTATCTCTATGGCTCTTAGTAGAAGTACTTGCTTTGAAAAAAGTAGCTGAAATAACTAGAGGTTGCAGTAAGGGATAGAGAACACATCTTCAAATGTCTGCTTGGAAAGCTTTTGCCCTGATGTGTATATCTGAATTTGTGCCTAGAGTCTCAATAAATAATATAACAACGAAATATATAGTTATGTCTGCATACACATATATATGCAGACATATATAAGCAATTCTCTGATGTATGCCATATATATTTATATAAAATATGCATATATGTATATATGTGTGTATGTTTATATATACCATATATAATACACACAGATGTAAACCATATACATACATATATATATACACATATATTTACATATACACATGTATGTGGTTTATATCAGAGATTGGTAAGTTTCAAGTTGTAATGGGGCTTCAAAGAGCATTTCTTTTTAAATTTCAAATAACACATCACTAGTAGCTTCCAGAAGGAAATATCTTAAGGTTGGAGGCAGGATATTTTTTCTTCTTTAAAAACAGGAAAAAAAAGTCAATTCTTTTTGGTTGAGGGACCAAAGGGGTGTGTTTGTGTGTGTTTGCGTGTGTGTGTACATGTACCATGCGTGAGTGTTATCTTCAAACTTTGAATTAGGGCTTAGGATCCCAATTTTTTTGTTTGATTCAACATGGCATCTTATTGTTGCAATCTTTTGTTTTTCTTTTTTATTCCATCTAATAGGACAGTGCCACACTGATCAAATCAGTCATCTCAAAACCTTCATAGCTCCCTGTTGAGGTTGAGGGGTGTTGGGGGACCCCAAAATACTGACAGTCAGGGTTGTGCTTGAATGAATTCGACTCAAGCCTTCTTAAAGCCAAAGAAAACAAAGTTTATTAAAGATTTGCCTAATTGGGTTGCCTCTTAAGGAGCCTAAGTATTAGTAACACTTATATTCACAAACGGGGCAATAGAATCCCAGCTAGACAGAGTCTGAGCTGGATTGCATCTGAGCACCTTCATGGAGGCAAGATAGAACTTAAATACAGAAAAGAGTATAGTAGGGATCTGGGGGTGGTGGTCCGGTAGTCCAGGGTGATGGGAGGAGGGATTTAGGAAGGGTCTGGAGGAGAAGTCCAAGGAGGGAATCCAAGGAGGGTCAAAGGGTGGAAACAGCTGGAGGCTATCAGGAGATATCAGACAATGGAGGGTTTGGGTGGAAAGCAGGTGGGGCAATCAAGAGATAACAGACAAGGGTCACAGATTTGAGTATGAAAAGCCAGGTTCTGTGGGGAGATACAAGGAGAGCTCAATTTGAGTATGAAAAGCCAGGTTAAGTGAGGAGATTCCAGGGGAGCTCAAGGAAGTTCCCAGAGTCTGAACCTCATCATCCCTATTACCTACTGAATGAAATATGGACTCCTGAGCATGAAAGATGCATCACTAGCAGGCTTCAAATGATCTTTCCAGCCTTATTTGATACTACTCTCCATAAATCACTTACGATCACTAGTGGGAGATTTAGAAGACCTGTGTTCAGATCCTATATCTCATGCTTTTTATCTATGTGACCATCATTAAGTGTCTAAGGAACCAATGTGTTTCAGTGGAGGATAGTTTCCTGTTGTTCAGTAGCTTTTCAGTCATGTCTAGTGGGAGCCCATTTGTGGTTTTCTTGGAGTGGTTTGCCGTTTCCTTCTCCAGTTCATTTTACAGATGAGGAAACTGAGGCAAACAGAGGTAAGTGACTTGCCCAGGGTAACACAGCTAATGAGTGTCTGAAGCCAGATTTGAAATCATGAAGTTGAGTCTTTCTGACTTCTCCCTACTGTGATAATCAAACTGCTTGGAGGATAGGGAGAAGTGCTATATTTGGAGTCAAGGTGCTTGCATTTGAATTTTGACTTTACCACTGTGTGTGTGTGTGTGTGTGTGTGTGTGTGTGTGTGTGTGTGTGTGTGTGTGTATGTGGCCTTGGGCAAATCATTTGATCTGTATGAACTTCAATTTCCTCATCTTTAGAATGAGAAAGCTGAACTGAATGTTTTCTGATGTTCCTTTTAGCTCTAAATCTATGATCCATTGACTAATTTCAACAAACTTGATGAAACTGGTTAGCAAATTCTTACCTTTTAAGGCTCAGTTGTTCCAGCTTTGTATGAAGCCTGTGAGGGGTTTCTTCAGTGGCAATCTGTGAAAGAAAAAAGTGTTACAATCATGGTATTTTAAGTACTATACTCAAGATGGTAATTGTGTGCCAGTGGTTTTGATGCAGAGTTGACCTTCATTTCTTAATCCTTGAATGAAGAAAGTTAGTTTTTGACTTAAGCTTCAAAGCGAACTTCAAAGGAACTTTCTAATTATTGTCTGGAGAAAAGATCAGGGTTATTTTAAGCTATCTTTGGTAAGAGTTAGGGATTTGTAAGGAAGGTAATGAACTTTATTTAGATATTCCTTTTTTTTCAAGCTTATCAATGAAAAAAATCTTTACTCTTTAAAAAAACAAAGATTATAAATGTTAATAAATGTTGCATTCTTGATTTTGCAAAGATAGAAAAACAATTTCTTTCTCTTCCTCGACTGTCCCTATGACTTGAACCTTCTAGGTTTTGCACTTTATACATTGATTGTCACCTGACATCATATTAAAATAGTAGAGATAACCTATAGGTTTTGCAGATTAGGAAACTGACATTCTTCAAAGCTAAGTGCTTTGGCCAAGCCACAAGGGAATAAGAAGCTCCAATTTAAACCTAGATTTTAAAATTTTGACATCAGGTTTTTCCAAAATACTGCACTGTGGATTCAGTCCTGTTGAGTAGTTGATAAAGTTCTTGGCATTTGAATCTTTAATTTGAAAATCATGAAGAGATCCTGAATGTCAGAGGAGTGTGAGAATCAGTTCATAGATTGTTAAATATTCAACTTGAGCATTCACACCTCAGAAATTGGCAATGCCACAAACCAGGGCTTAATTTATCATTTTTGTGATTGTCTGTGCTTTAAACAATGGACAAAATGTTAATAATGCATATTAAATTTAATAGTGTTTCATTCCTGCCCCCACCAGAGATCTGGCTGTTAAACATTCACCATCACATCCCTAAATGTCATCCTTGTATTTGGATTGAGTAGACAACACGAGGTAACTATTTTAACTTAACAACTTTGCATATTGCCTTTGGATGATAACTTCTGAAGATTATGACTGATTTTGAGGAACATCTGTACACTAATAAAAAGTTTCTAAATGAGGGACTATATGATATAACATAAACACTCTTGAACTGGGAGTTTGGGTCCACGTTCAACTCATACGTCTCTAGATCTGCTATTAGCTTCCTGAGTTACCTTTGGCATTCACTTCAGTCTTTGGGGAAAGAAGAGATTCCATTAGATGATTCTCAAGATTATTTCCAGGTCAAACATCCTATGATTCTTCAAAATGTCCACCATCTTGAAGAAAATGACAGCTGATAAAATTTTCAAATAGGCATTTTTATGCATTTCAATTAAGTTTATTATGTGACTAGAAATTATGGAGGTAAAGTCTTTATGAGAAAATAATGGTCAGTCAACCATTTTAAAACTAAATGAGCTTATAAATTATTTAACACCACTGAATAGTACGTAGTCAGTCTTACTTTTAATTAATTTAACATTAAACTTCAGGAATTGCAATAATGTCTTAATACGATATAATTACTCAGAGTAAGGTCTGCAGTTCAGAGAACCACTTGTTATTAATGATAAGGCACTTATGACTTGTCCAGGGTGGTTGACAATATTGGGATATACTATTCTCTTGTTGGGGTTGTGAAAATCACAGGCAGAGAGAAACTGTTAAATATCTTCAATCCAGTCAGAGGGAGGTAGTGTGAGAGTAAGATTTAAGTATTTCTAAGCTATGCCACTGTATCTGAGACAACTTCATGGACTCACAGGCTCCAGAGACTATCACAGAATTTCAGAGCTGGAAGGGAACTTGGAGGCTTCTATCTAATCCAGCTCATTCCTGAGTAAGATTTCTTTTCTACATCATGCTCAACAAATATACATCTGGCCTCTCTTTGAAGACCTACAGTGACCTGCTACACCTGAGATACTAAAGGGAAATGTTAAAAAAAATTCATAGGAAAAATGGAGGAGAGGAAAGTGTATTGATAATGGTTTTTTTTGTTTTAGCATTATCAAGTGCCTCTGATTGAATAATGTGATTAAAGAAGATCTTCCCCACTCATTAATGGGCTTGGGAAGATTTGTAGGAAGGTCCACATATTTTTTTTAAGGAGACACTGGTTCTTGAGGGTCATGATGCCCTCTGGGTCTGAAATATGTATAAATACCCTGAGGAGAGGTTTTACTTTGGAGCTTAGTTTTGGAAGTATGTTTGTGTGCCAGACAAGACGCTAGGAAGTCACTAAGTACTCAGTGACTTTGAAAACTCAGATATTGGTGCTTCTCTCTCTGGTAACTACATATGTATGTAATGGTCAGATAGCTGGATCTGTCTGCTGATTTATAATGTATGTATTGCTTATGTCAGACAGTTGCAAGCCATGTCTATTGATTTTGATTTTTATGTATTTTCTCTGAAGTTCAGGGTGCTGACTTTTCCCTCTGAACTAAGTGAATGATACAGGTGCTTAATTAAAGTGATTGTTTACCCTTCAAAATTTGCAGATCTAAGCAGATTGAAGAAACTGTGATAGTAGTGCCCCTGTGAATGTCGGGGTCCTTGCTTCTACAGAAAGGTGCTTTTATATAGCACCTAGAAGCACTGTACTGAGTACTTTAAAATTACTATCTCATTAAATTCTCACAATAACCATGCAAGGTAGGTTTTAACATTATCCACATTTTATCGTTTGGGAAACTGAGGCAAAGGATGGTTAAATGACTTGCCCAGGGTCACACAGCTAATAAGTATCTGGGGCTGTCTTTGAATTTAGGTCTTCCTAACTCTAAGCCCAGCAATCTACCCATGGTGCCACATAGATGACTATATGGGATAAAGGGATAAGAAGCAGGAGAAGAATAGGGAAAAGAAGGAATAAGTATTCCTTCTTCCTGGCTTATGGAAATCATCATGGAATGCAGTTGTCAAAAAAAAAAAAAAAAAACAACAACTTAATTGAGATACCTTTCAAGACCTCATGCAAATGGAGAATTGAAGAATTACCAAAGCTAGTTGTTGTTAGTCACTGTTAGTAGTTACTAGTAGTATTTTCTATTATCTTTCATTAGTGTGAAAGAAGTCTGAGTGGTAGATTGAGATCTGGCATCTGAGTCAGGTGATGAATCAGGTCCCATCTCTGATACATTCTGGTTGCAAGATTTTGGACAAACCAAAAACATAGCAACCATTTATACAATGTTTTAATGTTTATAAGCATGTACACATATTATCTCACTTATCATAAAGACTGCTAGGTAGCAAAGTGGATAGAGCAAGGGACAAAGAAACAGAAAGAACTGAATTCAAATCTGGTCTCAGGTACCTTCTAACTGTGCAACCCTGGATGAGTCATTTTGCCTCAGTTTCCTTAACTATAAAATGAGATTACTGACATTGTAAGGTTGTTATGAAGGTCAAATGTGACTATACTTGTGAAGTTCTTAGCATGGTGGCTGGCACATAGTAGGCATTTAATAAATGCTTATTTCCCTCGACATTTAATTGTTACAAAAACTCCATGAGGAAAGTGCTATTATTATCCATGTTTTATAGTGGAGAAGACTGAATTTGAAAGAGTTTTCCTGAATTGCCCAGGGTCTCACAGGTATAAAGTGTCTGAGGCTGGATTAGAATGTAGAGTTTTCTGACTCCGGGTCCAATGCCCTATCCACCAGGCCATTTACAGGTTACCTGAGCCTCTTAGGACTCTTATTACTCTGGGTAGAAGAGTTCCACTTGGAAATTTTCATTTGCTGATCACATCACATGCAAAGTTGTTTTATTTTTAAAGAAAAATACATTTTTTATAGGCAAGACTTTTGGTTTTTGTTATTATCTTTTTGTCAGAACCATCTACACTTCTGCAGCTCTCAGTTTTCTATGTAACTTTGCCAGAATTGTTCTGCATTGAAAATGTATTTAAGTTAAAAAGTTTGTAGCAAGAGTGAACTCATTAGATTTGACTTTTCAAATGTATGGGATGTCTTGTGTTCTAAAGTTCAGAAAATCCTAAATGCATTGTGACAGACTCTTTTTCTCTTCGTTTTATAGAAAATGTTCCCTAGGGTTTTTAAAAGAAAATTGAATCCCTGTGTTTCAGATTTACCGTTCCATAATTCATGGCTTTGCAAGGGTGCAAAAACCTCATGGGACATTTTGCTGATTTGGCAAAAAAAATAAACCCAAAACAACATCAAAAATCACTTTTGTTCTTAGACAATTTGTGGGAGAAAAACAACAAACAAAAAACTTGAAACCTTGAATTTGAAATGTATATTTTTAAACTAAGATGCCTATATGTTTAAGAAACTTGCAAAGTTAATATAAGTATCCTTCCAACCTCAAGGAGCTCCTGGCCCGTCACCACATAGAGTCAAATTTCCAATACATTCAGGTCTAGATAGTGAAAACTTAATTCTGCTGTAGAGGGAAAGGCTGCAAGATTCAGCTTACTCCCAAATACTTCCTCCCTAGGCCTGCCACACCCCCTCCAGAAGGCTTCTATTAAATGCACATATCCTCTATGTGAGGGAAGAAATATCTTAAATGTTCTTTCCTGTAGTTTATTAATACAGATTAGATCTGGTCATAGACTTGAGAACTGAAATCAGTGGTGACGTGTTCCAATCCCTTGTTTTATAGATGAAGTAACTGAGACTGAGAGAAGATAAGTTTTTTTCCCAAGGTCACAGATATTAAGTGGCTTTGCTACTAATTGCTTATTTGACATTAAACAAATTATTGCACTTCTCATCCTCAGTTTTCTCATCCGAATATAATTAAAATATCAGACTAGATTATTTTCTCCTCTATAATTCTGTTTTGACTATTTTAATTGAGTCAATTGGCTTATTGAATCAATGTACAGTCCTATTTAGAAATGTGTTTTTATTGAATCTCCTCCCTGAGTTTAGGATTTCCTGTCTTCTTCTTAGGAGGGTATGCTGACACCAACGAACTTTTTTAGCAATAGAATTGGAGTTTGGAGGAATATCTAGTCCACCTTTCACCTGGAATACAATTTCTTCTACAAAGGCCTTGACAAGTGGTCATCTAGACTTTGCTAGGGGTTTAATCTACTTAAAAGCAATATCATCTCCCATCATAGTCTATCTCTTTCTGCCATGGGACTGTTCTTCACAGTGGGGCTCCCTCCTACCACCAAATCAAGTTCCCTCTTTCTTTCACCCTGTTTCTATCCCTCCCTTCTTTCTCCTGTAGGACCTCTTCTTCCTGAGAGACTGCATGAATTCTTTTCATTTACATGATCCTTTAGTTTCTTTCTTCCCCTTCCCTTTTACTTGCCATTCCATCCTGTGGTTTAGTTGTGCAAAAACAACCAAAAAACAAACAAATAAGTGCGAAAAATAACCTTGATTCTCCTCTAGACAAGGTGTTGTGAGGTTTAGTTCATGGTACAGGCCTGTTCCTCTGTAAGTAAATCTTCCCTTTAAATTAAAACTTCACTCTGGTCTCCTTGCATCCTGTTAGAAAAAAAATCTCTCAATAATTGTTCCTCTGTTATGGTTTTGATGTTTTTATTGTTGGTATGGTCTAAACCTTAGGCATCTTTCTTTTTCTAGTGTAAATTATTTTGCTACTTTTGTCAAATTTGTTGACTTGTATTTATGTAGTCTGGAGTGCTTGCAAAGCAAATATGCTCCTGTCTGGTTTTCTTTCGTAGGAGCGCTTCAAATGCTACATTTAAAAGAGAACATCCATCTTTGTTTTCACTGATGATTAGGATCACATTTGCAGGATATGTCACTTTGAGTTCAGTTTTGAGCTTTTTTGTCTTGGAACACATTATTCCTTTCCCTGCTACTGTTTTTGATGCTGAACAGTCTTGTGATGGTTGAATTTTCGTTTCTTTATATTTGAAGGCATTAGCACTGGTCTTTTGAAAAAAAATTTTTGTTTATCATCAAGATCTCTACATTTATCGATTATGTGACTTGGATTTTGCGATGTAAAGGTTTTATGTCCTTTTTTGTATGGGGAGATGTGGAGATCTGTATATTTTTCTGATTGAAATTTTGTTTTCTAGGTTCAGAAGCTTTTGAAAGTTTTTATGAATTATTTATTTTTAAATTCCTTGTTATTTTCCATTAAGTATTTGATAATTTTATGTAAATAAATTTTAATATTAATTTAATAAACATTTTGCTTCAAATTTTCTTTTTCCATTCTACCCTCCAATTTTCCTTGAGAAGACAAGCAATTTAATATTTATTATACATGTGAAGTCATGTAAAATATATTTCTACATTAACCATGTTGCAAAAGAAAAAAAAAATAATTCCAGGAGAAATAAAGCTGAAAACATGCTTCAAACTTCATTCAGAAATCATCAGTAGTCTTTTTAGAGGTAGCTAGATTTTTTTTATCGTGAGTCCTTTGGAATTGTCTTGAATCTTTGTCTTGATCAGAGTAGCTAAGTCTTTTATAGTTGAATAGCTCAAAAATATTACTATAACACGGGTACCATTTTGTCCTAGTTCAGCTCAGTTCATTCTGCAGGAATTCATATAAGTCTTCCCAAGTTTATGAAAGCATCCTGCTCATCATTTCTTACAGCACAATAGTATTCCATCCCCATCGTATACTACAACTTGTTCACCCATTTCCCAATTGATGGGCATCTTCTCAATTTCCAATTTTTGCCACCACAAAAAGAGCTGCTATAAATATTTTTGGACTTGTCTCCTTTTCCTTTTCCTTTAATCTCAATGGGATACAGACCTAGTAGTCATATTGCCAGGTGAAAGGGTATGGACAGTTTTATAACTCTTTGGGCATAGTTCCAAATTGCTCTCCAAAATGGTTGGATCAATTCACAACTCCACCAAGAGTGCACGAGTGTCCCAGTTTTTCCCTACTCCTTCCAGCATTTGTCATTGTTCATTTCTGTCTAGTCTAATAGGTACGAGGTGGCACGTCAGAGTTGTTTTAATTTGCATCTTAAATTGTTAATGATTTAGAGGATTTTTTCACATAAAAATGTGAGATTTTTCTTGTGACTATGATAGCTTTGACTTATTTTTAATGTCATAAGGGCATTTTCTCAATTTTAGGCCTTTTTTGCATGGCTGTTTTCAAAGCTAATTTTTGGGATTTTGGTGTTTTTGGTGCTTCCAAGGTGGTATGATGTAAGTAGAGGTGTGGTCACTGATCTCCTGGTCCACACTCTGGTCCTCATTCAGGAAAGATCACTGTTCCTTTGATATTGAAATTGATACTTTTGCTCAGGGCCCATGCTCCCTTGGAACCAAAAATGACATTTTCTTCAGGGTCCTTGATAATTTATCCTCCTATGTCACAGATCTCTATGACCTCCTCAATTCTTTTGTACTAGAAGAATTTCTCATCTTCATATTTTGTGGACTGTCATTTCAGAGTTTGATTTGAGGTGTTATTTTGATGTTGTTTGGAGGAGAATGCTGAGAAAGCTCAGTTAAGAAAGCTCAGCTACGTCATCACCTTGGCTCCTCTAATATTATTTATTGTGTTATGGTATTCAGTTTTTTTGAACAACGTATTCTTTTGGGAGAACTATAAGTTTTAAGCTATCTTGGCAACCTGTCTTCAAGATCAATGTTTTGCTCATATAGGGTCTATGTGTTTTTTCATGCTATTGTTTATTGTTTTTCTTCTTCAAGATTTTTCTTCAACTGTGTATCTGGATTTTCAGTCAGTTATTCCATTTTTTGTCTCTTTGGTGATATTTGCCACTGTGGTTGCAAGTTATTTTTCTTCCTATTCTGCCAGTTATTCTTCTGTATAGGACATATATTTTTGTTTTCATGGTTCTTGTTTCTCTTTTAAACCATTTGTGAACAACTTTTGATTATTTCATCCACTCTTGGAATTTCATAGGTTGCTCTCATACAATATTGATTGATTTATTTTTTGTCTTGCAGTATTAATTCACAGATGTTTGGATTTGTTTAGATGATCTCACTGCTATATTTCCTTCTATAATTAATATCTTCCTTCTTGATTTATCTGCTTGTACTTAATATATCTTACTGAGTTTTATTTCTTCTTTGGCAGATTCAGCATGTTCCCTCTACTCACTCTATGATTCTCTTGCCTTTGATGAATTTCCCTGGGGTCTGGACATCCAAGTTGTCTCAATCTTCCCCCATGCTAAGGAATTTACTTTTCACTGGTCTGTACCCCAAATGACTTCTGGGATCAAACAGGGCGGAGTGGCCTACAAGTTCAGGCAGAGCATTCTTCTCATTTTCCATGCCAGGGAGAAAAGGAAGCAAAGGCAAGTTCTGTTGCAAAACTATGGGTCAACTTGTTTAGCTTGTTCAAGAGCTATGGTCATACGGATGCAGAGGGCACACTGAGTGAGCAAGTTGCAGACTAAGGATTATACTTCACTTATTAATTTCTTGAATTTTTAATCTTATTTTTCATATGTCGTAAACTTCATAGAAAACTGAAATTTCTTTATCCCTTGCGTGTAATTCCTATTTTGGAGGGGTTTGTCATTTGAACAGGAAATGTCATGAGAATAAGAAAAAATGTTTCATCCCCCATCTCATTAGTCTATCAATATACTTTATATTATATATATATATATATATATATATATATATATATATATATATCCTTTCAAGGCAAAGCTAAAAGACTTGCATAAGAAAAATAAAATAAGAATCATAGTAATTGGAGGAATTTTTCCTACCCCCTGGTGATGTGACTGTGCCACTGGAAAGGCAGCAAATTCTCAATACGTAGTCATTGTCTACTCATTTAAATGTACAGGTGAAAAAAAAATAACAAACCAGTCATCTTCATAGTTCATTCTGGTCTAAGAACTTATAGTAAAATATCCGCCTTAACATATAGGTATCTAAGAAGTTAGTTTTACATTTATTTACACAGACTAAGAAAATATATTCTAATCATTTGCATGTTGTGAGTCTTACATGCCTATCGTGAATTTCAGAAAAATGGCATCTAAGAACTGCAAAGCTTGCCCAAGAAATGTGACCTTTACCATTGAACAGATGAAGCAATACCAAAAGGTCAAAGTCAGAGATGGAGGCTAGTGTTAAGGAACGTAGAGGAGAAAAGCCCTAACTGCTATTATTAGGTATCTAAAGTTTCATTACAAAAACTTTTGTTTAACAACTTTGGGAGGATTGAGACATACAAGAAACTAGAAAAAAGAGGATAAAAAGTAGACTACAAAAGTCACTGTCCATCACCTTCCTCCAAATATGCTGCATCTGAGACTTTGATGCTCAGACCCAAGAATCTCATTGCTTATTTAAAGCATTAAACATGCCTATCCTGGTCAGTAAAGCAAAATGCTTATGGTTTCCATAAAATGAAATTGTATTTTGGAACATGATGCCTTATGTAACACAATTTAATTTTGAACACAGTAGTAATTAATATATTGTCCATGTGGGTGTTTGGAAATTAGTCAATGGGTGAATAATTTAAATGTTCATCAGAGTGATCCACCAAGGACTGAAATAGTTGATTCCGGATTTTCTTGGATAATATTAATGTTAGGCAAAAAAATCATTTCAAAATCCCTTGTCAAAACTTGGAAATAATTGACACAAATTGGTTCATAATAATGGTTTTCTATGATAATGATTGAAGTTAATGTCAACAATGTCAGCCATTGTCTGGTTGCATGTGCATGCTATTCTTCCTGTGTGAGTAGCTAAAATGGGTGTCAGAAAAACAGAAACAGAATACAACCCGGATTCACATTTTCTCTCTGATTCCTATTGACCCCAGGCAAGTTATTTAAACTTTCAGCGTCCCAGACAAATGCTCTCAAACTTTAGGTAGAAGACAATATACATGGTCAGAGGGATTATTTTCATGGCACTCCACATTGAATCATTATACACAAACACACACATGTTCATATGTGCATGTATTTATATGTGCGTATATGTGTGTATACACACATATATGCACATATATACATGCTTATATACATATATATAATACATGCATACATACAATTGCAAGATGTGCTCCAGTCCTAAGTGGGGAAGGATTGTTTTATTTGGTGTAGGGCACAGGAGAGGGAGAAGAATCAATTCTTTGACAGTGTTCCAAATGTCAGACAAATCTTATTATTCTCAATAGGCTTTTGGATGTTTTGAGAATTGCCATCCATCATCCATGGGTTACACTTTATGCTATCTCCTTCCCATTATGGGATGGGACATATAATCACAGTATCTACCATTAGATAACAAGTCAATGGGAATGTCCCTGTCAGTACTAAGCTACGGAGACTTGCCAGATCAAAGATTCATAGATTTAGAGGCTGGAGGAATGTTGGAGGTCAACAAGTTACTCCCTTTCATTTTACAGGTGAGGAAACTGAGGCCAACAAAAATTAAGTGATGTAGTCATGGTCACATAGATGTTAAATGTCAGAGCCAGGATTTGAACCTATGCTTTCCCGACTCTTAGTAAATGTGACATACTGCCACTCTACTATGTTACATATCAGATGCAGGTTTTGGCTGAATTTGAAGACTTAGTTATTTCACCTTATGAACTGTTGCCTTAAATGTTCAGTAATTCTGAGTTTAGCTCCTCCCTGATCAACTGACAATTTTATAGTTTCATTGTTTTCTCTCCTCTAGAAAATTCATAGAACCACAGGATTTAGAGTAGCCTCGAGTCTCTGTGATTAAATTAAAACAAATTCAACAAACATATTAAATGCTTGTTATTTAAAAGGAAACTATATCATCCTACTCAAACTCTTTATTTTGAGGTTGTAGGAGTCACACGACAAAATGAAGTCTCAAAATGTTAAGTAGCTTGCTTAAGTATCATATCCAACAAGTAACAGAGGTGGTCTTCAGACTCAAGTGGTCTGGTTCTAAATCCAATGCTCATTCCATTACAGCTAATTTAAGAAATCTATTCTATATTTCAATATGAATTTTCTAAGATATAATGCATGCTTAGCTTTTTTTTCCTATTCTATTGTACAACTGGTATGTTTTGAACTGTAAAATCTGTATTGATATAAGCCAACATGGTCTGCAAATATTGGGAAGCATTTTTTTTAGAAAATGTTTACATTTCTAAACGTAAAACTAGGTAGTGTGACTAACCAAACAAAATTGTACTGGAGTGGAAAATAGCTGGGGAAAATAAAGTTGACATCTATACCCCACGGGACTCTATGCTGGGAATTTTTGATTTAGCTATTCTAATAGAAGAGGAAAGATTACATAAGTTTTAAGAAGGGGACAAGTATTAGCACCACAAATATGATCTTTTTAGCGTCAGATGATATCATTTTGGTTTTTTCCTCCCTTTTGCTTAGTTAAACTGCCTATTTAAAAAGGAGAGGAAGAGAAAGGAAAAGGGAGGAAAAATAATGATGAAATTATGAAAGGAGGGAAGAAAAAGAAAGCAGGAAAGAAAGAAGAAAGGAAGGAAGGAAGGAAGGAAGGAAGGAAGGAAGGAAGGAAGGAAGGAAGGAAGGAAGGAAGGAAGGAAGGAAGGGAGGGAGGGAGGGAGGGAGGGAGGGAGGAAGGGAGGGAGGGAGGAAGGAAGGAAGGAAGGAAGGAAGGAAGGAAGTATGGAAGAAAGAAAGAAAGAAAGAAAGAAAGAAAGAAAGAAAGAAAGAAAGAAAGAAAGAAAGAAAGAAAGAAAGAAAGAAAGAAAGAAAGAAAGAAAGCCAGAGATATTCTGACCTGAACATAACTGCTAAGTACTAAAAGAATGTCTTTGTCTCTACAGACGAAGCCCCCCTCTCCTGCGCTGGTCTACAGATCAGCAGGGGTAAGTATGGCCTTGCTAATGACCTTTCTTCAAGCTGTCTGTGCCCAGCTCCCTGCAGCGCCACTAGGTGAGAGATGAGTGTCAGCGCGGGGCCATTGGAGAGCCATCACTTTGTGCAAAGCAGACATTTTAAAGTCCTTTTCCATCTGGTTCTTTCTGAAACCAGTGACAAGCCTTGGAACCAAAAAGCTTTCTCCCTACATACACTAATTCAATTAAGTGCAGGACAATTTGAGCTATTACCTGAAATGTAGGAGCCACGAGACAAATGATGAGGAACGAGAGGGACAACAGTATGTCCAATGCATGCAGTCTGTTTCAGGTCACTTGCGGTGACTCCCCACGCCCCTCCTGACACACTTAAGGTGGCTGTTGAGGATTTGCCAATGGGAAAGCTCGTTGTGGATTAGGCTGTGACCTGTCATTCCCTGTTCTCAGGAGACACTCCAACCTCATGCACCACCACCGCCTACTCATTATTTTCTTTTTCCTACTTCTTTCTACCTTCTCCTTCTCTTCCTCCACTTCTTCCTCCTTCTTCTTACCCTAAGCCTGGATCGCACTTGTCTCCTTAAAAGGTGGATTAGTAAAGGTTCAAAACCTATGAGCACCTCAACAGGACTGTCTCCTGAATGTGATAATAATAGTTATAATGAGGAGGAGGGGGAGGAGGAGGAGGAGGAGGAGGAACAGGAGGAGAAGATGGAGAAGAAGGAGAAGGAGAAGGAAGAAGGAGAAGGAGGAGGAGAAGAAAGGAGGGGGAAGGGAATAGGGAGGAGGAGGAGGAGAAATAAAGAGCACTGAAAAGTGGGGAGTTTTGGATAGAAGGGGGCAACATATTGTTTTTGTGATGAATACCCATGAATTTGCTTATCTCCAGGCTCCTGTGGCTTTCTTCAAGACTGAAATCAAATCCCCTCCTACCTCTCCCCCCCCCCCCCTCAACACACACACATACGTATATGTATATGTATGTATATTTATATGTGTATATATGCATGTATTTACATAATTTCACTCATTTTTCATTGAATAAACAGTTATTGTCCCCATTTTATAATTAAGGAAATCGAGAGGCAGAGAGATTGTTACTTGTCCACAAGTAGTATTTATCCAAGGCAGTTCACATTTTCTTGACTCTAAGGCTTATGTTTTATCAACTATGTTAGCTGATTTCTACAAATAGGCAGGTGCTCCATACTTTTCACTGTTAAAATGCTGCTTGCAGATGTGCTTATTTCATTCAATCACACTGCCAAATAATTTATTTGATAATCAGAGATAATTTGGGTGTGAGAGTAGGCATCTAGATATCACAGTGAATGGAACACTGTATGTGATTGGAGTCAGGCAGAGCTGAATTTGAACCCTGCCTAAGACACATTAGCTGTATGAGCCTGGACAAGTTACATAATCTCTATCTGCTTCAGTTTTGCCATGTGTAAGCTGGAGATGATAATAGCACCTACCCCCTAGGGCATAATATTTGCCAAGTGTCCTGTAAACTCTAAAGTGCTATGAAAATACTATTTATTTTCTTATTAATCATTATTATTTATCACTATTATGTTTGTTACACACTTTGAGATGCTGAGAAGTAGCATATGATTGATCCAAAGGCCCAAGGATAAACTAAGCCAGATCTGCGAGGTCAGGCTAGCATTCCTGACTTTTAGTCAGGTATGCTTCTCCTCCTGTTTTTATTGTCACAATATGATTGATGAACTGGAAAGAATTCCAGTGACTCATAATGGTTCTCATCACCGTCTCCTAACAACATTAGCCCCAAGGGCATGAATGGGAAATCACTGGACAAATTATTGCATCTCTTGTCGCTGGTCTTGTACTTTACCACAGAATGAGAGGAATTTTGGTGGAGGCAATAACTCCTTTTTGGAAATTTCATGGCTATTATCAGTCAAGTCAGTAGATAGGAAGATGACTGAATCATTTCCAGTTGTTTAAGGTGAAGCAAACAGAAAGAAAGAAAGCAAACAGAAGAGAAGGCAGAGAAGCCAGGTGCTCTGACCTGAAGAGGAAGAAAAAATGTAAATAAAATGTAATTAGAAGGGTGTTAATGACATGGAGAGAGTACTTTAAAAACTACAAAGTGAACTCCACAGATCAGCTCACAGAAGCCTTAAAGTACCCCTAGTTAGTAGATAAGGTATTTTATCTTCTTGGTTATTAATTTGATTTATTATCATATTTTCCTGTTATTGTTTGGGCCCATAGGTGGTGCAGTGGATGCAGTGCTGGACCTGAAGTCTGGAAGCTTCATCTTCCCAAGTTCAAGTCTGACCTCAGGCACTTACTAACTGTATGACCTGAACGTCATTTAACCCTGTTTCCTCATCTGTGAAATGAGCTGGAGAAGGAAATAGCAAACCACTCTCAAGTATCTTTACAAAGAAAACCCCAAATGGGGTCACGAAGAGTCAGACATAAGTGAAACATCTAAGCAACATTACTAATTCTTTTAAATAGAGAAAAAAAGATGATTTAATGATTGCTAGACTGGTGCTAAAGAGGCAGAAAAATCAATTCACTCATCTGCATAGCATTTTGAGGAGAGGAAGAATATAACTTGTATGGTTCTGAAGTTAAATAATTATCAGCGTAGCTTTGTTTTGTATAATTCTTGCAGGGAAAGACATTTAAGAAAACTGGAAAAGTAATTTTAACGTGACACTTTACAAATCTTTTTATTTTCCATTTGATTCCCATAAAAGCCCTGAAAGGTAAGTAATATTATTATCCTTATTTTAGAGATGAGGAAACTGAGGCTAAGAAAGTTAATTGTCTTGCCCAGGGTCACATAGCTCTATGTGTCTGAGGCAGGGGTCAGATTCAAGTCTGCCTGACTCTAGGTTTGGTGTTCTAGCCATTGCACATCCTAACTGCCTAATCTTCCACATATAATAACTATTATCAAGTAAATTATTTGGTAGTATGGCTGAGTGGAATAAGCACTAGATTTGACTTCAAAGGGTTCATCTTCAGATCTCACATTACTACTTAGTGCTCTGCTGTTCAATGTCAAACAATCATGTCTCTAGGAAAGAAAAGTATCTAGAGAGGACTTTAAAGTTTAATCTGCCTTATTAACATTTTCTGCATCCCTTTCTTAAATGTAGGCAATGAGCAGCACTAAAAACAAGCTCTGATTTGTAATGTTTGTTATTTATTTCTGAGGTGTAAGTGCTCATACTGAAAATTTAACAATTGGCTCTTGTGAGCCAGTATGTGTTCACTCCAGTACAACCTTGGAAATTTACTTAACTATAGGACTCCAGGTAAGTCACTTCTCTCTGGACTTCAGTTTTCTCATCTAAAAATATAAGAGTTAGACTATATCTGTGCTGTTCGTCAAATCAAAATGGGAGCCACTAAACCATACATAAGGATACCTGTAGGACAAATATTGACGGGGGAAAAAAACCACATGTTCACATTAGCTATGTTTTATTGTATTTTTCTTTATTTTGTTTCATATTTCCTAGTTGCATTTTATTCTTGTTCGGAGTACACTCTGGAGTGGTGTTTCACCTTCACATTTCACCTTCAAGCTAAATGTTGCACACATCTGGATTAGATGACCTCTCAGGTCCCTTACAAGACTGAACTATATAAACAAATCTTCCATAATAAAACCTCAGGAGTAATTGTAGACAAAATACAGGGAATTCCTATGATATGAAGCAGAAACAAGACTGTAGTACTTTGGTTACTAGAGATTTATAATGTATAGTCAAGATGGGTATTATTTGTTACCAAGAACCATTCTCTGAAAGATAAAGGCGATCATCATTATAAGAGTCCCTGAAATTCCAGGAGGTTGTTTTGTTTTAATCTGGACTTGGTAAGAAAATTCTTTCTTCTAAAGCACATCAGCAACTCTTCTGCAGTCTCTGGTTCTAGAGACTTTCCTGGAGGTATAGGAGTTTAAGTGAGTTAGCGCTGTGTATCAGAGGCAGGATCTGATTCCACGTTTTCCTGAGTCCGACTGTGCAAAGAGCACTATCACCTTCTCTATGAGGTTACACAAACATCATCAGAGCAATAATTAAATTATTTATAAAATTAACACTCATGCAGTCTTCCCTCCTCTTCAATGTTAGTCTATCACCACCAATGTGGTCATTGTCTTTATCAGTCAATTCTAAATTGTTATGGGTAGGCACTTGAAAAATACAATGATGTGGGCATCAAAGCATTAAACTAGACTCTTGAGAAATCTAATGAAGCCCTCCAATAAATTTTGAAACAACAGTCTTTATGATCTTGCTATAAAAATCAAATGTGAAATAAAGAATATTGTAACATATATCATAAAATTTTGTTTTGCAAAAATATGTCCCCAAATGGACAACTTTCATTCTAAGAATTGGGACATAGTTGCAAGGATAATGCAAATTTCATTAAATATAAAATTTTGAAAATCCTTGTAAGTTTTAAGTGAATTTATTCCAATCAAGATAATGTAATAAGCATGAATTAAATGCTTGATATGTGCCAAGGACTATTCTAAGCTTTGTACACAGAAACATAAGCTAAAAGAAAGACAGTCCCTGTTCTCAAATAGCATACATGTTAATGGGGAAAGATAACAGAAAAAAAGGGAGCTTTAGCCTGGGGGGTGGGAAAACAGGGGAGATATCCATTTAAGTGGGCCTCCTGCTGAAGTAAGAGAGTCAGAAACAGTAATGGAAGAAAGGATGGATGAGGTATGGCTAACGTGAACCTGGCCATAAAATAGAGACACAGGGATGAGCTCACCCATGGAAGAAGGAGGTCAGAGAAGCAGAGGGGCATTCTGGGGTGAGAAGGAAGCTGAAATAGGTGGCAAAGTCATAGGAAAATGAAGCTGAGCTTAAACGGAATTTTCCTTGGAAAATGAGGGATATGTATCTATATATCTAAATATGTCTATATAGGCATATATATTTGAGTTTGTATATGTGCATATATTTATATGCACATGTGTATGTATATGTATATGTATTCATGGCTCTTTTCAGGACCCTCCTGGCTTCAGAGTGATTATCAATAGTAACTGTTGATCTTTCCCTCCCAGCTTGATTTACTCATTTTTTTCCTTTTACTCATTAAAGGGGTCCTTCCCTGATTACTTCTTGAAAAAGCCTATTCACTGAATGGGCCTTACCTCGCTCTAAGTGAGCACCTGAATAGACCAAGGTCTCCCACTGCATCCTGGGTCATCTCCAGTCATCCTGATGAATCTCTGGTCACTGGACTCAGATGGCTCAGGAGGAGAAGTGAGACTGGTGACCTGTACAGCCCTCTCTCACTCAAAACAAAGTCAAGTGCAAGTCATGTCACCATTTCTCTGATGTTATGATCTTCTTCAAAAATCAAGGATGAACACAGACCTGTGAGCAGACCCAGCTACCTAAATGGGGACCCAGTTGTCTAGGTAACTCAGCTCAGCTGCTCCCTTCGGTCACCCCACCTTCTCCTCTCCAAAGGAAGGTAAATTTGGATGGCCAGAGGACATCCAGTTATCTTGGGGTTTATAGGCCAGATAGTTTTCCTTCCTTCCTTCCTTCCTTCCTTCCTTCCTTCCTTCCTTCCTTCCTTCCTTCCTTCCTTCCTTCCTTCCTTCCTTCCTTCCTTTCTTTTCTTTCCCCAAACCTTAAACTCAGGGCACTCTGAAACCCATACATTCCTCAACAATAGATCCCTTCCCAAATTCCACTTAAAGCCTCTTTTCAGGACCCTCCAGGCTTCAGAACAATGATTATTAAAAGTAACTGTTGCTCTTTCCCTCCCAGCTTGATTTATTTATTTGTTTTTCTTTTGCTCATTAAAGGGACTGATTACTTCTTAAAAAGGTCTATTCACTGAATGGGCTTTACCTCACACTAAGTGAGTACCTGAATAGGCCAAGGTCTCCCATTATATCCTGGGTCATCTCCAATCATCCTGATGAATATCTGGTCACTGGATCCAGATGGCTCAGGTGGGGAAAGCGAGGCTGGTGACCTTACACAACCCTTCCTCATTCAAAACAAAGTCAAGTGCAAGTCATGTCATCATTTCTCTGATGTCATGGTCTTCTTTGAAAATGAAGGATGAACATAGACAGACAGAAATATATTTAAATAAATTTAATCTTTTAAAAAGCACAACATATATAAAATTAGCTAACCATGTCAAGTTTTTTAAAAGAATTTCAACCTATTGATTGTCAAATAACCATATGTTTGAAATCAATAATAATTAAAAAGATATATTAAACTCCTTTGAGCTTCAGTTCATATTCATCTTATTGGCAAAGATAGTAGAAATGGAAATAATCAACGTTAGAAGGACTACAGGAAGACAGACACTCTGATTCATTGTTGGTGGAGTTGTGAAATGTTTCAATCATCTTGAAAAATAATTTTGAATCAGATGAGACAAGTGTTTCCATCCTTTTGAAACAACATCTCCTTCCTGGCTATAAATCCCAAGAAATAGAAACAATGATCCAATATATAGCAAAATATTCTCCACAGCAATTTCTATGTTAATAACGCACCAAAAGCAAAGTAGTGAGCATTGATCCAGAAATGGCCAATTAAGCAGTGGCAAATGAATTAAAGGAACATTAATGTTCTGTACTAAATAATGAACATCCAGGATTGAGAGAAACATGGCAAAGCACACAGAACCTCATGCAGAGTGAATTAAATGGAAAATAGGAGACAATATTCTGGTTGACTACAGTAATGTAAATAAAATAATTATTTATAGGAAGCTAGACTCTGAGTAATGGAATAACCACACTAGGTCTTAGGTAATAGATAATGAAACATAACTCCTCAATGTAAATGTCTGGAACCAGGTTCCTTGTTCAAATCCTGACTCTGCTCATGGCTGTATGATCTTGGGTAAGTCATTGAATCTCTGAGTCTTAATATCTTCATTTGTAAAATCACAGGATTAGGAGAGATGACCTGCAAGAACCACCCCTGTTTTAGATATAGGGTTCTATAATATTCTTGGTACAGAGGCAGAGGACTAGGGTCTCTCTCTGTGTGTGATTGTATGTCTGTGCAATATTCTCTACACAGTGATAATATCAGTTATTTCTATTTCAAAGGACAGTTCAGTTCTGGGGGAATGGAGCAAGGCAGGGAGTGTATCCAAAAAATGACAAAAGGAAAAACAAATGACATAAATAGAATTTGATTTAAGAAATAATCAAAACACAATTTCGTTCTAGTTTTTTGGTGTTCCACACTTATTTTCCTAGATTAATCTTCATGAACTTCAATGCCCTTTCAGAGGGATTTAAAAAGATGTTTTAAATATTTTTTTAATTTCCTCTGCCTTCTAGATTGGAAATATTTTTCCATTGAGATGATAGGATTGATCACAGAACCAGGCTACTTGTCCTTCCTAGAAATTTCATGAATCATTTGACAGCAAATGAGAAGCCTTAACCCTAGTAACTGCTGTCACTTTTCAACACCAATTTGTACAGATGCCTTAGAAAAAGGTGGGCGTCTCAAAGTCTTGTTCTGCCTTTCACCCTTGAGATTTGCACAGAGCTCTGTGGATTCTCATTCTTTTTTGACCTCATTCTATATTCTGTACTCTGCTGTCTGATGACAGCTTAGTCTATTCTCATCTCATGTCTGAGAGAAGACAAAGGGTGAGGGGATGCTTGCAAAGACAGAAACGCCCTTTTTTTTGGAGAGTGCTAGCAAACGAGAACCTATTAACACACTTCAGTTATTTTTAATCGTGTTCTCATGTCAAAAGGTAAAGATGCTCAAGTTCCATTAAAGTTGTCCCTCCACAGACATGAATTAAATGGAAGTATCTCTTACTTTCATTTCCACTGTGATTCCCAATGGTTCAAAAAGAAGAAACAGAAACTGTGCAATTAGTCATATGTAGCTTCAGAATTTGAGTGGCAATTCACTTTCAATGGAAATGTCTCATCATAGGCTCACTTCTTTCATCTCTGATAGATTTGAAAGGGAAAGCAAACACAATGTGTGTTCAGGTAAGAATTCAGTGTGTGACTCAGACCTCTTCCTGTGCTTCCCCTGTTCTAAATCTGTGCTTGCCACAACTCTAGAGCGGAAAGAGTGAGTTGAAAATGACATATCTTTGAATAAAAATTCATCAAAGTTTGTTGCTATTTCATTACAATGAATGAGGTGGACCAAGGTCATCTCTTCCATATGTTAGGACAACTCGATCCTGCTGGGGAGCTATGTAGGCGATTCATTCTATAGGCATATCTAATCACTGGCTAGCTTTCCACATAGATTTCTAGTTTTGAGATTGTCATCCACTTGACTTCCCAAAGCAGCCCTATCAACTATACTGCATCATGGACTGACAACATACCACCATTATGGGAATGCAGAGTAATCAATAAATGATTCGAGGAAAACTTGACTTAAAGCGATCATTTATTCTTCCCTCTCTGAGATGCCTTCAGCAAACAAGTCCCAGTGACTCTAACCCATATATCTGACCCCTTTCACTTTTCTTCTGCTTCCTCTACAACCACTTTAATTTAGAGTTTTATTTTACTAGCCATATCAACAGGTGGGTAAACCTGTGTTTTCTTTCTACTCCAATCCATCCTTCATACCTGATTTAATCTCCCTAATGATTTCAGATTTTACCCTTAGTCATAGGTCTGACCATGATAATCTCCTGTTCAAAATTTATCAATGACCACTTAATTAACTCTAAGGCTAAACATGAACTGATCTTTTTTTCCCTTCAAATGTCTTTGCAATCTGGGCTCGCTCACCATTTCCAACTTTAACATTCAATAGCCTTTCCACTATTCTATTTTCCAACCAAACCACTTCTTATAAACAACAGGTCACACCTCCCCTTCCCCATCTCTGTGCCTTTCTGTTTTAGGAAGATTCTGAAGCTCCACTGGCAGGATCACATATCAAACACTGAGGTCCTTTCTCAGACTAAATTGCCAAGAATTCAATCTCTATTGCAGAGGGTGCAATTATGCTGGGCTGACTTTGAATGCCAAAAAGACTATTTTATGGAAAACTTATACAGGGCAGGTGCGCACATGGTGGTAAAAAAAAAAAAAAAGTGATATAAGGACACTATCAAGGTCTTAAGAACTTTAGAATTCATCATGTAACATGGGAGATATTGGCACAGGACCACTCAGCATAGTGTCCCCTCATTACAGAAGGTGCTATATTCTATGAGCAAAGCAGAAATGAAGTAGCTCAAAAGAAACATAAGATGCACAAATTTAGAGAAGCCACCCCATACATTCACATGGGCCATTTGTGCCCCACCTGTGGTAGAGCATTCTGAGCTCTTATTGGTCTGATCACTCACCTTTGGACACATCGTAACTTAACTGTAACATAGTGATGTCATTTGGATCCTCTTTGAGAATGAAGGACAGTACCCAATGTCTGCCTTTGGACATATTTTCTCCCATGCTTGGAATATACTCCTTTCTCACTTCCAATTCTTAGAATTCCTAGATTTTTTCAAACATTAGTTCAAGTATCTCTCTTTGATTCCTTCATGGGATAATATCATCCTTCCCACTAGGTATTTTGCATTAATATATGTGAATGTTGTCTCCTCAAATGGAATGTAAGCTCCTTGACGACAAGGGTCATTTTGCATGTATATGTAGCCAATTTCTGGCACATAGCAGGCATGTTAATAGTTTCTTTAATAAAGACCTTATTAGAGGCATGTGAGTAGTACAATGTTTAGAGTGCTGGGCCTCGAGTCAGGAAAACCTTAATGCAAAATCTCAGACACTTACTAGCTATTGTGACTCTGGGAAAGTCACTTAATCTTGGTCTGCCTCATTTTCCCCTATTATAAAATCAAGGTAGTAATATCAACTACTTTATAGAGTTGTCATGATGATCAAATGAGATATTTGTAAAATGCTTAGCAAAATACCTGTTACATAATAGATACTTAATAAATTCTCCTTCCCTCCCTTCTTTCCTTATTACTAGTTGAAGTCATTTTCTTTTTTTGATTTTCTGTTACTTCTAAGGGAGGTATTTTTATTTTTTTTATTTATTTTTAACACAGTTTATAATAGGTAAAGCAATTCAAACTTTTGGTTAGATGATACTTCTTTTTAAAGCATGTACAATATGGACAACAAAAGAATGTTTTTTTTTAAACATTAATCAACTGAGACACAAATAATTTTTATGTTGCTAACTTCACAACCTCTTGACCTAATTGTCTCCACAGTACTACTAAGAATTAAAGGATCCTAACTTATTATTGTTGGTCTAAAGTCCTATGCCTAATAGCGTAATTTTAGACAACATCGGATGTTCCTCTACCCATAATCTATGATTGAATAGATCTGGTATTAAGCTTACAAATCTTTTGACTATAGGAAATTGCCACCAATAGTAAGGACGTTGCAGGGATACAATACCTCCACAACTTCATGTCACTTCCAGGCAGGATTAGATTATCCACTTGCAATTAGTCAGGCTTAAAGTCTGCCAAGTGTCAGTGGGGAAATTGAGTCAGGAGAATCCCACCTCAGCCCATGCTGAACAGCCACTCTCCCACCCTTCCCTTGAGATAACCTTATGCAGTTTATACCAGTATCTCATCAGCTTACTGGCATCATGGATTGGAGGCTCAGATCACCTTTCTTGCTACCCACACCTGGAGTTAGACTCAGAAAAACAGTCACTTAATAGTCCCATAGCATCTAAAAATGGCAAGTTCCAATAACCAGGTTTCAAATATGATTATAGTTTCACTTTGGCTAAGGAACATCTTCTGAGGCAAGTCTTAAGTGGCTTACATGCCTTTCTATACATGTTTTAGTTCCTGATTAAATGGCAATCATAAAATCAAATTTACCATTAAAACCTTGACTTTTCCGTCAATGACAAATTTTACCCAAGGTAACCTTCCTCAAGGAAATTTAGACTGAAATTCTTTTCTCCAAACTAAAGATGTCATTGATTTATTCTCAGTAATTAATTCAGTCTATTGTTTTAATACTAATTGCTTTTACCTCACTTTGTAACATGTCCAGTTTTTCTCCCCATCACTGCCCTCCCCCCTGCATCCTCATACCTTGCATTCTGGTTACTCCTTCCCTCAATGTACCCTCCCCTCCATCACACCCCACCCCTCTCCTATCCCTTTCCTCTCTCTTTTCTTGCAGGGCAAGATAAATTTCCATACCCCTATCCCTGTAGTTCTTATTTCCTGATTATATGCAATAAAAATTCTCAACATTTGTTTCTAATACTTTGAATTCCAACTTCTGTCCCTCTCCCTCCCTCCCCAGCCCCACTAAGAAGGCAAGCAATTCAATGCAGACTAAATATGTATTGTTTTGCAAAAGACTTCCATAATAATCATGTTGTGTAATACTAATTATATTGCTCTCTGACCTACCCTTTCCCCCTTTATTTTTCTCCCCTACAATTGACCTTGTCCCTTCTCGAAAGTGTTTATTTCTAATGACTCCCTTCTCCCATTTCCCTTCTCACCTTCTAACATTCCCCTTTATCCACTTGTCCTTTCCTCTTCTACTTTCCTGTGGTGTGATATAAATTTTCATGTCAAATTTAGAGAGCATGTTATTCCCTCCTGAAGCCACAAGTAGGGAGAGTAGCTTTATTTTTCCCCCTCTCCCCTTCTCCCTTATCTCCTCCATTGAATAAGATTTTTCTTATCTCTTTTATGAGTTATTGCCTTCCCTATTCCATTACTCCCTTTCTCTTCCCGGAATTTTCCTCCTTCACACCTTAAATTTTTATTTTATTTTATGTTATTTTATTTGTGTGTGTGTGTGGATATCATCTCTTCTGATATAACACACCCTGTACTCTCTATCTATCTATGTGTATATGAGTGTGTGTGTGTGTGTGTATACAATCTCTCCAAGTACCCAAATACTGAGAAAAGATTCAAGAGTTAAAAATATTTTCTTTTCATGTAGTAATGTAAACAGTTCAGCTTTAGAGAGCCTTTTATGATTTTTCTTTTCTGTCTACCTTTTCATGCTTCTCTTGATTCTTGTCTTGGGAAGTCAAATTTTTAAATACAGATCTGGTCTTTTCCTCAAGATGAATTCTTGAAAGTCATCAGTATCACTGAATGACCTTTTTTTTTTCCCTTGAAGTATTATATTCAGATTTGCTGGGTAGGTGATTCTTGGTTTCAATCCCAGTTCCTTTGACTTCTGAAATATCCCATTCCAAGCCCTTTGATTCCTTAATGTTGAAGCTGCCAGATCCTGCATTATCCTGATTGTATTTCCACAGTACTCAAATTGTCTCTTTCTAGCTGCTTGTGGTATTTCTCCTTTATCTGGAAACTCTGAAATTTGGCCACAATATTCCTAGGAGTTTCTCTATTGGGGTTTCTTTCAGGAGGTGATCGATGAATTCTTTCAATATCCATTTTGCCCTCTGATTCTATAACATCAGGGCAGTTTTCCTTGATAATTTCATGGAAGAGAATGTCTAGGCTCTTTTTTTGATCATGGCTTTCAGGTAGTCCAACAATTTTTAAATTATTTCTCCTGGATCTATTTTCCAGGTCAGTTGTTTTTCCAATGAATTGTTGCACATTATCTTCTATTTTTTCAAATTTTTGATTTTGTTTACTAACTTCTTGGTTTAACTCATAGTCATTCATTTCTCTGAACTCAGTTCTCTCTTTCAATGAATTATTTTGTTCAGTGAGCTATTGAACCTTCTCCTCCATTTGGCTAATTCTGCTTTTTAAAACCTCTTCCTCATTGGCTTTTTGGACCTCTTTTTCCAATTGAGTTAGCCTCTTTTTAAAGCTGTTATTTTCCTCACCATTTTTTTGGTTCTCCTTTAGTAAGCTGCTAACTTGTTTTTTAAACTCTTCTATTGCCTGAGCCAAATTTGAGCTCCCTTTGGAGTCCCTGGAGGCAGGGGCCTTGACTTCTTCTGACAGTATGCCTTGTTCTTCCTCATCCGAAAGGATGGGGGGAGACAACTGTTCCCCAAGAAAGTAACCTTCAATGGTCTTATTTTTTTTCCCTTTTTTGGGCATTTTCCCAGTCAGTTACTTGACTTATGAGTTTCCTTTCCACAACCCCCTGGCCTCCAGTTCTGCCAAGCCAGCACTAGGGGCTGAGATTCAAATGAGCTGCTCCCAAGCCTCAGGGGTTTTCGGAGGGGGCAAGGCTGCTATTGAGTGTGAGTTTAAGTTCAGCTACTCAGGTCGGGGCAGGGCCACCACACGAGGCTGAGTTCCCTCAGGGGTTTTGATGAGACCTTCAACAATGGATGCAGGCTACTTCCTGCTTTGAGAGCTCTGCCTGCTGCTGCCTCTGCTGCTGCCTCCTAAGGAGACCTGAGTTATGGGGACACCCTGCTCCCTTCTGGGCCAACCAAAAAGACCCTCTACTGACCTTTTGTGCCTGTGGGTTGAGGGATCTGTACTGGTGCTGGAGATTCTGTCCCTGAAGCCTGCTGGGATCTGCTCCTCTCAGTGCCCCATGGCCAAGGCAGGGCTGGGCTCTGCTCTGGGTCCTGTGTTTTCCTTTCCTGTTGGTTTTTCAGGTCTCTCTGGAACAGAAATCTCCTCCACTCTGTTGCTCTGTGGCTCCTGCTGCTCTAGAATTTTTTGAGAGTTCTTCTTTACAGGTATTTTATGGACTGTGGGGTAAGAGCTAAGCATATGTGCTTCTTTCTACTCTGCCATCTTGGCTCCTCCCCCCCGGAAGTCATTTTCTAATGTCTTTGTTAGAAATCCCTCCTTGCTTCACTATTGAATGTTAAAGAAAGTAAAACATTATGTTATCATTCAAGACCATTTTTTATCTAGCTCCATTTACCCTCTTGCTGAAACTTATAACACTTTCAGGCACTTTAAGCTCTACATAAATTGTAAATAACTGCACCCTCCAGAATGTTAAGAGGAAAGTGAATACCCAATATCCTACTTGATGAGTCGTGAGCATATCTTGCCTAAGCAAGTAGGTGCTTGGCTGAGGGCCTTTTCTTTTTGTGTCATCTTTCCTTGGGTAGAGAGCCTTGAGAAGCCTCGAAGGACTTAAGAGTTTATGATCATAGTAGCATTGAGCCTACTTCCCCTCCTGAGAAGTCAAGTCTTGCATCACTGATCCCAGGCAAACAGCTCTGGCTGGGTATGATGGGTACATAGCAGGGAATGATGGAGACTTTAAGCCTCTCTGAGTCTTTGAAGCAGTGCTCTATACCATATTTACATAAATAACATACCTTGCTTTAGATTGTAAACTCTTTAAGGATAGGCACTTTTGCTTTTCCTTCAGTATTTTACACTCAAGCCTAGTATAACACTTTCAAATATCAGCATGCATTAGTAGATAGAGGAACAGACTGGAAGTCAGTAAAATTTAAGGTCTGAATACTGGTTCTTCCTCTTGATAGTTGTTTGGCAATGGGTAAGTAATTTAACAGCTTTGTGACCCTGGGCAAGTCACTTAACCCTATTTACCTCAGTTCCCAAACTGTAAAATGAGATGGAGAAGGAAATGGAAAACCACTCTGGTATCTTTGCCAAGAAAACCTCAAAATGGGGTCATAGAGAGGCTGAAAGAATTGAAAACAAACCAATAAAAACATTTTCAAGCATATTGTTAAATTAATTACCAAATAGAGAAAAATTTGCTTTTATACTCCTGTGACTTTCTGTACACTCATCTTGTTTTTCAATCAACAGATTGGCATATTGAAAGTATATAAATGCAACATATATTATGAATGCTTTATGTAATGATCCCAAATATAAGTATCCTAAATAGCAAGGGATAACTGATATTCTCATCCTTTGAGAATAGATTTGTGGTGTTTTCTGTCATGAAAGATTAAGATGATGCTTACCAATGAGCTGTTGGTGTAATCTAATACTGTGATCAAGATACTCAATTGTTCTCCCAAGGTTCTTCTCCCGTAATGTTTGATGCTTTCTTTATGGGTATTCTCTGTTGTCTCCACTTTCATCCTGTGATTCTTACTATGGTAATAGCCTTAATATATACTTTGTGTGTGTGTACATGTGTGTATGTGTGTGTGGGTGTGTCTGTGTGTGTGTGTGCAATATAGTGATTTTTTTTGGCATACGGAGTGAAAGATTTCGCTAGTATTTCACGCATTACTGTGAAGCATTTGTTCTGATAATCATATATCTTATCCAGTTTTCTCCATTTCCAGCTTTTCAGAGCACTAGAGTCTGTTATCTTTGTAATCATAGCTATCCAGTTGTCATTATATTCATGCAGACACTTTTTCTTGTTTGATCCAACTGGTATTTTTGTTGTTTTGGACTTCTAGAAACATTTAGCTGATCAGAACTTTTCCACAACCTCTTTTTTTTTTTGGTTTCTGTCTTCTTCCTGATTTCTTTACTTTTCAAGACTATATAGTAAAGATTTTGATTGTTATGAATTTTTATTTTATTTTCTTCTTTACATTGTTTTGACTCATCTCATTGTAACCTTTTGACATTTGCTTCTAGTCTCTTATTAAGAGAAACTAATACTTTTACATAATTTTATATATCAGATTATTTTCTCATTTAAAAAAATATTGTCTTTCTTTGGAAAAAAAAAGCATTGAAGTTGTACTGTGCATACCAATGATATGTCAATGAAATATTTCAATGTTTTGATATACATTGCTAATCACCAACTTTGTTAATACTTATAACTTCTGGAGTTTCCATTGATTAAACCTCTTCCATGATTTAAAGTCCTTCAACTTCTATAACTTCCAATTTTGATGGCTCCTTGAGTGCAACTGTTATTTCATCTAATGTAAGCTTAAGGATGTAGTTCTTATTTACAATGGGCCTACACTGGTTGGTAGTGCGTAGATTATTGGAGCTGAGGGTACTGTTGAGAGAGAACAGTATGAAGTCCTCCTGCTTAGTTGATGAGACTTCTTTGCATTTTTGTTATAAGATACTGCTGAAACATAATGAAAATATTTATTTATTTGAGTTCTTTTCACGAACAATAATATTTTACATGCTTTTATGGTGAGCACTATCTTCCCTGGGTTATATCTTGCACGTGAGCATTGGCATTTCTGATTTGTTTGTCTATTTTCCTTTCTTGTATTCATAAAACACAAAAGGGTACCATTCGTTAATCTGTCCTCTACATCAAGATAATCACCATGATGGTTTCAGGTAAGGACAGTTTTTAGGCCTATGTCACCACATAGATTTCTGTTATTCTTAGGAACAGTTATACTACAATAAGTGGGGTACTATTCCAATCAGAGATATTGGTTGGGCCCAATTCTGTAGTTTATCAGGATAACTGTCACACCAACAACAGCTACTGTAATTGTACAAGGGCAAACAAAACACCCAATGCCCTCTTTGATATTACCTTACTTTGCTGTCATGCCCCTTCATCTACCCATCTCATGACAGACAATGAGTTGGGATGTTATTATTATGGTCATTGCTATTTTCCCCCTCTTTCCCATCTCAAGCCCCACTTGTGAATCCTACTTGTTCTGGATTCTTACACCTGTTCTTACACCTTGTTCTCTGTTTTCCAAAGGGAAAGCTCTTGGATCTTACAAATAATCTATGTAGATGTCATTATGTGAGAGGTCTATTTTTTTGTTTTTTTACATTTTCACCTTAGTCATATTGCATAGAAAAGTTAAAGTGAATGGGAGAAACTATGAAAAAAGCCAAAACAAAACATAACACAAGAGAAAGTAATCTGCTTCATTCTGTGATCTAATTCCGTAGTTCTTTCTCTGGATATGGAAGGCATTTTGCCTCGAGTCCATTGGAAATTTTGTAAGTCCTTGCATTGCTGGGAAGGGCTAAGTCTACCAGAAAAATTCCTCACACACTGTGGTTATTGTTGTGTACAAAGTTCTCCTGGTTCTGCTCCTTTCCCTCAGCATCAGTTCATATAAGTCCTTCCAGCCCTCTCTCCAGTCTTCCTGTTTGTCATTTCTTATAGCATAATAGTATTCCATTGCATTCATATACCACAACTTGCTCAGCAATTCCCTTACTTATGAGCATTCCCTCGATTTCCCATTCATTCTTAGCCACCACAAAGAGCTGCTATAAATATTTTTGTACATGTGGGACCCTTTCCCATTTTTGTGATCTCTGTGGGATATAGTCCTAGAAGTGGTATTGCTGGGTCAAATGGTATGCACATTTTTGTAACCCTTTGGGCACAGTTCCAAATTGCTCTTCAGAATGGTTGGATCAGCTCACAGTTTCACCAACAATGAATTAGTGTTCCAACTCTCCCACATCCTCTCCAGTATTTATTGTCTTCTTATTTTGTCAAGTTAGCCCATCTAATAGGTGTGATGTTGTAGAGAGGTCTGTTTTGGAACCCTTCAGACAGTATGTACCTGAGGAGTCAGTTCTGGAAGATAACACTTCAAGGGAAAATAAATGACTGTAACAGTGACAATTTCAATCTCCATGGGAACTGTCTGGAACAATCACCTCTGTTTGCTTTGTTTAGTCATTCAGTAGTATCTAGCTCTTCATGATCCCATTTGGGGTTTTCTTGGCAAAGATAATGGAGTGATTAGCCATTTCCTTCTATGCTTTATTTTACAGAAAAGGAACTAAGCTAAACAGGGTTAAGTGACTTGCCCACAGTCACTTAATTATTAAGTATCTGAGTCTGGATTTGAACTCAGGAAGACTTGTCCAAGCCCAGTGCTCTATCCATTGTACCACTTAGCTGTATTCTGTTCTTCTGAAAACATACTACATAAATAAGAGCTCATAACATGTGTATGAAGAGCCAAATGCTTGGCATAAGAACAAACATTATTATTTTTAATTTTCTGAATGAAAATTCATTTCATTTTTTAAAAACTAGTTGTCTGTCTCTATACTTTTTCCAGATTAATTCTCTATTGCATCATAAAGCATGAGAACTGCATACAGTGCAATCTTTTAGGGTTCTGAAATAGTCCCAGTCTAACCTTCAAAGGACAATGATTGTCTTCTTCAATATAAAATTTGATTCTCATAGGTATGACTCTAAATGAGCTTTGTTGTGATGCCTTAAAATTTGCGCGAATAGGGAAAAGAGCTTTGATCTCAATAGCATGGGGATTTCTTGGTATGGAGACCCTCTCTACTGAGGTGGAAAACCCAGTACAAAGTTTCAATGAAGTAACTAGAGAATTGGATGAATTATATGGGGGAAGGGAGGGGTCATAGGATCATAGAAATGTAGAAACTGAAACTCAGAAAACTAGTGATTTGCCCAAGTTCACAAATCTAGTATCAGATGCAGAATTTGAACTTGGGTCTTACTAACATTAAGTTCAACATTCTCTCTACTTTGCCACATTGAGAGGTGAAATGATTTTCCCAAATTATATATATATATATATATATATATATATATATATAAAATTAGTGTTGGAGGTAAAGGTTGATGGTGACTTATATAGAGGTTTTCCCAATCCATAGCTTAGTATCCCATCCATTCCACCATATTGCCTCTGGTACTGAAGTTTAGTGACCTTTAAACACATGTCTGAATCAATTTTATTTTGTGTTAAACAGAAACATCCTGGCACAGTGGATAGAGAGCTGACTTTGAAACCAGGCAAGGGCAGGTAAGTTTCTAATATCACTTCTAACCCGTACTGACTGTGTGAATCTGGGGAAAAATCTCTTCACTTCTCAGTGATCTAGGCATCTCACTAACACTCTAAGAAGATGTTGATATGAATTGATAGTGATAGCATCCTCATCTGGGAGTTCCTTATACTAATGAGATCACAGGCCCAGGGCCTAGCACTTGTGCTAAAAATAATCAGCTATGGTGTTTGACTCCTTAGCTCTTCCTATGAGGATTTCATGCTGTATAGATACTTTAAAAGTGCTGAATTTAGGGACTGATGCCAAAATCACCCCAGTCTCTCTTTGTTCACCATTGGGCTTTATTTCTTACCTCATTTCTCCTGATCTTGGTGACAAAGAGATGAACAACCATGCGATACTCGCTACTGGCTATATAGTATCTTCCAAATGCGACCATGCCCCTTTATCAGGGGTTAAGACCTGCATGGAAGTGATTTTTAAAAGAAAAAATCAATTCCCATTTTTCTTCCCAAGCGAGCATCTATTGAACCCAGGAATCCATCAGAATTTATATTTTTGTACTTACACAATGTTAAACTTTAGATCAGCAGTGTGATAAACTTTGTCCAAGAGAAAGTGGGAAAATGAGGCACTTCAGGGGTTGGAAAACACAGCCAGACCCATTCACTGTTATCTCTTTTAATTTTCCACCTCATTAACATCTCCAGTGGGGAGATGCTGAGCTTGCACAAGTTGGGCTCCTTTGTTGTTAAACACTTTGCTGCAAGTCATCGCTGCTCCTCTAATGCAATTGTCTGTGGAAACATGCACACCAGCTCAAACCATTTTCAAAAAATTAAATGCAAGTGTATGCCACACATGTTTATATTTTTGTTGGAAATTCAAGGGGAAAATGACATTCAATTTAGCTATGTGTATTAATGTAGCCAACTATGTGTAAGACATTGTACAGTGGTGATTTAGAGACAAGAGAAAAAGAAAATAAATAACCCTTGTCCTCAACATGCTTATATTTTATACTTTCCTTAGGGGCAAATAATGGTTACATAGTTAAATATTAAGCATATATAAAATAGTGCAGAAAAAAGAGACAAAAGAGTAACCAAGATGGAGAAAGGATGAGGAGGTGAGAGAATGAATAAGATTAAAAATTATTAAAATTATTAAAATAATTTCTGCTTAGATTGATTAGATGTGGCCCAATAACATACATATACACTTCCTGATCAAGCTACTGTTGAACAAAATTCAAAACATGATTTAAAAAAAAAGTATGAAAAATGATGAGGTCCAGTCATATTCCAAAAGAGCAGTCTGTAATTTAAAAACCTGGACAATGTAGTTCACAGGGGACCCTATTTGAGCCATTGAAACACATGAATATCCTCTAATGATTTTTTGAACAGTTTCCTAAATGGATGATAAATTCCATGTACCAAAAGTCTTGCTGAAATGTTTAACTTTGGTACCTTAAAATTACACTAAGACATTAGGATTTTTGTAATACCATATATGTGTATTTCTGTGTGTGCATACATGCATGTACATATGCATAAGTGTATAAGCATGTATGTATTTTGTATCATATATGTACATGTTGGTGGTGTGTATCTATGCTTTCACCAATGTGGAAGAGCTCTAAGTATGGAAATTCCCTCCAACAATACAGATCATCAACCATTCTGAAACTCATAGAGGATATGTAAAAGTTAAGTGATTTTCACATGCTGTGTGCTCTAGAAAAAATATGGCACAAAGTCAAATGCATTAGTAGTCTAGAAACTGTGAATAAGAGACCTTGATTTGATGAAGATGACAAAGAATCACCATATCACTATAATTCTCATTTATATAGATATAGTCATGAAGCATTTTCATGTATACTGTGCTTACAAGACTAGGCAGTCAGGGAAAATACACATACATACACATGCATGCACAGACACATACAAGGGGATCAGTAATAGGGAACACAGCAAAGCCTTACCATGGGGAAATGTCTTTACTATCATATGCTATTAACGTTGCATATGTTGCATTTTTTTTTAAAGAAGCCCTTTCCCTTAAGGATGTGGAGGCATTTGTGGCTGGACCATAGTGCTCATGAAAGTGAAGAAGGTACAGTAAGGCTCAAAAATAGCTTGTAAAGGACATTAAATGCCAAACAGAGGAGTTTGTATTTGATCCTGGAAATGGTTGGGAACCATTAGAATATCTTGAGAAGGAAAGTAGCATGGTGGGCCCTATGCTTTAGAAGATTCACATTAGGAATTGTATAGAGGAGTGATTAGTGGGAAGAGATATGAGACAGGTCTAATTAAAAGATCATTAAACCAGGTACTTATGTTAAGGCATGGAAATACAGAGTGAGTTAATAACAATTTCTCTCCTCCAATAGTTTGCATTCTATTGAGGACAAATATTTAGAGAAGTTGGTAATGTGCAAAATATATGCAGAAATCTCATAAAACAAGGCACTAGTGATTTAGAAGGACTGGGAAAAGCCTCCTACAGGAGGTAGGATTTGGACTGAGACTCAAAGAGATCCAGGGGAACTAAGACGACATGACAAGGAAGAAACTTCCAGGCAAGGGGACAATCCAACGCAAAGACACAGAGATGGGAAATAGTGTGTTACAGGCCAGTGTGTAGACCAGGGTAGCTGGATCATAGAATACCTGGAAAAGAGTTAAGTATGAAAAGACTTGAAAAAGTAAGAAGGCACCAGGTTATGAAAAAAAATGCCAAACAGCACACTTTATATTTGATTCTGGAGGTAATTGGAAGTTACTGGACTTTATCAGTTATAAGAGAAGGGCATGGTGAGAGTCCACTTTAGAAAAATGACTTTATGAGATGTGTGGAGGATAGATTGCAGTGGGAAGAGACTTAAAGCAAGGACACCAATAGGGAGACTGCTGCAGTAGTCAGGTAAAATGTAATGAAGACTTGAGCTATGGTGGTAGCTAAGTTGAGAGGAGACATAGGTGAGAGATGTTGTAGGCTTCGGCATGTCAACTTTTGGCAACAGAGTGAGTGTGGATGTGTGGAGTGGAGAAATAGGAGTTGAGAATGCTACCAAGCCTTTCATCTAGCATATCAGGGAGAGTGGGGATACCCTTGACAGATACCCAATATCTCATGGAGACCATGTGCTTATCAGCACTGGCTTTCTTAGGGAATACTCACCCTGTTCACATATGTTGAGGAAACTTTGAGTATCTCATGACTAGAATTGCTTTCACTCTGAGATGAGCAAAAGGTTTAGATATCCTTTGCTTAGGCCCCCCTCCTCACCCCCTTTCATCCAACAGGATAAGACATTAGTTACTTCTGCAAATGCTATTAATAACATGCAATTAGTACCATATTAATGTGACCAAATAGTTACATTAAGAAATGATATATAGTTTCACCTTTCCCCAATGGTATTTTCTATTTGGGAAAGCCTTTTGTCTCCACCCTTTCCATGATACTGTTTTATTTTTCTTAGTAACTGATTAGCATAATCCTCTAAATCTGAATAAATGGAAGCAAATTATTTTCCTTGCTAAAACTACAGTCTGAGACTCCGTGTCACTTTGCAAAAGGATGATAAATCAGCACACAGGCTTTGCTCATATTTGTCAGTTTATCCAAAGTCACTTTCCCAATATAAAATTCATATGGCTCATGGGTGACTTTTCTGTTGATTTTTCAGGTCTGAAACCTTAATCAACTGAGAATACTTAAACCACAGCCAACTAAATGCACTTAAAATATTTGGCCAAGTGCTTAAGCTGTGACCATACTGGGAGCTGTAAGATGGAACCGGACATATTTACTAATCTAGTAATTACAAGGAGAAGAGATGACGTTTAAACGTTCACTAAGAGAGGAATTAAAGACTGTTACCTTTTTTAAGAGAGGGATTTTGAAGTTCTCCAAACTCCCTGAAATCATAATCCCAAAGTAGGGAATTGGATTTTTTTCCTTTCTCCCTAACATGAATAGTTGTGCAACTCATTCATTCTTTTATGTCTTTGTGTTTCTGCCTTGCTGTCTCATACATAATCACATGTAAATACTCATTTTGCTGTTTTCATATTAGAGACGTGCTTGTTGGATGAAGATTTTGTGTTGCAAAGGATTGCTTCTTTTTTCTTTTTCTTTTTGTGTGTTTATTTGTTTTTGATTGGGTCTACTTATGACTACTTATCTTGCAAGACTGGGAATTCAGGGGCTACTCATGGGCCCCTAATTCCCCTGCTGATTGGTAAATTGGGAAGCTTTAACTTTCTCTTCCTCCCAAAGGTCATATCAACCCTGTTCAGGTAACTTGATAGCCTTCTCCTTCTGGGGACTTACAATATCAGTGCCAGTCTTAGTGAGATCACCATCGGCTTAGCCCATTTAGTTCAAGAGATCCAGCATCCTCAAACTTTATCTTTCCTCCTGAATCCCTCCCCACCCCATGAGCAAGATTTTGGAAATGTACCATCAAACACAATGCAAAGGATTCCTCCGTTGTTTTAAAGACCACAACTTCTGAATACATACATAAAAGTATCAAGAAGAAGCACAACTGTATCTGGGTTATAAGTCTTGCGGTGGCCCCCGATCCCCAACTTCCAGTGAATCAGTATCCTGCTAATTTCCAAGGTCCTTTTCCACTTTAAATTCTATGATCTTGTTTAGATATCTCACTATTGGTTCCTGAAACATTTGGGAATAAAATAAGTCATTCTCTGCCTGGTCTTCAAGGTTAACACCACTATTGGTGTCTCAACTGTATTCTCTCCTCATTGTGTCCTCCTCCAATTCATCTCACCAAGCTGATTTTCAGTTAGGTACATCTGCTGGCTCTCCCTACATGCTATTATACAGTCCCTATCCCTTAAAATTCCCAGTGTCAAGGCACACTATGGCCAATTCTTCCTTTCTCACAAAACATGCACAGGCACAGCCTCACCTCAATGCCAATGCTCATTAGGCCTATGGCTAATTTCAGTTAGTTCTTCATTCCTGCCCCTATTGGTGAATTCTCTGGCTCTGCAGGTCTTCAAACTGAGACTAAATGAAAACTTGTGAATGATATTGTAGAGAGATTGATACTTTAGGTAAGGATTGGACTAGATTTTTTCCCAAGGTTTCAGATCTAGAGTTGAAAGGGGCCTCTGAGGTCATCTAGTACAACCCCTTCACTATTGGGTTCAGAGAGGTTGAGGGACTTGCCAAAGGTTACAAAACTAGGAAGTAGTCCAGGTAGAATTTCAAGCCAGCAACTTAACTGTCCACTGTCTTGGTACCTCATCCTAAGGAAATTCTGATATTCCAGGCAACTCTGGAATTCCATAATCGATCTATCTTCAGTTGTTTTCAGTCACGTCCACCTCTTTATGATCACATTCAAGGTTCTGTCATCTGACAAAGATATTGGAGTGTTTTGCCATTTACTTCTCCAGTTCACTTTACAGATGAGGAAACTGAGGCAAACAGGGCTAAGTGACTTCCCCCAGGTCATGTAGCTAGGACTTGTCTGAGGCCAGATTGGAACCCAGGAACATGAGTCTCCCTGACTTCAGGTCTGTCGCTGTATCCACTGTGCCACCTGGCTGCCCATAATTTCTGTAACAATTACTATATCTGTATTAATTTGCATGCTGACTTTTAGTTCCTTTTAGTTCTCAACATATTATGCATCCCCAACTAACTCGCTTCTGAACATTTTAAGGGCATGTAGGAACAGCATGTTCCTTCCTCACTTTTTAAAGTATCTGTCTCTATCCTACTCCTTTCAGCCTCTCTGCTAGCTCTAACCTTAGAGAGCCAACACCGGTAGTAACGAGATGAGGGCACACTCAATAAAGTCTGCTATGCAACAGTCAGATGGATTGTGTGGAGTCCTCTGAAATTATGTGAAAGCAGACAATAATACTGTGAACTGTAAATCAGACGATTAAAATAGGGGCTGGTGGAAATGCAATTCCATTTGGTTCAGAAGACCTAGGTTCAATTGCTAGTTCTAATATGTATAAGTTATTTGCCCTTGGGAAAAATGACTTTTTATCATTGAGTCTTAATTGTCTTGGATAGTAATATTTGAATTTTTTCACTCAGTGTCTGCCTCTGTGTGTGTGTGTGTGTGTGTGTAGAGCTTTGAAACCTATGGAGCACCAAGGTATAGAAAATCTCTTCTCATCCTCTTCAATTCTTCCCCTTCCCCATTCACCCCCCCCCGTTTGCTCCTTTTCCTTTTCCTCCTTATTTCTATAATCGTAATAATTTTTCAAATGCTAGACACCATGTCATTGTTGATAGAGGATCAACCTCTGAGTTGTGTTAAAGTCCAGCCTCCAGTATATGCTGGTTCTATAGCCAGATCCTGTACAGATTGTCCTCTCAGTGTATAGAATAGATGATGAACTGTATTTGTGGGGAGAGTTTCCTTCCTGGGAGTTAGTTCCCTATGCCAATGAAATTGTAGGTACTGTATGTCCCATCCCCCATGGTGCATGCACACATATATGCATACAGACAAATACACCAGTGTAATCCTATTACCTCTTTAGAGTGTTGAGATAGCTTTCATTATTCATTGTCATCATGCCACAATTCTAGCTTATTTTTTTTTCCTTTTGAACCCTTTCATGCTTACAGTGCACGTCCCTAGAGAAAAATCTCCACCCAATAGTATATAGTGCTTGTCTTTTAGCAGTAACATATGCTTCATATATTTCCAGTACTATTTACTTCAATGCTTTGCATCAGGTTTGAGTTAAAGTTTCAGCTTATTTTTGCTACTGATTATTTTTTAACCTAAGAGAATACGTACCTAATCCAGGTGCGGACAGAATCATGGAGAAGGAGGAGGGAGAGAAAGTTACCCGTAACGGTCTATATGAAATAAATCTGATAATGTAATTTCCAATGGACTGTAAAAATCTGTTATTAGTTAATTATCAAGACAGTTCTTCAGAGCTACATTAAATGATCCCATTTGTCTTCTGATTATTATTTCAGTGTCATGTAAAAATTATGAAATGGGTGAAGAATGCCCTGCTACATACTAATTTTCTAACATTAGTAATTCTACTAATGGTGAAGTTGAGCTTTTGCTCACCCAGTTGTAAATAATTCATCCCTGACATTTATGCGTGTCATCCCCTTGTTTCACTGGCAGCTGTATATTTTGATATTAGAGTCATATGTTTACTTTATTCATTATATTTTATCATGACTGTTCCCAGTTAGCCCTGTAGGTTACAGGCTACAACTAATGAATTCAAGGCTATGAATTGGAAGGTCAGTTATTTTTATTTCTCTTTATAGCCACAGGTTATTTTCCTAACCTTTATAAGCCAATTCACACAGATGTGTCATCCATCACAAAAGAGATGAGGGGATAGAGCAAAATTCAATGAATCAACAAACAAATATTTAATGAACATCTATTATTCGTAAGATATTGTGTAGAATATAACGTGGAAAAACAAAGCCCAGTCACCTCCTAGATTTCACAGTCTAGTTAGGGAGATGAAGCGTAGACATGAAATATTAATCATCACAGCACAGAATATGAAAAGCACAGTGGATGTACACATGATGAAAGGAGTGTTCTCTCAGAGTTCATCAGATATAATATTTGAAAGTGAAAGAGGATTTTAGGAACCATTTAATCCAACTTCATTACTTTATAGAAGAGAAAACTAAGATGTGTAGAGATAAGGCAACTTGGCCAAGGTCACATGGCCATCTTCGAATTAAAGGAGACTTCAGAGCCTATCTCTTACATGAACAACAATCTCTTCTATAAAAATCCCAACAAATAGTCATTTAATTTTCTACATACATGATGTTTGCCTTCACTAGAATAGAAGGTTCTCCAGGACAGAGACTTTCCTTTTTTGTCTTTGTGTGACCAGCATATAAAGCTCTGGTTAGCACATAGGTGCTTAATGAGTGCCTGATAAATGAAACGGAAGAAATTGTAGTGATCTCAAGGATACCGTGCAAACTCATTAGGCACACATCATTACTTGAAGACCTCCAATCTTTTGACTTCACATCCAGAGTTACCTCCACCTCCCTATGAATAAAGAGAAAAGAGTCTTAGAAAAATATGCCTCACTGATAATGATCAAAGTTCATCCCATAGATATGAAATAGCATGGCTAGGACATTTCATGCATTAGACTAGTTCAATAATCTAAGTATTCTCCTTGGATTCAATCTATCCATCTTCTAACCCATTCTTTACACAGCTGCCAAACTGATATTTGTCAAGCTCAGGACAGATAATGCTGCTCCCACTGAAGAGTCTCTAGTTTCTTTGAAAACCCAGATCAAAAACCATGTCCTCTATGCAACCTATTCTGATCCTTCCCACTCTCTTCCAGGTACTTCTGTATCAGCACAAAAATTACTTAATCAACATTTCAATTTTCATTTAATTTTCTCTGTACATATTATTTCCCTTCACTGGAATTGAAGCTCATTGAGAGTAGGGAATTCTTTTCTTCTTCTGACATGGATCTGACAGTTCTTAGTATATAGGAGGCACTAAATGATTGCCTCTCAAAATAAATTGAAAATGTTTAAGTCATCTTGAGGATAAAATGTAAATTCCTCTGTTTTGGATTTAGAACTAATTCTGGTTCCAATCTAGATTGAGCTCACAGTGGTCCTCTTAACCCGCTTAATTTTCTGGCCAGAATAGTCTCCTGGATTATTCCTGCATATGATATTTCATTCCCTACCTTTGCCCCTTTGCATGGCCTCTCCCCTTTGCCTAGAAAACTTTCCCTTCTCACCTCTGGCTCTTGGAATTTTCTAGATTCCTAAAGAGGCTCAGTTCAAGGGTAACCTCCTACTGGAGGCCTATTCTGATGATCCCAGTTTTTAGCATTCTCTCTTGCCCCTAGAACTTGCATTTTCTCATCTGAGTACATGGTGTTCACTGAAAAGAGAACATAAACTCTTGGAGGGCATGATTTAATTATTTTTTTTTTCTTCCTATTCCCAAGATTTCACACAGTGCCTGGAAGATATGTGTTTTCTGGTTTCATTTACTCGAATATCTTAGAAATTGCATTTCAAGACTTCTTTCTACTTTTGAAATCTGGCATTTTGAGGCTGGATATTGAATATATGAGCAATTAGATCTGTGCTTTTAACTCAAAAACTAGAGTATAAACCACTTTCTAGAGCAGAAGTATATTGTGACACTTCAATGTACATTAAGCATCTATAATAGCTGAGAGCTTTAAATGGGAACATGCCTACTTAGGTTAGTCCTTGATTTAGATTTTATGCCGTAAAGAAATTGGAGGCAACTAGAAGTCTTGTGACATTCCCTTTAAAAGCTATCTGTTGCAACTTTCTAGTTTTTTTCCCCCAGCAGTGCCTTTATCCCCCAGCAGTTATGAATAACATAACTTTAAACACTAATCTCCAAACATTTCACTAGGGATGTCCTTCCAAAGTGACATTGAACAAATAATGACTTTTATTTGAGTCAGGCCATCAACCATATTCATCTCCACCTACATATATTGTTGTGTGGTCTGCCTCTCTCCATTTTTTCTCCACAAGAAAGAAGGAAAGGCAGCTAGGTGGAACAATGAGTACATAGTGTATTGGTTTTGGAATCAATAAGATTTAAGTGCAAATTCTGCAAAAGATGTGTCAGCCATTTGACCCTAAGTAAGTCACTTACTTAACCTCTCTCAGCCTCAGTTTTCTCATCTATAAAATAGGGGTAATAGTAGTAATTACCCCATATGATTATTGTGTGGCTCAAATGAGATCCCACATGTAAGATGCTATATGGGTTCAAGTCCCACTTACTTGTTTATTTTTCTTATTTAAAATAACATATCTTTCCCTTTTCTGGATATTATGCTTCTTTTCTGAGATTTTTTTTCTTTTTATCCAATTAGGTACATTTTACTGTTGATCTATTACATTCACAAATTTGCAAATTTTTGTCAATCTTTCTGGCTCTGTTTTAGCCTTGGGATTCTTTTGTGGCTCCCATACAGAATAAAGGCCACATTTGCATTGTGAATATTTCTACACAACCATTTTGTTTTCATAAGCCTGGACTAAACAGGGAACCATCTGCCTACTAAAGTTCAGTTATGCTTTAAAATTCATTGAGGGAAACTAGGATTCATCAAAGCATTAGTCAACTAAAAGAAAACTGAAGGACTCAACTCTTGGATGCTGTTAGCAGAAGCAACACTTATGGGACTATAGGCAAAATAGGGTCCCAGAAACAGGTATAGAGTATATACATCTGTAAGCAGTTGTGGGGGAGAAGGGGGGATCACTAACTAGGACCCAGTTTTACTGAAATTCAATAATGCCCCCAAACATTCCAGCATGGCAGCATCTCAGATCAATGGTACAATGTTTTTTTTGTATCGTTCTATAGTCTTTAGTAAATATTCATGTAATAATGAAATTGGGCAAGAAAGATGAGTGGCCCATTTAATACACCAAAATTCTCTTAAGGTTTATTCTTTTGATACTAAGTTATTTACCAAAAACTACATCTGAGAAAATGACAAAATAAAATAACTATATAGAAGTATCTTCTGATGAATTACATAGGAAACAAAACAAAACAAAAATACTAAATAAGATTTCCGAAAATTGCCTTGGAGTATCCTTCAAACAAATGGCCAATCCTCTTTGGATTATCTTTTCCCTACCTTAATGTAGTCATAGATACTATTTCTTCCTTAGATGCAGAAACCTAAATCTGGGGGAGGAAATAGTACCTGTGACTACATTATCAGTCTTATAGTATCTTATATAATGGAGTAGATACAGTATTGAGGCAGGTAATAGACAATTTTTGTAAGGGCACACACACCTGTTCATGGTGTGTCATAGAATAAAATGGTGATGTACATCTAATCCAGTTCCACTGGGAGAGATGGTGGATAGTAGATCATTTGAGTTTGAGAGTTCTGAGCTACAATAGGACTAGTCCCTAGTGTGCGTTTATTCTAAATTTGACACTAATATAGTAAAACCTTGAAATCGGAAAGAGGGTGGCAAGATTCTTAAGGAGGGGTGAAAGTGTCCTGATTGGAAAAACAAAGGAGATCAAAGATTTGGTGCTGATCAGCGATGGGAACAGGCCAGGAGTTGCCACTATATTTTCAGTCCAAGAGAGCTGGGGAAAGAGATGAAGAAAGAAAGAGAGGAGGGAGGAAGAAAAGAGAGAGAGAGTTTCATTATTTTGTAATGAATTTATGTACATTCTCAAAATACATCTATAATGAGAGAGAGAGAGAGAGAGAGAGAGAGAGAGAGAGAGAGAGAATTATTAATGAAGAATTAGGAGACTGTTCCAAAGCCCCTCATTGTACCAGTAAGGTATGTGAAACAGAGGAGATAAGTAACTATACTAAATTCATACAAGTTGTATCTATGGTGACGTCTGAAATCAGAACTTCCTGAATATAGAGTCAGTATTCTTTATCTTATACCTTACTGTGTTATCTAGGGTATGAATGTGTAAAGAAAAGGCAGACAACATCATGTACTCAGTTAAGAACTGGTCTTGGATTTAGGCTGAATTGACACAAATTGCTGTTCAGTTGTTCAATTGTGTCGACTCTGTGAACCCATTTGGAGTTTTCTTAGCAAAGATACTGGAATGGCTTGTCATTTCCTTCTCCAGCTCATTTTACGAATGGGGAAACTGAGGCAAGAAAGATTAAGATCACAGTGATCCACTGAACCACCCAGCTGATACATGTTAACTGTTTAACCCTGGGGAATCATTTAATCTCTCAGTGACTCAGAAACCTCTCCAATACCATAGGTAACAGACAGAGACACTGTTGATGTGTGCCAATGGAGACATTTTCTACATCATGGAATTCGGAACAGGTTCATGCCCGTGTTTGTGCGGGTACATGTTTGTTTTTCTACCAACAAATTGTTTTATGTACATATTCCCCGCTTAACCCTACCTACACCTCCATGATTTTCAAATCATTTGTTTTAAATCATCAGTTAAACTGAAAGAATATTTTTTTCTCCCCAGAGATTCCAGGGTAAGAAATGAACAACATCAAAAGATAGGAATTAGAAGCTGATAAAACCTCTTGGTATTGAGCTCAATGGTCAACGTTCAGGAAGGTTCTGCAAACAAATGCCAAAGTCAGAGCAATTTGTCAGCAAAGTTGGTATAAAAGATAATGCTGGCATAAAGATCTCTGCTGATTAAAGCCTATTTTGCCCTCTATGACCTTTTGTTATTAGACATGCATTTTCCATTGACATAATTCTTTTTAAGAGTGACCTTCATATCTATCTAGATTAAGGATGGTTTCATGTCTGCATGTGAACAATATTGCCTTTGCTGCTGATGGATGGGTACAGGCCTGCTCTTTGACATCTTACTCAAAACTGTTAGTTGGATGGAACTCAAAGTTAGTCACCCATCATGAAAGTCAATGGATGGCAACTTGGTGTCATCTGGTGTGTGTACTCCTTGGGAACAAGTAGGAGTTATATGATGACTTTTAACTCGTAGTAATTTTAAATTGAATATGTGGAACCTATTTGTACATCTTTTGTGCTACCTACATTAGATATGAGAAAGGCAAAAAAAATCTATTTTCATCTATCATCTATCAATCTATGTCTATACATCTATCTATATCTATCATCTCTCAATCTATCCACCTATATCTATAGGCACAGGTAGGTGGTGCAGTGGTTAAACCGCCAGACTTGGAGTCAGGAAGACCTGAGTTCAAATCTGTCCTCAGACACTTACTAGGTATGTGACCTTAGACAGGTTACTTAGCCCTCTTAAATCAGTTTCATCCTATGTAAAATGAGCTGGAGAAGGACATGGAAAACTACTCTAGCATCTCTGCCAAGAAAACTCCAAATAAGGTCATGGGGTATCACACATAAATGAATCAACTGAACAACAACATATCTATATCTATATGTCTATGTATGTCTTTATTATGTATGTGTGTATCATCAATTTCAGAGTTTTCAATTTCATCTTTGTAAGAAGCTGTCAGTAATGAACTTCCATCTACCAAAGCAGATTAGAACTACTTTACAATTTGCAATCTCAGAGGGTTTGCTAGGGCTATTGGGAGTTTAGGTGACTTATCCAGGGTTATATTAATAAAATGTTTATAAATTTATTAAATAATTTAATGACAAACAGGATTTGTTAACCACCTACTATGTGCTAGGTACTGTGCTAAGCACTTATAAATACTGTCTCCTTTGATCCTCATAACAACTCTGTGTGGTGGGTGCTTTTATTAGCCCCATTTTACAGTTGAAGAAACTGAGCTAGATGCAGGTTAAGTGACTTTCCTAGGATCACACTGCTAAATAAGAATCTGAGGCAAGATACAAACTCAAGTCTTCTTGACTCTAGGTCCAGTACTCTATCTACTGTACTATCAAGGTTTTCCTAACCGTGGAGAGATCCTTTCATTCACTAAGACATCCTGCCTCTCAGATATGCAAGTACTAACAATAATTATGTTGATGATAATTCCTATAGAGCTTTCAGATTTGCACATACACACAGTACAAAGTACACATACACACACACACAGGTGCATTATCTTATTTCATTCTCACAGCAGCTATGTAGGGGAGTGGTTATTATCTCCATTTTATAGATGAGGAAATTGATTAAGATCAACAATTGGTGTCTAAAGCAGGATTAAAACTCATGTTTTCTTCATTCCAGACTGGGTGATCTATTCACTTTATCACAATGTTTCTTATAAATGGATATGTAGGTAGATCTAGAAAAAATGTCAGAGACAGTGTAGTCTCATGAGCAAACTGAGGCCCCAAAAGATTAATTGACTGGCCTGTCATAGCCAGGATTGGAAACCAGGTCCTCTGAATGATCCAATTGTGCAGTGTTCAACGATGGAATCTCTCTGTCTCTGAGGAAACAATGTTGCTTTGAAATCAGAAGTCTGTGAACCACAAAAGGAAAATGAGAGATAATATTTTGAGGGAGAAGGAAAGAAGGAAATACCCATACTAATATTACACACGAAGAAAAACCTGCTGTTGGTGATACAGGAAAAAATAGGCCTCCAACAACTTATTTTTTGTTAGTACGGCTAAAATTTAATAACGGTTTTAGAAGAATTAGTACCTTTCTTGAAAAACGGCACAGGGTGGGGAGCACTACAAGGGGTAGCTTGGAGTTGAAAAATTCTAATATTTGAGGAGTCAAGATGTTTTCTTTTTTAAAAGGAAGAATTTTAGAAATTTGATTCTCTGAGATCATTCTTTTCTGGCTGCTCAAATACGGAAAAATATTTTTAAATGGAAAAAATAGAACTCTGTGATACTTTTGGCATGTAAACCCCATGTAAATATGAGTTATGACTGTATGTGATAGGGATAGTAAATTTCTTTAAATCTTCCAAAAAACGTGAGAGAGATATCAATAGTCTGTGGGCAGCTGTACTGTGTAGTTGTAAAGTAGCACAATTCTAGGAAATCATCCATTCGTGATATAAAATTTTCTTTGCTTGAAGATAATTTTGTTTTTGCTCAGTTGTTTTAATCAGTGTCTGACTCTTTGGGACTTCATTTGGTGTTTTCTTGGCAAAAATACTAGAGTAATTTGCTATTTCCTTCTCCAGCTCATTTTACAGAGGAGGAGACTGAGGCAAACAGGGTAAGGTGACTTCCCCAAAGTCATGCAGCTAGGAAGTGTCTAAATCCAGATTTGAACTCAGGAAGATGAGTCTTTCTGGATCTAGGCATGATGCTCTAGCCACTGTGCCATCCAGCAGAGTCTTGAAAAGAATGGAATTCAGAGAACATTGGCCAGAAGGCAGGGTTTATTCATCTTTTCTGAGTGTCATGGATCACTTTGGCATTTTGATGAAACCTAGAATTGTTTTCTCAGAATAATATTTTTAAGTGTATAAAAGAAAGTATATAGGATTATAAAGATTTGATAGGACCAACATTTTTCTTCTATTTCTTCTTTCATCCACAAAGTGTCTAGGCCCTTCCTCTTTGCCTAAAAAAAGATGAAATGATGTCTCCCCCTCCTCTCCTACCTTTTTCCTCAACCTGATTTGCCTCAAATGCCCTGTCACAGATTCCTGGCCATCTAAGAGCATAAAAAATCCTAGATATATTGAGTCTAGATCTCTCAGATTTGGTGGTTTTATGAAGATCGCACTAATCACCATAAACTTCACTATATCCTTCTCTGATAACTAGGTCCAGTGCCATATGAAGGACAAACTCCAGAAAAGCTAAGTGCTATTTTATCCTTGTCAAATATGTTGACTGTATTAGAGAACAGTTAACCTTCTCGTATTAACCATTCAATTACTTTTGAGTACCTCATATCATCTGAACATCCGGTCTAAACTGAGAGCTGCATCTAACGAAAGAGAAATCAATTGCATTGAAATGTTATTAAATAATAGAAAAACAAAGAAAAATGAGTTTACAGATTCTGTATTAAAGACAACTTTCTAAGGTATGTTGTTTTTCCTCTCTGTCTGATTCTGTCTCTTTCTCTCTATTTCCATCTCTGTCTCTCTATCTCTTTCCCCCTACTCTCTCTCCTCTCTCCCTCCACCCATCTATCTACTTATCTCTCTATTGACACACATATATGTGCATACATATATAGAGGTACTATATAGAGATGTTCATTTTTTGTTTTAGAAGATCAGTGATATCAGAGGGTAATGTCTTGAGTTTCTCATGAATTGGCTTTGAATCTGGCAGAGTTGTATAGTCATCAGCTTTACTCTCTCTTCTTGAGTCCCCAAAGTTGAATGGAAGTACAAAAAGTCAAGAACACGTGGATATAGTGGAGGACCTTGGCATCTTTAATGCCTGACCAAATTCTAAGCAATGAACTGCACCTGCTTCATCTGCCTTCCTGGCCATTGTAATGTATTTTCCTCATCTGCCCATTTGGCTGAGGGAAATCTTCGCATGTGGCTTTTATCTATTGCCTCCCCCTTTTTTTGGCAGAGCTTGAAAAATGTCCATTGCTTGAAAGTCAGCTTATAAAAGCCTTACATTTAGAGCTCACTTTTAAATGAAACATTTGAGAGTCGCTCTTTAAATTCAGGGCAAAGTATTGCTTAGGTGTAAAAGCTGTGCTTGAAAACACAGATTGGGAAGGCAGGGCAAGTGGAAGACTACTTAAGAAAACTGATGGAGTCTGGCACAACACTTGATTCTCTCTGTAGTGACAATTCTAAGAGCTATAATCAGAGTGTTGTTTTAATTTCTTCTGTGCTAGTGAATGCTGTCTTTGGATTCTGACAACCTATATAAATATATGGCAACGTAGTAGACGGAGTGCTAGTTCTGAAGTCAGGAAGACCTGAGTTCAAATATGGCTTAAGACACTTACTAGCAGTGAGACCCTTGGTGAGTCACTTAACCCTGTTTTCCTCAGTTTCCCATCTGTAAAAATAAACTAGAAAAGGCAATGACTAACCACTCCAATATCTTTTGACTAGAAAATCACAAATGGAGTCATAAAGCATAGGATGCAACTGAAAACAACTAGACCACAAAAACAACATATAGATGTGTAAAGAATATATGTTGGGTGGTCTAGGAAACTCTGTGTTCCTCTACAGAAACAAATCACAATCCATTTGTGAATGAGTAAATAAGAGGGTAAGTAACTTGCCAAGGGTCATACAACTACTGTCAGAGACAAGACTGGAACCCAGATCTTCCAAATATGAAGCCATTACTCCATTACACCATGACCCTATCTATCATAGTACCTAAGAGAAGGAAACTTTTTAAGGGAGTGGACCTTAAAGAAAAGCTACTATATACAGTCTGTATTTTTGATTCCTATTTCTTACTAAATTTATAGGAACTCTTTTCTCACCTCTGTGTTGTGAGTTACATTCAGGAAAATAACTTAATTATTAAGCATTCCACTACAGTAATACTCTTTAGGCTTGTTACTGCTTTGTGACTATCCATTAGAAGAAAGAACAAAAACAACTTAGAGCATTTTTATTCCAATAGTCATTAGCTCGTTATTTCTAGTGGGAACTCTACCCTGAGATCATCTTAATGTTCTTGCAATGCTTCATGAGCTTGCATTGAGAGTTTGCCTAATTACCAAGCTCCTCGTCCCTTGGCTTGAACATGGTGTTCTCCCAGGCAGAGTGTTCATGGAAGAAGAGATATCATGAAATGAAAAAACAAGTAATAATAACATGATTATCTGTGTTGTCCAGGAAAGACCAATTAGCAATTAAAGGGAAGAGTTAAAATAAGCTCTACTAGAAATTATACATTTCCTCTCTCTGTGGTGATGGTGTTGTTATACAGTTCACTGCTCAAATTTAGCAGAGGTCCAGCTGATTATTCAAAGAAATGTTTGTTAAATAATTCCAACATTCTTTGAAATAAGAAATGAGAGGCAAGAATTATTGAGCTATAACCTCCTTGACATAACTATATTCCACCTTCATTCCTATCCTGGCTTTGTTCCTTGAGTCCAGACTTCAATACCATGCTGTCTCAATCTCCAACTTCCCTCAGTGTCTGGGAACTTCTTTTCCTGAAGTATTCAAATGTTTTAACCATAAGAAGGCAATGCGTAAGCTATTACTATATACATCTTGAACTAGTATTATAGAAGGATAATAAGTTGGGCACACGTCTGAGTAAAATGAGTTGACTAGACCAATCTATACATTAGTGTTATTATTATTATTTTCATTTGAAAACATAGTTTCTGCTAATTAAAAAGTTCATTAACATCTGAATGTCTGATGCACATAGTCATATTATGTTGGTTAGGATCTATGGGATATACAGAAAAAAGCAGATGACAAAGTACCAGCTCTCAAGGACCTCCCCGGGTGCATATGAGACAATTAAAGAGCAACACAATGAAAAGTGTCGTCAAATGCTCACTCATCTGCTTTAGTTTGTAAGTGCTGTTGAACCTCAGAGAGAAGTGGCCAATGTGGGTTAGAGCAGTGACAAAAGAGTTCATGGAACAGTTGGGATTTGAGCTGGATCCCAGTAATATATTCATAGTCAGAGGTCATGTCTACAAACATGACTTCCAAACATTCCTGAAATACTTTCCAAATCTAACTTCCCATAAAACTAAACAGGAGTTTATGGCAATAGGATCCAGAGATGTAGCCATATTTGCACTTGTGAATATAATATGAGCAGGGACTTTAATAACCTCTGTCATTTTTTTTCTTTTTTTTGCCATTTCAAACTTATTAAGTGCCTACATTGCATTAAATGCTGAGGAAACAAAGAAAAGAAAAAGGTGGTCCTTGCTTTCAAAGAGCATATATTCTAATTGGAGAAAACAATATATACATAACTATGAAAATATGTATGTAGCTAGATGGATATACAAGATAATCACTGGAAGGGAGCAGTACTGCTACGGGAGGGGGCTGGGACAGGGTTCTTGCAGAAGACAGGATTTTTTGCTGAGGTTTTGAAGGAAGTTAAGAATTTCTTCTCATTTTTCTAATTATATCCCAGTGTGGAAAATTTACCCTACTCAATGTGATATTTCGTCTATTAGGTAGCATAGGTTACTGTCTCTCAAGGACTTCATTTTTCCTATTATCTCCCTTTTTTAGGATTACTAAGCACTCTCGTTTCTACCCTGACACACAGAGAACTATTCCTGTTTAGATGTAGCTATTTATTTTAATTCACTGATGTCTCTGGCCATAATCAGGAAATTAGCTCAATTAGATTAGATTCTGAAACCCAAATGGGTCATAACAACATAAATTTATAGCTGTTAAGAGACTTAGAGGGACATTGAGTATAACCTTTTATTTTATAGATGAGGAAATTGAAGCCCAGGACAGTTAAGAGACTTTGTTCAAGATTATATAGGCAGTTAAGTGAAAAACAAAACGAAAAGCAAGATTAGAGCTTTACCAAGACTCCCTCGCTTATATCAAGAAATTAAGCAACAAGCATTTATTAAGTAATTTCTATGTGCCAGACACTGGCACTGAGGATACCTATACAAAAATGAAATCATTCCTCCCTTTAAAAACTTACATTTTAATAGAGGTGACAGTTATTCAAAATTCATGACCCCATACCAGAGTGCAGCAAGATTTCACACAGATTCTCTTGTCAACATTTTCATAATACTCAAAGTTGTTATTCTCCCAGTCTCCAGAAGAGAATTTTCTTTCTGTCTCTTAGTCTCTTTCTGCCTCTGTTTCTATTTCTTTATCTCTTTGTACCTCTGTCTCTATGTCCCTGTCTCTCCTGATCTAAAACTATCTGTCTACCTATCTGTCTATCTGTCTATCTATCTATCTATCTATCTATCTATCTATCTATCTATCTATCTATCTATCTAATCTGTCTGTCTGTCTGTCTGTCTGTCTGTCTATCCATCTATCTATCCATCTATCTATCTATTATCTCCTGTGGGCAGCTAGGGGATTCAGATGGCTCTGGAGGAGAAGTGAGGCTGGTGACCTACACAGTCCTCCCTCACTCAAAACAAAGTCAAGTACAAGTCATGTCATCATTTCTCTGATGACATAGTCTTCTTTGGCAACGAAGGATGAACACACACACAGTATTATCTCCTGTATGGGCAACATGATCTAAGTTTTGATGGATATGACTTAACCAAGGTAAGGGGATGTTTCTTCCAGGAAGGGGGGATGGCCTAGGCAAAGGGAAAAAGACAGGAGCTGAGAGCCTAGTTTGACTGGAACATATTAGTGTGATTTCCCTAGAATTTAAAACACTGATTATGACTTATTCAAGTGGCAGTCATGTGTACCAATATCTGATAAGTCATAGACAAGCTGAATAGGAGCTCTGACAGATTGTGCTAACCCAAGCATGGCGTGGCTGACCTGTTGCCAAACTCCAAACTCGTTTCTGTTCCATGGGTTGTCCTCCCCGCTCTAACAGTAATGGCACTGAATTGTGACTGCTCATAATAAGAGCAGTGGTGTGGCTTCATTACAGCTTATCAGCTGATGTCAAATGGTCTAAAGAAGGAAGAGTGTATGTTTGGTCTTATATTTTTTCTTTTAAATGTGTCTGATGTGTCGACAAATCATTGGAACTTTATCTCACAGAATGACATCATGTGTGGGTTTTTTTTCCTTTGTTTTTGTCTTTTTCATTTGCAAGAATGTTTTCTCCCATTTGTCCAGTTTGCAGATGCCTATATCTAGTGCTTTATGGAGAAAAGAAAATAAAATAATCATTGAGGGCTATGAAATGAATTCCATGCAAAAAAGACTTCACTAATGATAGATTTACAGACTTAAGAGTTAGAAGGCACCTTAGAAATCATTGACTTTGACCCCCATTTTACAGTGATGAAAACTGAGACCTCAAGAAGTAAAACAAATGGCCCAAATCTCTTAAGTATCACTAGTAGACCTAGGATTTGATCCTACTTTTTCTGGCTCTGAATCTAACACTATTTCCTTGACCAAAGTCAAATTTAGAATAGGTATCGAAACCCTTCTTTTGTTTTGCACCTAGGCATCAAATAAGTGTATGTAGCCATCTTCAGTAGAATGCCATATATAACAAACATACATGCACACACACACAAAATCACACATGAAGCAATATGGCAATGGCAATATGGCAGCTGACCATATAATCAGCACTTTCTTAGTTCATGTCTCAGCTCTGTCACATGTTGGTTTTGTAACCTTTGACAAGTTATTGGCATTTACAGTGCCCTAGGCAATTTTCTAAGACCAATAGAAATGATTTCCTCACTGGAACTTCCTTATAGCATAAAATTATCAGTTTATCCAAGTTAAAGAAAGGAATGCCATCACTTTAGCTCTGAAATAATATTCACATGTTAATTGCGAAATATTTTCCTCTGGAGTTATAGATCCTACATTGTAACTGATGTTCACATATTGATGAGATAAAAATTAAAAGTCCTTTTTAGAAATTTACCAAATGAATGAATGGATTGAATGGGAAAAACATTTTTAAGCTCTTACTTTATGAAAAGCATACTAGTACTATGTACTAAAAAGAGGGTATATAGATAGAAAAATAAGACAGTTGCTGCTCTCAAGTACTCACCTTCTAATAATGGAGACAACTTAGATGGGAATTTTCATCTCCAAGTCAAATGTCATAGTGCCATTGACCCTAAGGTGCTTATATCACCATTTGGAATATTATTAAATGTGTTTGCTTTCATTTCTCACAATGCAAATTTTTGCATTAATTCTTTTTCACCTCTCTCTAAACCTGAATATTTATAATCAACTTACACTTTTAAAACTTCAAGAAAAAGTTTTTTTTTAACTTAAAGCATTAGCAAGACACCACACTTCAGAAACTGCAATTATAAAATTCAGTAAGATTTCAAAATAGATGGAACAAAAAAATTACTCTTTTTATTCTAAAATTCTTGTGACAGTAGGATATAATTGCAAGGTTCTGATAAATCCTGTAGTATTTTATAACATTAATAAAGTTATTTATCTTGGGCAGGGAAAAACTCATTAAAGAGGAAATGAGACATAAATAAAAGCTGTCACTAAAATAAAATGTGATCAGAATTTAGAAGATATACCCAAAATGAGTACTCTATAGATGTATCCTCTCTAATGAATCATAGCAACCTCTCTCCATATTCCAAGAATATTTTGGGGGTTAATCTACTTTTATTCTCTTAATGCTTGATGTACTATGCACTACAAATACTGTGTGTGTGATTGTAACAAAGAGAATTAATAAATAATGACTGTTTGCTCCACATTGTGGGAACTGAAGGGTGATTGTTTTAATGAATTGAGAAACCAGGAGATTATTTAAATATAGGAAATGACTTGCATTACTATTGAAATGAGTAAATTGTCTCTTAAACAATATACTATTCCTTTCTCTCTATTCAGCTGCAAGATAAACACACTGGCCTAACAGTTTGGGAAGTAAGACAGGTATTATTTAGAAAATAATTTTTCATCAATCCTCTGATCACAGTAGAAAAGAGGTAAGCCCAGGGACAATTTTAAAGCATGAACCTTTTTTTTTTTTTAAATTCACTTCTGGTTGACAGAAGAGAGGAGGGAGACAGTATAAGAAAAAAAATATCTTGAAATTATTCCACGATCTTTCCTAAATCTTTAAGTAACTTTCTTTTTCATAATTCCATAAATCCAAAGCTTTAAAAGACATTAGAGTTCATCAAGTCCAATATTCTGATTTTACCAATGAGGAAATCTGTTTCAGAACCAGATAAATGAGGTGACTTGCTTGGAGGCTACATAGATAGTGAGTGACAAAACTGGGCTTTGAGCCTATAGCAGGAAGCATCTTGAAACATCCAAAATGACCTGCTAATACAAGTTCTTAGATTTCCTTTCTAAAAGGAAAACAACTTTTGAGGCATCAACAATCTTCTTTAATCACATACACCAAGAGAGAAAATGTAAGCAAAAAAATAGAGACCAAGAGATAGGGTTTCTAACTATCTAACCATAAACAATACATACTTCACAACCCAAAAGACAGATCTAACTGTCTGACCATTACATGCATACATAGCAGAGTGAGAAGCACCAACATCTGAGTGTTCAAAGCCAGAGGGCTCCTTTATGGCTATCTAGAGTCTCATCTGGCATAGGAACCTTCTTCCAAAGAGTAAGGCCCAAAGCAAAACCTCACCTCAAAGTATCTATACACTTTTCAGAGCCAGAGGGGATCACGACCCTCCTGACTCAGTACCTGATTAGAAATTAAGAAAAGGTGTGAGCCTTCCTAGAAACCAAGTCTCCCCTAATCAAGCTTCCCTTAATGGGCCTCACATGAGGCCTATTAATGGGTGGGGGAAGATCTTTAAATCTCATTAACATTAAATAACTCAGGTTCTTTAATTCCAAATAAGAAGCTTTTCCCACCACATCATAATGATTTTTCCCCCTTATGATTAATAGATGCCCAATATTTAATGATAGACATCATTAAAACCATATATTTATTATCTTACTCTGTGTGTATTTGTGCACACACACACATACACATATATACAGTAAGATACACACACATATACTTACATATAGATACATTCATAATTCCTTAACAAAAGCATTCAGCACTTCAGATGAGTAACCTGGAAGATAAATGGAACTTTCTTGGTGACCTGGGGCTCACTTGCCCATTTTGCATTTATCTAATATTAAGGAAGCTTGTTTGTTCATGAAAAACAAATATGATCATTGTAACCCATATGAAGGGCAAGACACTTGTTGGCCTTGCACTGTGAAATATTCAAATATTTCATCTTTGCACTCTCTCTCTCTCTCTCTCTCTCTCTCTCTCTCTCTCTCTCTCTTTCTCTCTGTCAATATAGATATAAATAGATGGATAGATAGATATGTAAAGCTACCATATTTAGGTTGTGTATATAGATAACACATACATCGATTACTTTCTCCATATATACACACATATTTTAGTTACATATATGCATATAGAGATGTACTTCTATATTGCCCTCATGCTCTCTATCTCTCCACACACATATATTATGCAAAATATATGCATATATGTGTGTATTTTACTTATGTAGGTCATGTGAATATTCACATGGGTTTGTCTTAATGTAGCTTACAGAGAGATTTTTATAGATATCTTAGGAATAGGAGCACTCCTCCAAATTCTTCAAAGGAAACTTAGATTTCCTCTGAGAAGGGAGCAAAATAAGTAGCCAAAAGGTCAGTCAATATACTTTCCTCAGAGAGAGAATGCTGGACTCAAATTGCATCTATCTCCACCAACCCACCCCAATAGTGTGAATCTAAGGGAAACTATTGTTTTTCATAAATTCAAACTGTTTTCTTATTCATTATCCTTTAAAAAGAAAGAGGAACTCCATGAGAGTGCTGTCCCAAAAAACATATAGAGAACAGAATGTCCAAGAGGAGAGAGTGAGCAGTGGGAATGAGGACTGAGAAAAGTCTGTTCTATTTGGCGTCTAATAAATCATTTTTACCTTTGGAGAGAGTCATTTCAGGGGAATTATAGAAGCCGGATGGCAAGGGATTAAAAAGAAAGTAGGAGCACAGAAAGAGAAAGCACATGATGTAGGAGACATTTTTGAGGAATTTAACAACAAAGTAAAAAAGAGATAGAGGATGATGGTTAATGGACATTTGAGAATGTTTTCAAGAAAGGAATGACTTGGGCATGTTTGTAGGCAGTAGGTAATGGATGAGTAGAAAGGGGAAGATTGAAAATAAGTGAAAGAGCAGGGATGACAGCGATGGCAATCTGGTGGAAGAGACAAGATGGAATGACTTCAACTAAACAAGTTGAGGCCATATGATTGGCCCACTTTCTCATATCATGTAGACTCCAGTAGAGTATGGAAGCTTTCTATTGGTTTCTCCTTCATCTTGTCACATTACTGACCAAACTTCTCTTTCATATACATATATATACACCCAACTTTCCTTGCATGGTCCTTCAATGTGTTGTGAACCATTCACCCCAACCCTGTCCTTTGGATGTCCCTCAATTTGAATTCTTCTGAAATCTGTATGCCATGATTTGTGGGATCATTGAAACTAGTCTAATATAAGTTATTATCATCAGATTCACAGAGCTCATATTTCATCAAGCCAAGATTCAAATCTACTTTTTCTTACTTTTATGATTCTTTCTACTATACCAAGGGAGCAGTGTGGTGTCCTCAGCAGAGAGCTGGTCTTAAAATCAGGAATACCTAGGGTCAAGTTTCATCCTTGACATATCACAACCACTTGACCCTAGGCAAATTATTTTACCTTTGAGTGCTCTAGGAAACTCTTAACAAAATAAATGTCCAAGAATGCTCCAAGTTGCAGCCAGAGGAGGAGTTTCTTCACCTAGAAATTTCCCTTGCAAATTAAATAAAAAATTACAACACTCTCCCTATTAACTATTTACTGTTTCTGTTAGGCTGTTTGTGATATGATGGGATTTTCCTGGAGTTCAGCAGAATAAAGAATTATGTTATTAGTACTAATTATAGTAGGAGTTGAACAATTTTTGTGTTGTATACTCATCAAGGGAAGAATATTATTTAGCTGTTGTATCCTTTACAGCCTCATACCACCTTGGACAATGTAGATACTACAAAAATATTTGAGATTTTGCTATTTAATTGGAAGTGTCTTTATATTATGATCTATAAGAAAGTCATATCCTTAATATTTCAAAGTTTCACTGAAGTTACCTTTATTGAAAATACCCATTAATAAAAACTAAGCCTAGTGTAACCCTAATCCTTCCAAAAATTTTTGAAAAACACTTGCACATAATAAAAAGCAAAAGGTTAATTTTCCATAGCAAGCAAAAAAAAATTAATCCCATAGGTAAGCTAACATCATGCAGCAAAATGTTATTTTTCTTTCTCTACTGGGCTTTGTTATTGTTACAAAGAATCTAATTTCCTGAGAAATGCTTATGCTAGTGAGCCTTAAGATAATTAAATATGGAGCATGGCATAATGTATGGAGTAAAAAGGTCTACATCTTGCCTTTGAATTTTGAAGGAAAAAACAATAGGATTTTTCTTTTAGTAGAGGTCCAGGATCAGTGAAAATAATTCTAAATATATGCGAAATTCACCTACTGTGATTAGACTGCTTATAATTGAATATCCTTCCTTGGTTTTTTGTCCTCAAGAACAAATTAGATGGTTTAAAGGACTGACATACTTCACAGATTTCAATCTTCTTGTTGGGTTTGACTGAAGAAAAATAAACAAGATCAGACTTTCTGGTAATGAGCTTTTGTTTATTGGGATATCAAGTTGTTTCAGCAATTTTCCATACTATGATCCAGGGCTCTCCTGTGAATTCCCCTTGCTTGCCTTATAGGCTTCTTGAAATCAATGTTTCAGTAGAAAAAAGACAAACATTTTGGTTTAGAGGAATATATTAATTGAAAATCAGAATACAGTTTCTCATGACAGATTACTGCAGAAGCATGGCTAAAATTTTCTCAAGCTTTGCTACATCAAGGCTTAAAAATTGTGATAGGGAAATATCCACAATTACAGAAGAAAAATTAAGAATGGTGAGATATGTGAATGCATAGACCTTCTATGTACTAATAAAGTGTGTGTATGTGTGTGTGTGTGTATGTGTGTGTGTGTTTATTCTTGTATGTTTCCACGACTCACTTTGCTGTGGGACATAATTGAGCATGACTTATAAGGGCTGCGTGTTGGAAAGGAGACAAGTGTGGAGCCAGCATTAGACTGCACAACTGTTGGGCAAGTACCAGCTTAGTAGAGTCTAGAGAGGCTCACCACCACGATGGCCATAAGATGATTGCTTCTTCAGTCCCTGTACTTTATAAAGTTGATTTACTGAGACATAAAAATGCTGCAATCTATATGAGTGAGTTATGTAATTCTTCTCATGAAATCATATTTCCTTGAAGTAAAAATTGAAAAGAACACACACACACACTACTGATGAATACTCATGCATGTATATACATCTGAGTGTATGCACACACATACAAACACACACACACATACAAACATACACTGATGCTGCTTGTTGTTCACCTTTCAGTCTTGAAAATGACCAATGACATCATTCTCTTCCCGTGCTTTGTGATATCCTGCGGTATCTTAACTTGTATATGTAATGGAAAGGGAATTTGAAGACCTTTCCTGTTTCTTAATAGGTCCATGTGACTTTCTTGGAGTTTTGGCCTGGCCCACTGCCTGAATCACATGGAGCCACTGGTGAGAGGGATTTGCTGAAAATGTGGAGCAGGAAGGGCAGAGCTGGGAGAGAGCAGGTAGAGCAGCTAATGTGAGTGAAAGAGGTTGGCGAGCTTGTTTGTGGGGAGGTGTGACAGAGAGAAGGCTTGGTGACTGCTGTGCTCCCTTCATCGCTTATGTGTATAAACTTTGTTCTTACCATGGTGGAATTGGCTTTCTGGTGTCTGAATAAATATCATCTTTGGTAAAGAGAGTTTATATTTTGTGAATTTACCCTGGAAATATGCCTGCATATCCATCATGGCTGCTGTAGCTATTTCATTAGTGGTACAGCATGTGAAATGGATTTAAGTTGAGGTAGAGACTCACTCTTTCAGGGTCGTCAGAGTGTCTTTGAATGACAAGAGTCAAGAATACTTATGATGGTCCAGGATACAGTGAATGACATTGGCCTTTTTAAGTTTAGTTCTTTCCCACCTCTCACTTTGTCTGAGGCAATACCCATTCAATGACTAAGGGTTTATAATGGTAATTTAAGGTAAATTGTGGGTGGGAAGAAGATTTAAAGATTTTCCCCTTCCGTTAAGAGGCCTCAATACCTTTTTTCAGTTTCTATTGAGGCACTGGGTCAGAGTGTCTCAACCTCCTGCTCTGAAAAGTGTATAAATTTACTTTGTGGCTTACTCATTGGAAGTGTTTGTTTGGCCAGATCAGACTCTGGGTAGCCATTAAGGAACCCTCTGGCTTTGAAAACCCAGATGTTGGTGCTTCTCTGTCTGGTAACTATGTATGTATGGTCAGGCAGTTGGATCTGTCTGTTGATCTGTGATGCATGGTCACACAGTTAGAAACTGTCTGTTGGCTTTTATTTCTCTGTATTTTCTCTGAAGTTCAGGGCACTGACTTTTCCCCCGACCTAAGTAAATGATACATGTGCTTGATGAAAGTAGATTGTTGACTCCTTAAAAGTTTCTTTCCTTTTAGAAAAGTAGATCTAAGAACCTGTATATGCCAAGATTCTTGCTGTTACAAGGCTAGGTAAGAATTGAGGCAATTGATGACCCAGTTTACCATCACAAAAGATATACTTTTTAACACACATAGATAGATAGATAGATAGATAGATAGATAGATAGATAGATAGATAGATAGATGATAGATAGATAGAAAGAAGGATGCACACATACATACATACATATGCAAGCAGAGAGATTGGTTCTACATATATAGTCAGCTAAGTAACAAAGTGAATAGATTCCTAACCTGGAGGCAGGATGATCTCAAGATAAATACTGTTTCAGGGACATTCGCTAATTTTGTGCCCCTAATCAAGTGACATAACTTCTTTGATCCTCAGTTTCCTCCTCTGTAAAATGGGGGCCAGAATTGTCCAATTATCATCTGAGGTTGTTATGTGGATAAACTGAGCTAGTGTATGTGAAGTACTTTACAAACCTTGGAGTAAAATACAAATACTACCTATATTATAGAGCTGATAATTCATCTAAGAAGCCTGATAAAGTAACCAAGTAATCTGGCTTGTATAATCACATTACTCTGAAGTCTCCTCACCTCTACCCCCAAACTCCAATTCTTGACCCCTCACTTACAAGTGCCTCTTTATGAGTTTTCTTCCTTCATTAGAATGTAAGCTTCTTGATGTGAGGTAATGGCTTATTTGCATTCATGACCCTAACAGTTAGCATAGTGCCAGCAACATTGTTCTCTCTCTCTGTCTCTGTCTCTCTCTGTCTCTTTCTCATCCATCCATCCTCTGCCCTCTCCCTCTCCCTTTCCCTGTTCCTCTGTCTATTTCTGCCTGTCTCTTTGTCAATAAGGTCAGGGAAACAACAATGTAAGTAAGAAGATTGGTAACTAGTACAAGGTCAGTATTCTAGTTAACTAAGAGTTTGAGTTTACTGAGTTTTGGATGATCCCGCTCCTACAAAGAGCCCAGGAAGGCCACTCCAACAGTGCAAATTATCACCAGAGAGACAGGTGTCAGACTAGCCACTACCACCTACAGCAGAGCTCTATTCACCATTGCACAAGGGAAATAATGGACCTGAAGTCATGATACCTCCATTGGGGAGCCAGTGAAAATGTTTCCCAGTCAATATCACTACTGCTAGGGGAAGTTGAGGCTGATAGATTACTTGAGCATAGGAGTTTTGAGAGGCAGGAAGGCTAACGTTGATGGGGTTTCAGTTCTGTCTAAGAAAAATTTGGTGAGGCCCTGTGAGTGGAAGTCTTCAGGACTCTGTAAACAAGGATAAACGGGCCCAGGTTGGACTAATGTAGCAGGTTAAAAGTTCCATGTCCATCAATACTGAGATCAGACCAATGAAGGAAGACATATGCTAGTTGAGGTGAAAAAAAAGACACAGGCAAAAATAATAATTTAATAATAGTAATAATGATAACTCTCTTTGAATTTTAGGAGAATTTTTAATTGTGGCATACATCCCATTGATCAAGTTGAAGATTTGTATTAAGATCAGGATATGAAATTCTGGCTTATACAATTGTATGGTTATTAAATTAGTAGGTAATAGCATTCTTTTTTTCTGTAAGAAGGATGAAGACATTTAAATTGTTGAATTGTTGCTATGTGATGCTAGAATGAAACATGGAGTGATTATTCCATTTTTTTGTTATCCATATTTCATATTTTGTTATCTCTGGTCCTGGCCTATGATTTTATTGGAGTGGGGAACTCCTAGTTTAGAAAACCCTTCCATCCAAGAAGATGGCCAACCTGACTATAACTTCTCATCTTTGGTAGTTGCTTGGGTGCACTAAAGGGGACAAGGGATTTGCATGTGGTCACAGAAGAGCTGAGAGGTGGCAAAAGCAACGCTGGAACCAGGTTTGGCTGCCTCCGATGCTCTATGTCCTTTAGGTCATGCTGTTTTTCTTCATAATAGTAAATTAATTTTTTTCCTGAACCTTTTTCTAGAGAAGTGAACATGAATCATAAATGTATATTTTAATGAACCAAAAAAAATGGTTTTCCTCCCAGTATGTCATTACATTCTGAAATAGTCCTTCATTTTTTTAAAGGTAGTGAGAAGATTAAAGTTCATTTGCATACTCTTGAGATCAGCACTTGTGAGAGATTCATTATATTTGCTTTTTACATCTTAAGTCCATTTCTCCTTTTGATAGAAGCAGGATGGAGGGCTGAGTATGGAGAAGAAAATGAAAATCCATTCCTAACTAAATGAATTTACAAATGGCTTCATTCTGTGTGTGGCGGGAGGAGGGGTGGACATTCAATTTGGTGGTGGATATGAAATGGCTTGCTTTACATAAAGCTCTTCTTTAGAAACCAAACTGAAAGTCCTAAACATTTAAGAATTGCAGTTTCTGATTTAGTTATGATTCACCATCTGTTTCATGGAAACTGATATCAACCCTTTGCCGCTGAGGCAAGCACTTGATATCATCCCAAAGATAAAGCTCTGTCATAGTGGGGCTAGGCAAAAAAAATTCCTAGCTATTCACTTCCCTAGTAACAGTTGTAAGTCAGTTACATGGTGCTGTGGAGAGAGAGCTGGGTCTGGAGTCAGAAAGACTCTTAATCTGGCCTCAGACACTAACTAGTATGTGGTCCTAGGTAAATATTTAACCCTGTTTGCCTCAGTTTCCTCATCTGCAAAATGAGCTGGAGAAGTAAATTTCAAATCACTCCAGTATCTTTTCCAAGAAAACCCCAAATGAAGTCAGAGTCAGACATGACAGAAAAGGACTGAAGAAGCACAACCAAGTAGCAGGTGGAGGTTGCCAGAATCTACCTCACTTTAGACCACTAAAGCAGAGCATGTTTCTTCTTTCTTCCAGCTTATGCTCTAGAAGTCCAAAGCCCACAGGTTCCAGTTGACTTTTACTGAACACTGATAAACAAACAAACAAATGGCCTGTATTTTTACAATGGGCAGGAAGAGCTATGTTTGATGGTTTTATGGATATGTTTTGATTTTTATTCTACAACTAAACTCAGATTCAAAGGGCTACTCTGTGAGTCCAGTCCTCTACAAACCCCTAGAGGCTAGCTTCCCTTGAATAGTCAGCCTGCAGACACAGTCAGCTGAAATCAAGGAAAAACAATCTCCCCCTGAATTTGAGGTGTATTTACTCAGAAATTCAAATAATTTTGTAAGGAACATGAATAGAATTTTGTAGTAAGACATACATATAGGGTAAAAAAATTCATACTTCTGGTGCTATAGATTAGCAATGTCCTTTCTCATATATACAAATATATGCACATGTCTATATATGTTCATGTACAATTTTTATGAATATATGTTTTGTGCGTATGTACTTATGTTATTGCCTACTATATGCTAGATGCTTTTAAGCAAAGACAAATATCTGCACTCTCAAGGAGTTCACAGCATAATGAGGGAGATAACTACAAACCTACAGCGTAAAGTGAAAACAATCAACAGAGAGAAGACAGTAGCATTAAGAAGGATGTGAAAAGGCTTCCTATAGAAAGTAGGGTTTTAGAATGGACTCCAAAGAATCTAGGGAAGACAAGGGGCAGAGATAAAGTTGGAAAACATTTCAGGCATGGGCTTCAGTCAGCAAAAATATTCAGTTGCCAGATAAACACTGATCAGAAGGAACATCAAGGAGACCAATGTCACTACATCAAAAATACATGGTGGAAGAAGGGCAATTGTAAGATACAGGAAGACAAAGTAGTGGTGCAAGGTATTAAGGGCTTGGAATTCTAGATGGAGGATTTCAGATTTGATCCAGGAAGTGAGTCACTGAAGTTTATTGAGTAGGAGGATTTATTGAGTGGGGAGGGGGGTGACATGGTTAGATCAGCACCTTAGGAACATCAATTCCTAGAATGTGTGTAAATACATGTATCTGCCAGTATGTATGCCATCTATTAGACTGAAAACTTTTAGAAGCTAGGGACTATGGCATTAGGATTTATTTTTCTCTTTATCTCCCCCTGCTAGAGTCCTAAAACATACAAAGCATTTCATAAATGTTTGGTGAATAAATGCCAACTGAATGTTAGCATGGTGTCTCCTTTCTCTAGCACTGGAGAACGTTTTCTTCTTTTAATATGGGTGAATTTTTCAGATAAGTAAAATTTACTCTTTTAAGTAGCAATTTTCATTTAATTCTATTTTTGAAAGAAATTATAAATGCATTATAGATTTCCTTTGCTTCTTAAACAAAGAACTCATAATGGAATTTAATATTTCTTGATGGCTCAGGATCATTATTATGAACAATAATTGCCCTATTGATTGTACTACAAGAAGGTCCTTAGGATTTATTGAATTGTTGAGGGCTGTTTGCCTATAAATTAAAGTCTTAAAATTGTGAACTGAAAAACTAGAACAAAGCTCACCAAACTAATCTCTTCCCTTTTCTTTCAGTTTCCATTTTTCATTATTTTCAGTGGACTTTACTGACAAAATTGTTGTCTAACTTTGCTTGAAATTATCTGGGTCTCATGCGGAAATTAGCTTCTCTCCTACAAATAAGTATATGGGGGGGAAAGGTTATTATGCCTTTTGAATTCTTAGAACTTAAGATTCATCACTTGTGAATGGTTGTTGGTGATCTGCAGAAACCTGATCTACTCAAAAGATTGTAAACTCTATTTCTTATTTATCTTTATATCATCCCCTTGTGCCTAGTCTTTGTACTAGGCACATTGTACCCTAGACATTTTACTTCTGTACCTCTGTGGATTCGTGACCTCACTGTTGCAAGTTTCTACCCACTCACCCCCTGGAAGCAGTAGCCACATTCAGTGTCTTGTTCATATCCTCCTATTAATTCTCCAAATACTGTGGAATCAATGCTCTTTCTAGGTCTTTTTAATACAGTGCTGATAGATAGAAGTTCAACAGTTGGCTATTTATCTGCTGATTTCCGTTCCTGTTAACTTGCCAAGCTATTGTCTTTTTTTTTTCTAGTTGTTTATGTACTTGAAGGCATCTTCCATATAACTTCTTGTGCACAAGTCATCATTGGTAAAGGAAGACTATAAATTATATCCATCATTATGTAACATCCATCTATAATTATATTCACTATCATCTCTCCATTGTCTTTTGCATCACTGGCAACTGATCTTAGAAATGATCATTGCACTAAAACAGAGTTAGAAGCCCAACTATGAGGACAATCCCAATCCCATCACTTCTTATCCTAGCTATTATTCCTTCTCTCTCAAATTATCTTGTATTTATATTATAATTTTTAAATATTCATATGTGTGGGAAGGTAGCATATGCTTTCCACACAACATCCTTGAGTACAGATGTGCATTTTTTTGTCTTAATATTTTCAGTGCTTGGCACATAGTAGGTGCTCAGTAAATGCTTTTTTGTTTAAGGTGCGTGCCTTTAAAATTGTGCTGATTCCTGAATTTATTTCTTCTGTGTATATTTATCCAGGTTCAACCACTGATTTTGACTTCATTTTCTGGAGAATTATTTTCATACCAGTTAACTTAATAAATTAGTGCCTTTAACATTGTGTCGATTTCTGAACAGATTTCCTCTGTATGCATTTATTTATGTTCATCCATTTTTATCTCAAAAAAAACTATTCACGCTATTTTTTAAATATACTGTTGACACTGAAGTGTTTGAGCCCAAATATGGTAGTTCCATGTACTGTCAGGTGATTATGTACATATACATTTACATATGTGTATGCGTGTATATATATGTATGTATATGTACACACATTTATGTGACCTTAGGCAAATCATTTAACCTCTTTGAGACTCAGTTTCTTTATCTGTAAAACAAGGGGGTTAGACTAAGTCACATTTAAGTTTCTTTCTAGCTCTAAATCTTTGATCATATGATCCTATAAGATTTAGATTCTTGGAAAACAAAGGCTTTCCAAAGGCATATTTGCTTAGAGCTTTCATAGAGAAATTGAAGACAACTTCAATGTGAAGAAATTTCATGTATTATGAAATTCAATGAAGCACCAGTAGATGCCAGTAATACTTGAGAACAATTAAGTGATGAGTGCCCAATGGAGAAACCATCTCATTAGGTGATCCCAGCAGCTCTGCAAGAAAGCATCAAGTGTTCCTTTGGAGTCAAAGAAGTATTCAAGCTGGGATACAGCCTTATGAATATGATTTATTCAGAAAAAGTAACTTCTTTCTTTTCCACGTTACCTTTTCCATCCCTAGTGTAGCTATCTGTGGGAAGTCTTGTCCATTTTTATATGCCTATGTAATCATTTGGAAGGACAGGGTGCATTCCCTTATCTGTTTTGTAGCCAAGAATACCTGAATTCAAATTCCACTGTAGAAATTTACAAACTGATTCTTGAAAGTCACTTAATTTCTCTCAGCCTCAGTTTACTTACTATGATAGGGATAATAGTACCTACCTTACATGGTTATTATGAAGATCAAAAGAATGTTGCAGACCTTAAAAGCATTATAAAAATGTCGGGCATTGTCATCGTCATCATCGCCATCATCACCACCAAAATTGCTATCATTATCATTATTATTAAATGTTAAGTACTGATCTGCTTCTATTCTATTTTGCTTAGAATATTTGATTAACATATTCAAAATATGTTTTAATTTTAATTCAACTGTATTCATTTATGAGAGTCAACACATTTTTAGATATCCCAGAACAATTAATCTGAGTTTTAAAGAAAGCTCCCTATCTGAAATTTGATAAAATGGGAAAAAACATAATTAAAAATTAGTAAGAATAAAAACATCAAAATTCATTTGCCTGATTAAAAATATTTTGAATGCAACTACCTTTTAATCATTTCTTCACTTTCAGAATTGAGTGGGAGATAATATAGAAAAGGATAATGATAGGATCAAAGATGGAAATAACCAGCCCTGAATTTTTGGTTCTACCATATAGTTGATTCCATAACTTGTTGAGCAGCATCATATTCCAATAAATAAATACTTGATTGAATAAAACAGGTAGGAAACATATTTTTTCATGAAATATGAATATATACCCTATTATTATTTAATATTCACTTGAAAAGTTTCTTTTTCAGTTAACTCATGATATTGGGAAATCTTCATTTATAAGCTCAACAATTTCTAGCAGTGTGACAACCTAATTATTCAACTTTATATTTTCTGTAACACTTTTGAATGACATATGGTTTTGAAAATTCATTTAAATGATATTAACTATTATCATAAGAAAGGTACTTCTGAATCATATTACAATTGTTCTTTGTGTAACACTGGATGGAAAATAAAAAATAAATGGAACTAGCAAATGAAAATATAAGCTTACCATAAAAATAACTCATTACTTTAATTCATTTTAATTTGTGCGACATAATATTAAGAATGTTTAGTATGAAACCAGTGTTGGTTCAAGAAAGGAAGAGACATTTATAGAAGATGCAGTTGTAAATATGAGTACATAATTAAATGAAGTATGCAAAATGAGAAAATGTTAATGTAGTTAATTAAACTTTCTCTGGTTTGCTCCACTTCTCCTTCCTGTCTATTGATTACTAAGCTAATAGAGACCCATTTCTGAAATCTCAAAAGCCCTCAGTCATTTATGCTATCAAAAAAAATAACATTTTATTCTGATTAATGAAGACTTTTCTTTTATTAGACAAATGTAACTGATAACTCAAATGCACAAATGTTCACTTCAGGATATAGAAATTACTATTTGAAAGTAAATCTATTTGACCTGTTTAAAGAAGTCTAAAATAGATTAGGTTACCATAAAGGCTATACAATATATTTGAGACTATCAATGGTATTTAGTGATACTCGCCTTCTGTTACAGTGTTATGTTTTTGAAAATATGGGCATCTTAACCGGCCAATGTGTTGGTGTTTTTACATTGTTTAATCTCCCCCTCTCTTCAACCCAGCTCTCAGCAAATACTTAGTATCTGCTCATTACTATGGGGTTTTTGGAAAGAACATGGAAGGAAGAAAAATGGGATGAGTGATGAAAATAACTATTTTTACCTTTGCCATTTCCTATTGGAAATTTTTGGAGATTTAATATTTCTTCTCTACTCCTGCAGAGCCTAGAAGTGGGACATGGACAAAGTCATCCTACTACAGTAGTAGGAGACCCCATTTTTTTTTCTGTTGTTGCCTAGCTTATAGATTTAAGGTGATACCTTTGGAGACCCTAAGATGACTCCATTTCTTCATGACAGTGGAGATCCTGGGATCATAGAGACATAGCTTCTTAATGTTGAAGTTTCACTGTTCCCATGATAATAACAAATTACTATCCCAATGCTTCCAACCTCTCTACATTGATATCTGGGTCATGGGATGGGCCAGGCAATAAAAATGCTACTCTGAAACCATCACTGAAGAGTCACACGTGCTTGAAATGAACGAACAACAGCAAATATGCTATCCAGCTCCTAATAGAGAAGTGAAGGCTTCATGTCTCTATGATCCCAGGAACTCCACCCTCATGAAGAAATGCACAGGTATCCAAAACCCTCACAACAGAAAAATGGGACCTTGAATATTTAACTCCACTCCACTCTTTCTACTCTTCCATGGTGTTAAACTGATAAGAAATAACTTAAGCCTAATGACCTGAGGCATGGAGATTTGGAGTGTACCTTGAAAGTATATGGGTGGTCTTTACAGTCTGCCATTAAATTTTTTTTCCTCCTATTTTAGGAGGGGGGAAGGCAAGGCAATTGGGGTTAAGTGACTTGCCCAAGGTTATATAGCTGGTAAGTGTCAAGTGCTTGAGGCTGGATTTGAACTACAAGACTAGTGCTCTATTCTCTGTGCCATCTAGCTGCTCCTGTCAACAACTTTTTAAGGCAGATCTCTATCAATAGATCCATAGGCTTAATAGCAGAGTATCTTATTTTTATAATTTTCTTCTTTCTTTTCATTAATTCTTTTCCTTCTATTTTTCCAATGCACTTGGCACAATGTTGAGTCTCTGCACAATGCTGTTAGCCATAAAATTGGCTTTCCCCTTTAAAAAGAACTCTGACCTATGTTGGAAACTGCCCTTTAAAGGTAAGAGTTGAATGAAGTCTCTATAGTTAAGTATTCAAGGAATTGTGCTTAGATGAGAAAAAGCTAGAAAATTCTAAGAAAACACCTTTATTTGAGAGGAGCTGAGAGCAGAACTTGTATTCCCAGTGTTGGCTGGTGTGTGTGTGTGTGTGTGTGTGTGTGTGTGTGTGTGTGTGTGTGTGTGTGTGTGTGTGTGTGTGTGTGAGAGAGAGAGAGAGAGAGAGAGAGAGAGAGAGAGAGAGAGAGAGAGAGAGAGAGAGAGAGAGAGAGAGAGAGAGAGAGAGAGAATAAGAGAAACAGATACAGAGAAAAATAAAGGCAGTCAGTCTGACAAATATGCAGATATAGAAATAGACAGTCTCAGAGATAGAGAAAGAATCAGAGAGAATGTGTGTTACATGAAGACAGAGAATGACAGGTCAGAAACAGAGAGAGAGATCTGGAGAAAACATTTATTAAGTACTTGTTATAATTTATTCAATGCTTACTTTGTCAAACAAACAAGATAGCCCAAGTTCTAAAGGGATTTATATTTGGATTGGGAAGACAACATATGAAAGAAAACTACAAAGGAATGGGAAGGAACCCAAGAAGTGGCAAGGTAACTCTCAACAAGTTGGATAGTGAGTTGTTGGCAATGAAACAATGAAAAAGTAAAGATGTAAGCTTCTCATGAGCATCATCAGATAGATGGCACAGTGGATATAATATTGGGCTTAGATTCAGGAAACTATGAGTTCAAATACTAGCTTAAGCTCTACCTGTAAATTTGAACAACACATTAAATTTTGTTTACTTTGCTATCAAGTGAGTATGATAGCATCTATCTCATAGGATTGTTGTTGAGATAAATGAGATAACATAGGTAAAGGTCTATACAAATTTTTATTATAATTTCCCTTTTGCCTTTGTATTCTTAATGACCAACAAAGATGCTAAAATATAAAAGGTGTTTATTCATTGTATTTTGATTCACTGAAAATTATTAAGGGAGCATGAAATATAGATAGATTTTTGGGAGTCATCAGTAAAGAGGCAGCTGAAGATATGGGGTTGGATGAGATGACCAAGGGTTAGAATGATTATAGAAAAGAGAAAAATCCAGAAGAGAGAGCCTCGTAAGAAGTTTATGGTTGTGGATATGGAAAAGGAAGAAGAAAAAGGAAAGGAGACATAGAAAGAATGAATTGAAAAGTCATAATAGTTGGTCTCAGACCCCAGAAAATCAGACAAGTTATCATGGATTCTTTTTTCAAAAGTACAAAACACCATATTTTTGAAAGAATTAGGCATTAACATGCTGTTGATTGTTTTCCCCCATGTTCGCATCATGATTAATTCATCGTCTCCTATCCTGCTCTCCTTGGAAGTCTTTATTTTAAAATATTTTTTAAGTTTTCATATTTGAAGCAATAAATACATTAGTCATTGTGCATTTATTAAGCCCCTAATGTGTCTGAGGCAGTGTGCTAGGTGCTGGGGATACAAATAAAAATTGAGATAATCTTAAGTAATGAAGTTTACATTCTACTAGTAAAGGTTGTTAACCATTTTTGTATGATCAACTCCTTGAGCAATCTGGAAAGTCTATTAACTCCTCAGAATGTTTTATTTTATTCACAAATTGAAATGTATAGGAATACAAAGGAAGCCAATTACAATGAAATAGAATTATCAAAATATATTCTTAATAGTTTGTGGACCCCAGAGTAAGATTCCCTGTAAGATTAGAGGGAATATTAATACACACTAATTGGGTGCATGGACCAATAACGATGACAATCAAAAGTGGTCTCTGACTGAGCTGAATCTGAAGACAACCTAGGTTTTCCAAGGGGCAGAGATGAGCTGCAGAACACTGCATTTTCAAAAAAAGAAACAAGGAAACTTTCATGGTGAAAAAATTGAAGGTTAAAATGCACATTTTAATATCATTGATTTACCCAGCTGTCATTTATCTTTAGAAAAAATGCTTCCATATTCATTCTGAAATCATCTGATAGAATGAGTGAACACACAGTTTACTACTTTCTCATGGATGCTTACTGCTCAATATGCCAACCGCCTGTTCTCTTTCCACTTGTCAATCTATATTGCCCACTCAAAGTGATTTAACATTTTGAGCTCATCTCAATGAATGTAAACTCCTTCAGTGTGAGGGAGAAGGTCATATTTTAGGAAAATTTTGCTCAAGCAGAATAAGGCCCTCACTTGGATAGCTTATTTGTAAAAACTTAAGAGACTTGAAGGGGAGACAGAGTTGAATAATGTTTTATTCTGGTGTAGGGGTAGCAGAGATGATCCACTCTGTGCAAGGCCCTTATTTAAGTCTTTGCATTGATTCCTCACTTATATCTTTTCAGTCCAAAGGCCTGAATGCTTTATTTGCATAACTGAATACTATATTCATTTAGAAATTACTCTTCAAAGGCATCTCTCTCGATCTCTTGCGCTCTCTGTCTCTCTCTGTCTCTTTCTCCTCTCTCTTTCCGCTTTTCACATTTATATAAATGGTTACTTCTTGGCAAACTACTTTTCAAAGCCGAAGTGTATGTTTTCCTAAACTGCATTTGGGGTGGTTCATTGGTCTTTTTAATGAAGGACTAAATCTTTTTATAAGGAAGAAAAAGGTCTTATTACACTGTACAAAGACTTTCCTTTAAACCTTCTTACTCTGTTACTATTCATTTTAATAAAACTTTTATTAGGCTTTCTGATGAGAAACACAGCAGGAGTTGTTTCCTTCATTAGAAAATTTAATGGTCTTAAGGGACTTGAGAACATTGGATTCCTGTTTTGAGATTCATTACATTTTTTGTTATATTTGGCTAGTGGGAGTTTAGTACAAGGAAAATCATCTTACATTATCTTGTACATAATAATCCACTTTTTATGTGATGCTCTTTATACCATCTGATCTTGTAGACTTTATATAGTATGTAATAATTTTTGGTGATATGGAATTTATTAAGTTCCTATCCTGGGGTAAGTGGGTATAATGTACACACATTTATAATAGAATATTTTATCTAGATTTCATTCTTCTGATGACATTTTCATTTTTATGCTGCAGTGGATGCAAATGTGAATTTGTTGTGGTTTATTATAACTTTAATCTGATTTTGGCTTCTTGGGATTTTTTTAAAGGTTTCTTAGGCAGTACACTTTAATATGCATAAAAATATTCACTCTATGTCTAGAACTGAGCTAAGGAAAGGATTCTTATGTAAATTAATTCTTTAAAATTCTAAATAGCATCTGCAGACAAATGGAGGAAAAATGACAGGGAATTAAAACTTTAGAGAATGTTTATTTCCAATATGATAATACTATTGAAATAGTTTATTTTCCTCCCAATCCAAGGCACAATAGCAAGGGTGACTCACTGTGCAGGAAATGAAATTTACAAAGCATATGTCTACATACGTTTTTAGTATATTTATTTTTATATGATTTTAAACTGTTTCTGAGTTCCAAGAGTGAACTTAGTTTTTTTCTCATTTTTATTGTGATATCCCAGAAGTTGATTAATTAGGTTGTTTTCCACCTAAAATTCACTTTTATGAATCTCCAATTGTTTTGATCTACTCTGCGAATCTGTCATTTTCTTTTCTCTTGCTGGACCAGCAGGACCCTCTGGTTCCTGATAGAATATCCTCTCCCATTTATGTCACATCCTAGAATTATTTTATGAGCCAAATGGAAGGTCAGTGGGAGCTCAGAACTGTGTTGGAGTCAAAGAGGGGAAGGAAAACAAAAGCATTTTGTAATCATTCAGATTTGGATGTCTGTAGAGCCCCCTCATGAGAATCCCTTGGTTCTAGATAATGAATTGGGGATGAATTTTAAATAGAAAAGTTTCCAATGCTACTTGTCTGTATTTATTTTTTCAGGACTGTCTCCTTATTTCTAGCAACATCTATATTCCTCACATCCACTTCCTGTCTTGTATGTGTGAGTTTATTTTAGATTTATGTGCTTTTAAGAGAATTCTGTCTTCATTGAAGATTATTCCAGCTGTTATCTTGTGCAGATGATATTATGATCTTAGGATCCCATCTTTCCACATTTGCTTCTTACTTGATTTACTCAGAAGGATAATGGTCAAATGATAAGGCACATTGCCTCATGGAACAACGAAAAGTGATGGAATATGAGATGAATATGTAGAGTTTTAGTGTGATATGTAACTAAGCCAGATCACCACAATAATATTTATAGATGAATCTGAAAGGAAGAAAAAAATTGATATAGCATATAGAAGAGTGCCAGGCCTAGAGGCCTGAGGGCTACCCGAGTCTTACCTTACCTATCGTAGGTCTTCGGCTGGCCAAACCGGATAAACGTATGAGAGAAGAGACTTTCCAGAGTCGAACAAGGGTTAGGCTTTATTCAGGGTCTCGGTTACATGTGCAGGGGAAACTCTTCCTTAGGAGGGAGAGAGAAATCTCCCAAGGAGGCAAAGATCTTACGGTAAGAGATTGGAAGTAGAAGTGTAAGTGGGGAGAGAGGGGGAGGGGAGAGCGAAGAGAGGAAAAACGGAGCCTTCTGTCCTGTCAGGGCCCCTTCGTGCTAAGAGCGCCTTCAGGCTTTCCTGACCCTAATTAAGCTCTCTGGCCGTGTAGTTTGCACCTGAATACCGTGCCTGTTAGATAACAATAGGTGTGCCCAGATCCGGGACAGTCTCGAGGGCGGGGATGCTCCTCCCATCACGTTTCTCACGGGAAGAGGTGGAAATACACGAGATAGCTCGGTCTCACTCCTCGATTCCCTGGTGTTTCATGGGGGTCCTCATGAGAACTCTAAGATTTAGAAGTTCCCACCTTTACCCGCCCAAGACTGTCCACATGGAATTGAGCTTCCACCCCCAACAGAAGAGATGCAAGAATTTCTGTAGAAATTCATTTGCATCATCAGTGACAGTGAAATTATTGTCTTTTAGCCCTTACCTATCAATGTCCAGTCCTCTACAAGAGGAAATGGAAGTGAAACTTGGGGAAATGGTAGTAAAACTTTATGAAATGAAATTAGGAATAAAATATGAACTATAACACATGTACATGGATGAATTCTAGGCTAGGAACAACATAATTTTAAAAGTACTAGTGTTGATTTTCAAGGTATCTCAAAGTGTTCCAAATGGAGAGGAAGACCACAGAATGTACTATGAAAAAAAGGAATTTAAGCAAAAAATAAGTAAATATCTTTTGATCCTTATAACTACACCCTCATATCTAAGAAAATTTATGAGATGAATTATTCACACATTGCAAGTGTCCTTGAGGAAAATATGAGGAAACAATAGGCAGGCTTACCAAGATAATTTTTCATAGGGAACTACATTTTCATAGTCCAATGATTCTCTAAAAAGTATGAAGAGTTCATAGCCTAGTTGAGGTTTTTTTTTCAAACAAATGTAAACAACAAACAGATATTTTCATGTAGCATAATGAAATAAAACCTAAAGAATTCTCTTTCAATAAATTGCTCAATACATGTATATCAAAGTCAAGTAATTTTCCTCAATGTATACAAAAGCAGAGGGAATTTTTAACAATTCCTTGATTGTCAATCTCAATAGGATATTTCCTTAATCCTATTGAACATTTCCTACAACTATTCCAAATGGAATACTTTTGTATCTCATGGAGGATGCTGAGATGTACTAATTGTTCATATTCGTAGGTGGTACTGTGTTGATTACATGCCTTGAAATAGGACAAGATCTTTTTAATGAAATCCATGATTATTTAAAAGAGATAGACCTTACAATTAATATAGAAAAAAACAAACAGACAAGTGGGTGAAAAACGTGTGCTATTTAGATTATGACACGTTCATTTGGGTGACTATCTGAGTTAGTTCAAAATCATATATGTTTTACATAAGCACTACAGATGGTTAATGAAGAAGGTCCAGAATTGAATAGGAAGATAAAACCAAGCTAAATATTATTTTCTAAGATAAGAATATTTTCAATAATCCTAAGTTACTCTTTTTAGGGAAAAAAAGCTTAATCTTTTTCAAACCAATATGTTCCAGGGATGTCATATGGTTATGCAGTATGATATGCAAAGAATAAAGGAAAGGTATATGGTGTGGATAAACTGGCTATTTGCTGCTGTTGCTGTTTAGGAGTGTCCAACTCATCATGCCCATTGGAGATTGTCTTGGCAAAAACACTGAAGTGATGTTTTCTTGGCAAAGATACTGGGGTGATTAGTCATTTCCTTCAGTTCATTTTACAGATGAAGAAACTAAGGCAAGAAAGGTTAAGTAACTTGCACAGGGTCACACAGTTAAGAAGCCTGAATTTGAACTTATGTCTTCCTGTCTCTATCAATTGTGTCATCTAGTTGAAATATATATGTGTATACATACATACATATACGTACATACATACATACATATATATATATATATATATATATATATATATATATATATATATATATACACACAACACAATCTTCATCTAGGAAGATGTTAAGGGGAAAATCTCTAATGTTTTTGGCAGATATTCTATGGGGAATTTGTGAAAGGACATGAATAAATGTAAAAGATTCATAATAGGTAAGAATGTATGGATGAACTGCAATCAAAACCTGCGACGGACAAAAGTATGCTCCCATTGAAGAATTCATCAATCCCCCAGAGTATGGAAGATTCTAATAGCTTAGATTTTGATTGGTGAACTCTTTAATTTGATCAGAAATTAACAATATATTTATACAACAGTGTCCCATAATTTCATCCTCAAGTCAACCAGGCATTTTATTGATCCACCTTCCCTCTTTTACAACAGCATTTAAAACTCTACGCAATTTTGTTCTTTCTTTTCAGTCTTATTTCTTAGTACTCTCCTTGCTACACTTCTCATGCTAGTCAGAGTGACCTAAAAAGTCTTTCTTTTTGGTAGTATGCCATCTTCCACCCCTTTGCCTTTGCAAGGTGGTTTCAAATGCCTGGAATATAATTGTGCTCCATTTCAACCTCATATAATCCCCTGGTTTCCTCCATGGCCTATTTTAGGAGCTCCCTTCCGTTTTGAAGAACTCTATCTAAAATCTTGCATACTTATTGTGACTATATATTTATAGCTAGCTATCTGTCTAAATCTTGCATACTAAAGTAGAATTTAAACTTTTGGGGGTAAGAGAATCTATTGTTATGTTTTACTTTTTTCTATATTTTCCCCAGCACTGAGAAGAATATCCTTCAAGTAGTGGACTTTAGCTAAAATATTTAAAAATAAAGCTAGATCTATAACTATTTTTTCATAATTTGCTAGTCTTTGAGATACCCTTATATTTCAGGAAGCAATACAAAATTGATTTTAGAAAAGATTTTACAAAATTAATGGGGCAAAGATGGTAATCATTACCACGATATAAGGAATGGAGGACCATCTCAGCATCAGATCTGAATTATCAGAAGTACAGAATCCTGGATCTGGTGTGCCAAATTCCTCCTTCAGAGCTTTGAAAAACCATACTTTTATCAATAATGATAGTGGATGTGCTGGTGATTTTTTAAAATCATTACAATCTTAGTTACTTATCAAAATTTATAAAATTTTAAACTCTTTAAAAATTTTCTTAGTAGGAAATGAGGAGACCACCACACATATGTGTATTTTAATAAATTTTCTTCTTTATTCAAGTTCTATCTAGGTTGGGAATATGGTAAAGGACTCCGAAATCATCCCAATACAACTCACCTAGCATTTATCAAGCAGCTATTATATGTGAGATAATGTTATCGATGTTAGAAATTTAAAAATAAAATTAAAAACATTCCTTGCCCTCAAACAACTTACAGTCTTCTGATCACTTGCATACTATTCAGATGAATGCATTTCTATGAACTAATAAAAGGAATGATACATAACATTGCTTTTGTTCTACAAGTTTTTATTTGGGAGTTTAGGACATAGAGCTGGAATAGACCTTCAAGCTAATTAATTTCCTTGTTTTGCTGAGAAGGAGACTTAGGCCCAGAAAGGTTGAGACATTTTTTCAAGGAAGTGACAAGGTCATTGCAGTTCCATGAATGCTATTTGAACCACTCCTAATTACCGTATTCAATTTTGTCCAAGTATTCTACATCTCATAAATTGCTTTCCAATATATAAAAAATGTGTAGTTTGTAATGAGCAATTATTCCACTGTCCTTTTTGTTTATTTATTTAAGTAGATCAGGAAACCGAGCCTCAGTCAAATTATTGTGACTTTCTTATACTGACATTATCAGGACATTCTGGAAGCAGGACTCAAACCCTGGTCTTCTGTCTCAGCCTACTGTTCTTTCAATTATATTAAGCTAAGTTGAAGCCTTGCTTATACAGAGAAAATGGCACAGTGGAAACATAAATGTATTTGGAATCAAGGGATATGGCCTCAAATCCTGCTTCTGTACTTACTATGCAGCCTTGTAAAATCACTTAACTATTCTGGGCCTTGGTTGCCTCATTTGTAAAATGAAAGGACTTGGATTAGATGATGCTTTGGCTGGTTTCCAGGTCTAAGTTAAGTAGTAAGAAAGCAAAGGCTTCAGAATAGCAAGGTGTGTTTTTTTTTAATTCCCACAAGACTGAGTCTCACAACAGAACCAAGTCAATGAAAAATTAAAGTACATAATTCAATTTTTTTCTGAAGACCTTGATAATTATATTTTTAGTGAACAATTAAGCAGAAAGCTTCTTGAAAACAACAGGCAGAGGCATTGTGCACTTCTAAATGAAAAGACATTACAGAACATTTCTGCCTTAGATTCACAATTACAATAGTGTGCAATGGTTGCTATTAATATTTTCTTTCATCCTGTGAACTTCATTCTCTACATCCATTAACTCATTCTTACACAGGAAACTCTTAGATACAGTTTTGTGTTGTCCCTGTTTTATAGCTAAGAAACTAGAATACAAAGACTCATTGAATTTTAGAGTAATAAAGGGCCTGTGAAAATATCTATTTTCCATCTAGCATTCTGTAAATCAGAAAAATGAGTCTTCAGTTACTCAACTAGTTAGTGAAATAACTGGACATAGAAGCCAGTTCTTTTGACTCCTAGTATCATATTATTTTACCAAGACCATAGGCAATGGGGGAAATCAAGGTATATTTTGTTCTTTTAAATCCCTGAGAAATGGTGATATTTAGTTCTAAACCAGCTTACCATTTTCTTATTTTATTCTACCAAGTCTAGAACTTTTTTCCAGCCCCACGTTAGTATACATTAACACCTACTATTTTTCAAACCTGTGCTATTATCACCTATTTAACATTTATCTATAATCTATCTTTCTCTGCCTCTCTATTCTATCTAATTAACTAGCTGAAGAGTTAGAAACAGATATGTATGCCTATATGTAACAGATAGGGTAGGTATGATGTCATTAATTGTGTATTACAATGTCATAATATTTAAATGTTCTTGAAAATAGAAAAGAGATCCTAGATTTGGAGATTATTTAATTTTATTGCAATAATCAAAAAATGGAGGAGAGAAGAGTCTACAAAGCATAGGCTAGTAATCTTGATGTCCATTACAGGGAAAGTAAGGGAAAGAATCATTAAAAAGATGGCTGGCAATCATCTAGGAGTTAAAGAAGCAATTACAAAGAGCTTTGTCCAAGATAGGAAATCCTAAACTAACTTTGTTCCCATTTGGGGGCAGAATTATTAAATAAGAAGACAAGGATATCTCTGTGGGTATGACTTACTTGAATTTTATCAAAGTTTTTCATAAAATATCAAAATATTTCATACTATTCTTATGGAGAAAATAGAAAATATATGGATTAGAAAATAATAGTTAGATGAATTCAGAACTGTGTGAGTACCTGGAGTGAAAATGCAGTTGTTAATGGTTCAATGTCAACATGCCAGTAGGTCTGCAGTGAGAAGTCCCAGGGATCCAGTGATCTTTAACAATACTGACAGTGATTTGGATAAAGCCACAGAAGTCACATTTAGCACATTTGCAGATATCACAAAGCTAGGAAGGATAACTAATTCAAAGCTGAGAGAGTCAAGATCTAAGACTATCTTGAAAGGTTTGAGAGCATTTCCCTGAATTTGATGCTATGTAATTTAATAGAAAAAACTGTAAATTTTATACTATTTAAATAATTAGCTTCATCAATCCAAGATGGAAGAGGTGTGGTTAAACAATAGTTTGTTCTGAATTTTATTTTTAAAAATATCTGGGGGTTATAGTGAATCGGCAAGTTCAATATTACCTTGGGCTACCAGAAGAAAAATGTTTTACATAAAAATAAGGAAATGATAATAATAATCCCACTCTTCCCTGCCTGGGATAGACTTAATCTGGAATATTACATTCTGAGTGCCCCATTTCAAATAGGACATTGATAAGATGAGGAATGACAACTTGAATGAGTGGGTTTTCTTGATTTATTCCATGTCATATGATAATTGATTGAAGGAACTGGGGTAGATTTAGACTTGTGAAAACTTGAAGACTTGTGGGTTACAAGATTGTTGCCTTAAAACACTGGAATGAACATAATGAAGAAGAGGGATCTCACTTTTTGGACCCATGGAAGGCAAAACCAGGTGTAATGGGTAGAACTTGAAAAACAATGATTCAGGAAAAACAAAAAAAAATGTTCTAACAATTTAGAGTTGTCCCAAAGTGAAATGACTTGCTTTGAGGTGGGGTGGGGGAGTGATCCCAGTCCTTAGTGATTTTCAGCTGAGTTTGGTCACTTATCAAGGATATATGTAGTACACACATACATATATTCACATACATGTATGAATGCATGTAGCTACATGTGTATAATGTATTTATATGTGTAGATATAAATATGCACATGTATATATGCATCTATTTACACATACTATATATAATATATACACACACATATATATATATATATATATATATATACATATATATATTCTGCATACATATATACACAGAGAACTAGATAACACTGCAGTAGATATAGCTCCAGGTCTGGAGTCTGGAAGACTTCTCTTCTTGAGTTCAAATTGAGCTTCAGAAACTTATTAGCTGTGTGACCCTGGCCAAGTTACTTAATACTGTTTGCCTCAGTTTCCTCGTCTGTAAAATGATCCGTGAAAGGAAATGGCAAACAACTCCAGTATCTTTGCCAAGAATATCCTAAATGTTGTCACAAAAAGTTAGACTTGACTGAAAAATGACTGAACATTACATATATGCAAGATATATTTTAAAGTTTAATCTGCACTATTAACAATTGTTCCATCACTCTAAGTCTATAAAATCACCAAAGCAGCAAATCAAATAATTTTCAAGGTGTAAATGCTCATGCTGAAAATTTTAAAATGACTCTGGAGTCAGTATGGGCTGGTGCCAGTACTTTCCAGTAAGCTATGGGGTAACCCCTCTGTCAATGCTGATAGGCCAACGTCCTGCAAACAAGAGGGCTGCCTGGGTCACTAAGCATCAAGTGACAGGTCATAAGGCCAGCATGTGACAGAAGCAAGGCTTGAAGCCTTCCAGTGCTTTGTCCATTCTCTAATAATAATGCTCCATTATAGTTAGCATCATCTTCCCAAAGACATTCTTACTTTTTTAAAGGAGGAGGACAACACACACACACACACACACACACACACACACACACACAATTGACTCTGAAGGAATACAATGTTGAAAAACTATTTTTTAATCTCCATAGTTCTATGACAGTATTAGCAAAACTGACTTTATTTTCCTTGGCAGAGAGTGAATTTTGATTTACCAGGTATTTGAGCTTACATTTCCATAATGCCTATTAAAATTACTGTGTTTTACTTGCAATTTGGTTTATCATTAAAGCAGAAGACTTAGAATCAACACATAACCTCTTTGTCTAATTTGGAATCTGAAAAGTCTCTTACATTTTTTTTCCTGTCCTAATCTTCTTTTTTAATAATCACCTTTTGTGATCCTACTTAACTTTGTCTTGTGCTTAGAAAAACAGAAATAGAATGTGACCTCACTGTGTGGCTGTCTTTTTATTTTGCAATTTTAGGTTAGCCTTTGTTTCATTCTTTTCTCATAAAATATAACTACACAAAATGAACCTTGATGCAATATATTTCATGAAATGACTGCCACATATAAACATTTTAAGGGTTTCCACTGTGGTGATCCAATAAGTCTCTCTATTTCCCTAGATGAAAAACACCTATATTAATTAGGGAAAAGGGAGGGATGAATGGATATTTATTGGGGTTTAATAAAAATAATAAGCACAGATTAAAAAAAGGTAGAAATCAAAGACTCATTTACATAAATAAAACAAGGAAATTCAATCATTTAATCTATGAAGTCAAAGAAAAGTTTTAGGCAGAGTTTATGAAAGTTGTCAGACAATAGGACACAAATTCATTTCCTTCCTTTCCCCTGTGATAAGCTAATGCACAATATGATTTGAGACACCTGGCAATTTCCCTGTCTCTTTGCCTCCTAGCTTTCTTGTTTCTTTCATTAGCACCTGGTTGGAGCTGAATCCCCCATTGGGAAACACCTGTCCAATGTTAACAAGGTGTTAATTGTAGAGACAAAGGAAAGTGGAGTCAGAAAATGAACTGGCAGATTTTTTAAAACAAATTTAAAATAATTCCAGAGTGAGAAATAAAAAGGCACAAGAGACCTTTCATTCTTCCTCTCTAATCACAGGGTTGTAGAACATTACTTCAAGAATTCCCTTTTATTCTGAGGGGTAATAATACCCCTCAGAAGGGGTAGGGAAGGGAAGGAAAAAAACTGAACCTTTGAATGGAGTGCCTCCCATGAGACATCTTTTTCTCAATGTATGTGTACATATATATATTTGTAATGAAATAAGCATTTCCATAACATTGTACAATAACAAAGTTGATTGCACATGAAACTGCACATCTGTTATGTACAACTTGCTATTCCTTTCAAATATACAACAACATTATGATGAATGTTTTTCTCGCTCTCTGCCCCACCCTTTAGATGGCTATAGTTAGACACACATATATAAAATTAATCCATATATACTTCACTTTATCAGTTCTTTCTCTGGATGAAGATAGTGTCTTTCTTCATATGTCCTTTGTAGTTAATTTATAATTATATATAGATTATATTTTATATATTTTTCTATTATTTTATTTGTATTTATAAAACATTTATAAATATAAATATAGATTTATACATATATAACTGTATGTAAATATATAAATTTATAAACATAAATATATTAAAAAGGTTTATTAAATATATTTATGAAATATAAATGCATATTATTTATCATTTTTATTATGTATTATATAATAATTATAAATATAGTTATATGGTTATACTTTTTGACTATTTATAGTAGTCAGAATAACTTCTTTGCTCAAAGTCATTCTTAAAACAATCCTACTGTTTCCTTAATTCTGCTTATTTTGCTTTTTATTTTATGCAAATCTTTCCATGTTTTTTTTCTAAATACAGTGAGCTTATCATTTTTTTATAGCCGAGTAGTATTGTAACACAATCATATATCACAACTTGTTCAGTCATTTCCAATAGAAGGGCATACCTGCAATTTTTAGTTCCTTGCTACCAGAAAGAGAGCTGCTATAAAAATTTTTAGAATATATAGGTTCTTCTCCTTTCCCCCTAATTATTTTCAGAAATAGATTAAGGAGTGGTATTACTGGGCCAAAGGATATAGGTAGCTTAATAACTCTTTGGGCATAATTCCAGATTGCCCTCAAAAAATGATTGGATAAGGTGACAATTATTCTTTTGTGCTTATCCAACTATTGTGCACTGAAGTGATATGAGACTGGGAGTCTGATTGGAAGATGGAAAACATTCCTCTCACTCCTGCCTTCTAAGAAATTTTAGCTTCCTCTAAGTATAGCTCAGCTCTTGCATTCTAAAGGAAACCATTCCTGATCACCTAGTTACTAGTTGTCTTGAATTATCATGTAATTCCTTGCCTGTATTTGTGCTGTATTCATCAGTAGAACATAAGCCCTTCAAAGGCAGGGATTATTTTCATTTTGGTCTTTTTTAATCACAGTACTAGCATGACAATTAGCATGGTACAGTTACTCCATAATGTTGAAATGCAATTTTCTTTTCAGCTGAGGTACAAACATTTTTTTTTTTTAAGTTTTGAAATCCATAAGAGGTTGAATCAAAGTCAGGGGCTTTCCGATTTTAAGATGATACTTTCCAAGTATTCTTTCATTGAAACATCATAGGAACTGATGAAGAATGAAGTGAAAAGTAAAATAAGAACAATTTATATAAAAATGTCACTGTAAAAACAAACAATTTTGAAAGTCTTAATAACTCTGATCAATGCAGTGGCCAACCATAATTCCACAAGACTGAAGAATAAGCATGTTACCTTCTTACAGAAAAATAATGGACTCATGGTATAGAATGAGACTTATGCATTTGGGGGACATGGCCAGTGGGAGAATTAGTTTTGCTTCATTCTACATTCATTATAAGAGCTTTATTTTCTTACTTGTTTTCCAAAGGAGGATATGCGTGGGAAGAAAGAAAAGGGATTTTTGTCCATTGGAATAAAAATGCTTCTTCCCAGGAATCCCCATTTTAGGACTCAATAGATTCTGAGTATCTATGATGCAGACAACAAACAGGAGAGTGGGCCAGTCATTTCTGACTTACAGAGCCTTTCCAAATCCAACTCTTGATAGAAAAAAGTAGGAAAACTTCTGTAAAGTATAACTTTTACCAGTTATGACTTCCTGAGGATTAAAAACACTTCTAAAAAGAGTTTAGATTAAATTACACTATCACATTTCCTGTCGTATATTCCTTGGCCCTCAGTATTATGAATTCTATTACGGACATGGATTAATCACATAGATTTCCAGGTCTTTAGGTATGCTCCAAATTCAATAATTAGCAAGCCTTTTTTAAGTGACTACTGTGGGCCAGGCTCAATGTTAAAAACTTGGGATAAAAAAGGTAAATTTAAATGGCTTGTGCCCTCTGTGAGGAAAGACTTAAAAATGACGATTTGATCTACTGAATATGCTAGTTTATATGCCCTACCATTTTTTTTTTTTTTTGCAAAAAGAGATACCATTTAGTAGAACTTTTGGTAAATTAATTATATATGAGGAATGTTGTTGATGTTCTTGATGAATGAATCGTACAGGGAGAAATTGACAAAGAGGGTAACAGTAAACCCAGATGTGGGCAAAATGCAGGATAGTTTCATGGTGGTTCTTATTTTGTTTGACTAGAGGGAAGCCTCAAAGGTTTAATACTGGCAGCTTTAAGGGCAGGGGCTGATAGGTAGTTCCCCTTCATAAGCAATGAGGAGAAGGAGAGAAGATGATAAGGCAGGGTAGAAAGGTCCTCCAGCTCAAGCTGGCTGTGGGGTTGGATCACTGGTAAAAACAGATGTGTGAAAGGTGAAGGAACAGATTCTCCTCACTTTTGACCCTAGCTTTCCTTGGCTGAGGGCAACTGGACACCATTTCTGACATATATATATATACACACACACACATACATACATATATATTTGTATATATATGTATATATATATACATATATATACACACACATACACACACAAGTATTTAGATATTTACATGTATGCAGATATACAGACACATATAAGGGGCAACTAGATGGCATGGTGGATAGAGTGTTCTCCCAGAGTTAGGAAGCCTCACCTTCCTAAGTTCAAATTTGACTTCAGATACTTACTAGATGTGTGACTCTGGGCAAGTCACTTAACACTGTTTGCCTCAGTTTCCTCATTTGTAAAATGGATTGAAGAAGGAAACGACAAACCACTCTAGTATCTTTGCAAGAAAACCCTGAATGGGGTCACAAAGAGTCAGGCACAACTGAACAACAACAACAACAACACACACACACATTTACAGATATTTGTGACGAAAGTTAACCTTTCCCCATTTATTTTAGCCCCCACCAACAATGTAAAAATGGTCGAGCAAAACTGATGGGGTAAAATGATCCAGGAACTCAGATGTTTCACATTTGTATATCCCACTTTTCTATTAAGGATAGGAAGTATGCTTCCTCATTTGTTCTCTGAACCAAAGTAGTTCACTGCAATTAACCAAAGTTCAGCTCACTTTTAGGGTTACTTTTATTGACGTTATTGTCATGGAATGATAGACGTAGAGAAGGAAATTGGATTCCAACTTCCTCATTTTATGGATGAAGTAGCTAAGAGCCAGCAAGGTTACTTGACCAAGATCACCAATGTAATAAGTATAAGATGTGGGATTTGACCCCAGAGCTGTCATTCTTCCCAGTGTACCATACTGCTTCCTTAGAGGCATGTATATATGTGTATATGTATACATATGTTCATACATATATATACAAACATACATATACATATGTGTGTGTTTAATTCTATTATGTTTATACTGAATTGCCAATTTGCCTATTGAAAAGAACAGTTTGAAGCTGGAAAGATGAGATACTTCTGGGAAAGGAACAACACATCCTTATAAAATTGGCAGGCTTATATCATATCTTAGAGGGGTATAGCATTTGAAGTGGTTACTATATTATTACCATTATTTATCTCTTTCCATTGTCTCCTATATCCTTGAGATGAATGGAGGTCTCTGCGCAGTTTATTCCACCAATGCCCTTGGACATGACATGCAGGAGGAACATGGGCTTTTCATGTGAGTCCATTCGTAATCTCTGCTTGGCAGTCTGCATAGCTCTCCTCACCACCTGTTCTGGGATTCTCAGAGCAGAAGTTGGAAAGAAAAGAAAAGGCTGATCTCTCTGGTGATTGCTTCCTAGTGCTATGAAGCTTTCAAAAATGTCTGAGCAAAAATGAGCCTGTATTGATCTTGTTCTGTGGGAATGCTAAACTTGCAAGGAACAGAAAATCTCATTAAAGCTCTACCAGCTGCCCTTTACTGCTATTGTTATTTTTAAATGCCTTTTACATGGGAGTTTTCTTTTAAATTAAATAGCCTCAAGTGTGAAGGGATCAATGCATCTATCTGTGACTTACTTTTGGTAAATAAAAATGATTGTAAGACAGCAAAAAGAATTTCCCAGTCACATAGAGACTGGTAGGAAAGAATTTTAATTTGTACAAAAGCAATGGAAAAATCTATATAACAAGCCTGGACAACATCTTTCAAGAAATTATCAAAGAAAACTGCCTTGATATGTTAGAACCACAGGGCAAAATAGAAATTGAAAGAATCCATGAATCATTGCCTGAAAGAGATCCCAAAAGAAGAATTCCCAGGAACATGATAGTCACATCCCAGAACTCACAAATCAAGGGAAAAGTACAGCAAGCAGCCACAAATAAACAATTTAAATATAGTGGTGCTGCAGTCAGCACTACACAGGATTTTGAAGTTTCCACATTAAAGAACTGGGGGACTTGGACTATGATATAAATTACCACCAAGATTCACCTACCTAGCAAAATTGAATATAATCTTTCAGGGAAACATGGGTATTTAATGAAATAGGTAACTTTCAAGCATTCCTAATTAAAAGAACAGAGCTGAATTAAAAGAAATGACCTCCAGATATGACTCAATTCAAATATAAAAAAGTAAAAAAGAAAGAGGAAACATAACTTCAACAAGGCCAAATTATTTTTATTTCTATATGGTAAGATAATATCTATAACTATTGAGAAATTTATTAATATAAGAGTAATTAGAAACATTTGTAGACAGAGGGAGTGGATATAAGCTGATGTTGATGGGATGATAACCCAAAAACCCTAAAACTGGATAGAAAGAAAATTACACTTGGAAAAAAGAGGTGGAAGGTTGAATGGGGTAAAATATTCCATGGAAAAAAAGATTGAAAAGATCTATTGTAATGGAGGGTGGGATAGGGGCAGGTAGTGGGGGGCAAAGTTAAAACCTTAAAAAAGGAATAACATTCACACTGACTTTGATACAGAAATCTGTCTTACCCTACAAGGATGTGCAAGGGATGGAGTTAATAGAATGGGTGAGGGAGGACTGATAAGAGGGAGTGTAGTTTGCAGAAGGCAGTGATCAGAAATAAAATGCTTGTGAGGAGGGAAAAGGTGAGGCAAAAGAGGGGGAGGGTGTTAAAGAAAGGATAAAATAGTATGGAGGAAAATAAACAATTATCATAAATATAAATGTGAATTGGATGAAATCACCCAAAAATGGAAGCACATAGCAGAATAGATTGAACATCAAAATTCTACAATGTGTTATTTACAGGAAACACCTTTGAAACAGAGAGATACACATAAGGTAAAGGTACGGGGCTGGAAATAAATTTATTATGCTTCAGCTGAAGCAAATAAAGCAGGAGTAGCAATCATGATCTTGGACAAAGTGAAAGCAAAAATAGTTCTAATTAAAAGAGATTAGGAAGGAAACTATGTCTTGCTAAAAGGTAGCATAGTCAATAAAGTCATTTCAATACTAAACTTAGATGCAACAAATAATATAGTCTTTAAATTTTTGGAGGAGAAGTTGAATGAGTTACAGGAGGAAATAGTAAATTATACTATTGGGGGTGTCACCTTTCTGCTTTGTGAACTAGACAAATCTAACCAAAAAATAAACAAGAAAAAAGTTATGAAGGTAAATAAAACTCTGGAAAATTTAAGTATGATAGATATCTGGAGGAAATTAAATGGGAATAGAAAGGGATATTTGTTTTTTTCTCAATGGTCCTTGGCACAAACAAAAATTGATTATTTATTATAACATAAAAACCTTACAACCAAAGTCAGAAAAGCAGAAAAAATGCACAATTTTTTATCATAAAGTAGTAAAAATTATATTCCACAATGGACAATGGAAAGAGAAATTAAAATTACTTGGGAATTAAATAATTTACTCCTAAAAGAAGATAAGTGGGCCAAAGAACAATTCTTGGAAACAACTGATAACTTTATTAAAAATGAAAACAATAAGGCAATTTACCAAAATTTATGGAATACTGCCAAAGTGGTACTTAGTGGAAAATTTATATCTCTAGTTGCTCACATCAATAAAACAGAGAAAAAGTAGATCAATGACTTTGGCATGCAACAACAAAAACAAAACAAAAAACACTCTAGAAAAAGAACAAATTAAAAATTCCAAATTAGGTACTGAATTGGAAATATTATATTTCAAACATGAGATTGATAAAATTGAAAGTGAGAAAACCATTGAACTAATAAATAACACTAGAAGTTGGTTATTTGGGGGGGGGAGGGGAATTAAAAAAGATAAACCACTGGTTGATTTGATTTTTAAAAAGTAAAGAAAACAAATTACTAATATCAAAAATAAAAGGGGTGAATTCAACACCAGTGAAGAGGAAATTAAGACAATTGTTAAGAGCTATTTTGCTCAATTATATGCTAGTAAATTTGCCAATTGAAATGAAAGAGATGAATATCTACAAAAAATATAAATTACCCAGATTTAGTGAAGAAAAACATAAAGAGACTCAAATAACCCAATTTTATTTTATTTCCTTTTAATTTATTTATTTTAGTTTTCAGCATTCATTTCCATAAGATTTTGAGTTCCAAATTTTATCCCCATCTCTCCCCTCCCCCTATTTCAAAACGCCATGCATTCTGAATACCCCTTCCCTCAACTTGCCCTCCCTTCTATCACACCCTTGCATTCCCTTATCCCCATTTTCTCTCTTTTCTGGTAGAGCAAGATAGATTCTATACCCCATTACCTGTATTTCTTATTTCCCAGTTGCATGCAAAAACAATTCTCAACGTTTATTCCTAAAATTTTGAGTTCCAACTTGTCTCTCTTCCTCTTTCCCTACACATCCCCACTGCGAAGGCAAGTAGTTCAATATAAGCTATACATGTGTAATTATGCAAAAGACTTCCATAATAGTCATGTTATAAAAGACTAACTGTATTTCTCACCATCCTATTCTGTCCCCCATTTATGCTATTCTCTCTTCCCTCCCCAAAAGTGTTTACTTCTACTTACTCCTTCCTCTCATTTGCCCTCCCTTCCATCATTCCCCCTACCCCACTTATCCCCTTCTCCTCTACTTTCCTGTAGTGTAAGATAGATTTTCATACCCAATTGAGTGTGCATGCTATTCCCTCCTTAAGTCAAATGTGAGGAGAGTAAGCTTTACTTTTCCCCTCTCACCTCCCACCTTTTTCCTCCATTGAAAAAGCCTTTTCTTCCCTCTTTTATGTGATAAATTACCCCATTGCATTTCTCTCTTTCTCTTCCCAATAAATTCCTCTCTCATCTCTTAATTTTATTTTTTACATATCATCCCTTCCTATTCAACTCTCCCTGTGCTCTGGTTATATGTATATAATCCCTCCAACTACCCAAATACTGAGAAAAGTCTCAAGAATTACAAATATTATCTCTCCATGTAGAAATGTAAATAGTTCAACTTTAGTAAGTTCCTTATGATTTCTCTTTTCTGTTTACCTTTTCATACTTCTCTTGATTCTTGTGTTTGAAAGTCAAATTTTTTATTCAGCTCTGGTCTTTTCATCAAGAATGCTTGAAAGTCTTCTGTTGCACTGAATGACCATTTTCTCCCCTGAAGTATTATACTCAGTTCTGCTGGGTAAGTGATTCTTGGTTTTAATCCTAGTTCCTTTGACTTCTGGGATTATCATATTCCAAACCTTTCAATCCCTTATTGTAGAAGTTGTTAGATTTTGTGTTATCCTGATTGTATTTCTACAGTGCTCAAATTGTTTCTTTCTGGCTGCTTACAATATTTTCTCCTTTACCTGGGAACTGTGGAATCTGGCTACAAGATTCTTAGGAGTTTTTCTTTTTGGATCTCTTTCAGGAGGCGATTGGTGGATTCTTTCAATATTTATTTTACCCACTGGTTATAGAATCTGAGGGTAGTTTTTCTTGATAATTTCATGAAAGATGATGTCTAGGCTTTTTTTTTATCATGATTTTCAGATGGCCACATAATTTTTAAATAATCTCTCCTGCATCTATTTTCCAAGTCAGTTGTCTTTCCAATGAGATATTTCACATTGTCTTCATTTTTTTCATTCTTTTGGTTTCATTTTGTAATTTCTTGGTTTCTCATAATGTCATCAGCTTCCATCTGCTCCATTCTATTTTTTTAAACTATTTTCTTCAGTAAGCTTTTGAACCTCCTTTTCCATTTGGCTAATTCTGCTTTTTAAAGCATTCTTCTTCTCATTGACTTTTTAGACCTCTTTTCCCATTTGGGTTAGTCTATTTTAAAAAGTGTTATTTTCTTCAACATTTCTGGGTCTCCTTTAGCAAGCTGTTAACTCACTTTTCATGATTTTCTTGCATATACCCCATTTCTCTTCCCAATTTTTCCTCCACCTCTTTTACTTGATTTTCAAAATCAGTTTTGAGTTCTTCCATCACCTGAGACCATCACATATTTATTTTGGAGGTTTCAGATGCAGAAGCCTTGACTTTTAGGTCTTCCTCTGATGGTATGCATTGTTGTTCCTCCCCCAAAAGGATGGAAGAAAATACCTCTTCACCAAGAAAGTAGCCTTCTATAGTCTTGTTTTTTTCCCCTTTACTGGACATCTTCACAGTCAGTTACTTGACTTTTGAATCCTTTGTGAAGTGGAGGGTATACTCTAGGGACCTGTAAGTTCTTAGTTCCCCCAAGGTGACTCAGTCATGGTAGATGAATTTATTACTTCCTGTCTTGTGCTCTGATCTGGGAGCAACCACAAGCTTTCCTGCCCAGGATCTGTGATTATGGTTGCCTCTCCACAACCACCTTCAGCTCCACCACTTTAGTGCTCCCCCTCACCCTAGAACCTCCAGGACCACCATTCAGTGCTGAGATCCAGATCAGGGGCTCAATTCCCCCAGGGTCTTTAGGCTGAAGGCTCCAAAAATGGACACTGTGCAGCAGTGACTTCCACTGCTCTGGGCTCAGGTCTATGGCTGGACCCTGCTCCCTTCTCACCCAGGTGAAAGAGCTTTTTCACTAACCTTGGAAGCTGTCTTTGGCTTTTGTGGTATGAGAGATCTGGGAAACTCAACTGCTACCCATGATTCCATGCCCTGAAGCCAGTTCCACTCCTGTCTCTGCCACTCTATGTGGCCAATGCTGGGCCGTGCTCTGTGGGCTGTGCTCCATTCTGAGATTGGTGGCATAGACCTTTTCTGTCAGCCTTCCAGGTTGTCTTGTGCTAGAAATCTCTTTCATTCTTTCATTTTGTGGCTTATTCTGCTCTAGAATTTGTTTAGAGTCATTTTTTACAGACATTTTATGGGCTTTGGGGGCAGCACTAAGAGTAGGTCCATCCTTCTCCTCCACTTAAATAATCCAATTTTAGAAAAATAAATTGAGCAAACCATCAATGAACTTCCTAAGGAGAAAAGGAATCCAGGACAAGATGGATTCACATGTGAATTCTACCAAACATTTAAGAAACAATGAATCCCAATAAGATATATAAAATATTTGAAAAAATAGGCTATCGTAAAAGGAATTTTGTAGAACTCAGCATATTTTCCAGATATTTTATATATCATATTTGATATGTCATAATACCCTAACCAGTAAGAGCCAAAACAGAGAATGAAAAGTATAGATGAATTCCCCTAATGAATAGTGAAAGAAAAAGTTTAAATAAAATATTGCAAAGAGATTATAGCAATATATCCAAATGATCATATACTATGACTAGGAAGAATTTATATAAGGAATGCAGGGCTGGTTCAGTATTAGGAAAACTATCAGCATAATTAACTATATCAATAACAATCAAAGCAGAAATTATATGATCATCTCAGTAGATACAGAAAAAGTCTTACACAAAATACAGCACCTATTCCTGTTAAAAAGACCAGGTAGTACAGCAATAAACGGAGCTTACCTTAAAATGATAAGTGGTATTTATCTAAAACCATTGACAGGCATTATCTGTAATGGGGATAAGCTAGAAGCATTCCAAATACAATCAGTGATAAAGCAAGGATGTCTATTATCACCTTCATTATGTAATATTGTACTAGAAATGTTAGCAATAGCAATAAGAAAAGAAAAAGAAATTAAAGTAAGTAGAATAGACAATGAAGGGACAAAATTATCACTCTTTGCAGATGACATGATGTTCTACTTAGAAAATCATAGAGAATTAACTGGAAAACTACTTGAAGTTATTAACAGCTTTAGCCAAGTTACAAGATACAAAATAAAGCCACATAAATCATCAACATTTCCATATAATATCAAAATAAAACAGCAGCAAACAATAGAAAGGGAAAATCCATTTGAAATAACTATGGACAATATAAAATGCTTGGGAATCTACCTGCCAAGACAAACACAGGAATTATACGAACACAACTATAAAACGCAGTTCACAGAAATAAAATTAGAGCTAAACAATTAAAAAAATTAGTTATTCATGGGTAGGCTGAGGCAATGTAATGAGAGACAATTCTACCTATATTAATCTCTTTATTCAATGACACACCAATCAAACTTTGAAAAATATTTTATAGAGCTATAAAAAATAAGAAAATTCATCTGGAAGAACAAAAGTTCAAGGATATCAAGGGAATCAATGAAAAAAACATGCAAAAGAAGGTAACCTAACCCATACCAGAACTCAAGTAACAATTAAGAAAACAATCTCATTTGAAATAGAGTGGATCTGTGGAATAGATTAGGTACAAATTACATTATAATAAATGACCATAGTAATCTACTACATGATAAACACAAAAATCCAAGCTTTTTTTTTTTTTAAAGTCTCATCATTTGACAAAAACATAGGAAAATCTGAAAACACTATGACAGAAACTAGGTATAGAACACATCTCACACTGTAGAACAAGATAAGATAAAATGAGTACACAATTTATACCTAAATGGTGGGTCTTAAGCAAATTAAGAGAGCATGGAGTAGATGCTTCTGTCATATTTATATATAAGGGTAGAATTTAGGACCAAAGATGATATAGAGAGCATTACAAAATGTAAAATATGTCATTTTGATGATATAAAATTTAAAAAAGGTTTTGTATATAAAACCCAATGAGACCAAAATTATAACGAAAGCAGAAAACTGGGGGAAATTGCAACAAGTACCTCTGATAAAGGCTTCATTTCCCAAATAGTTAAAGACTGAGTCAAAAAGATAAAAGTATGAATTATTCCCCAACTGATAACTGGCCAAAGGATATGAACAGGCAATATTCAAAGAAAGAATCCAAAGCTGTCTATAGTCATATAAAAAAATACTCTCAATCACTGTTGATTAGAAAAATGTAAATTAAAACAACACAACATACCTATCAGAGTCACTAATATGACAAAGTAGGAAACTGTTGGGTGTTGGATGGGATGTGGTAAAACTAGGATATTAATTCTCTGTTGGTGGAATTGTGAATTGACTGATCTAACCATTCTAGAGAGCCATTTGTAACTATTTCTAGTGAGGTATAAAACTGCATACTCTTTGATCCAGTAATATCACTGCTAAATCTATGTACCAAAGATCTCCAAAAAAGAGAAAATGAATTATTTGTACAAAACTAAAAAGTAACATTTTTTCCTAGTCTCTCTGTAACTGTAGTAGTGATTTCCATTAAATTCAAACTATTAGCTTCACCACACGTAGAAAGAAACATCTCTTTATCATTTTGAGCATATATGGTATGTATATGTATGAAGGACGGGGTAAAGATCTTATAAAAAATTTATCTATGGTGATTGAGTGGGAAAAACATCAATATCAACATTTATCTCTACTTGCTTCATCCTGTCTTGACTTGTCTGCATTTGAAATTTTCACTCTCTTTTAGCAATCTTGTTTCTGGCTGCTCATTCTTAGGCCATCTTCCTGTCTTCCATGCGTTGACTTTAGATCATTAAAAGGAAATATTTAGCCATATCCTCTCTACAGTTAAATTCATAAGCCATGACACTTTTTTCTAAAACCAGAAGAAAGTAATTTTACAATTCATTTTTAGAAAAATAAATCAATTCACTAATGTTTTCTTCTATTCTCTTCTTTATCTTGTGTATATTATTAGAGATAACAATTTCATTGAGACGCTTCTCTTAAAGACTAGGAAAAAATCAAAGCTGCCTGCAACCTTTGCATCTTGAAATATTTCATCAGAATTATTCTTGAGATGTAAACTTTATGAAAAAGTTTTAAAAGTGTGGATTGGATCATTATAGATTTAGAACTAGGAGGACTTTCATTTTTAAATGAATAAATTCAAAAACAGAGCTATAAATGACTTATCCAAAGTATCATGGGTAATAAATAACATGGCTAATTCTGGAGCCTATATCTTTGAGAAAAAATCCCAGACTTACCACTGCAACGGTGCCATTTCTGTCCCAATGTCCTGCCACTTCATAACATTTAAAAGTTAAATATTGTTTTCTGAATACAGATTTTAAATTGGCATCATATTGCTACAATAATGACTCATCTAGATGCAATATCTGAAGGTCAATTATATTACCTTTGATCTCTCCTGCAGGGTTCTTTGGTACCATTGGGGGTGAATAACCTAAATCCTTTGCCATTGGTTCTAGTTTCTAGCAGTCATGTTCCCCCAATCATAACGGGGTGCTTTGTACCTCAATTCTATTTGAACATTTAAAAGTTAGGATGAGATATTTACTTCAAAAGTATGATAATAAATATATGAACATACTTATCAATATATAGGATATAATCACTACCCCTCCAATCCATACTCCCAGAATTTCTGAGGAGGGGAAAATGATTCAGTTCATTGCCTCACTTACTTCCTTTATATTCCATCAGTTCCTATTATCCAAGTTACAAGTCCAAAGTTGATCTTGGACTCAAGCCCTAGGCATTCTGTCTTATCTAGTATTCCCTGTTGGGCTGGCTGCTACAATATCTTACCAGAAACCCTGCCTTCAACAACACCACAGCTCAAACTCTTGGGTCTAGTACAGATTCTATTTCCTGAACCTAGAAAAGAAGATAAAATAAATAAAACAAACCAAAACACACGTACTAGCCTGGTATCCAGAGTGAGAAGTTAAAAGGAAGGAGAAAGGGAAGGAAGCCCCTCTCCTATCTAATTAATTGATGGAAGCCACCATGTGAATGAATGTGATTTTCACCCTTTCTGGGCATGTGCAAGACCAAGCAAAATAGGATCTTTTGCCAATTTTGCTTTACTAAAAGTTTCTCTGAATGATGTGATTAAGGAGGATCTTTCCCATCCACTGTCAGGCCTGAGAAGATTTGTAGGAAGGTCCACACCTTTTGTTAATATGTGATGACCTATGGCTCTATAAAGTATATAAAGACTCTGAGGAGTGGTTTTATTTTGGGGCTTACTGACTGGAAGTATTTGTTTGACCAGAGTAGGACTGTGGGAAGCTGCTAAAGAACTCTGTCCTCATCTTTGAAAACCTAGATGTCAGTACTTTCCTCTCTGGTAACTATGGTCAGACAGTTGGATCTGTCTGTTGAATTGCGATGTATGTATTGATTATGCTCTGGTAGAGGAAGCCGTGTCTGTTATCTTTGATTTTTTATTTTCTTTGAAGTGCAGGGTGCTGACTCCCCTGAACCAGGTGAATGATAGATGTACTTGGTTAAAGGGATGGTACATGTGTTTGATTAAAGTTATTGCTAAACCCTCAAAAAGTTGCCTTTCCTTTTATGAATGCAGATCTATGATTACAGGCCCCGCCAGTGTATGCTGAGGTGCTTACTGAGACAGCATCACTGCAGGAAAGAACTCATATGAAAAAAGAGAGACACTGTTCCACTCTGGAAATTTTAAAGATGCAATCTATTCTAGCTATACATCCTCTACACACCTGTGATAGGGAGCCATAGGTTATTTTCTCCTAGAAAGATGGGGCTTTCATATTAGGTGATCTGGGTCTGTGCAGCAAAGCTGACATTACGCTGCCTTTTAGTAGTCATATAGAGCTCCTTTATGTTTAAATAGTACCATTCTCATGATGATCCTGTGAAGTAATCAGTGCACTGGTTCTTACACAGATTTTATAGCTAAGGAAACTGAGACTTGGTTTCCTCAGAATCAAAAAGAAAGTAAATTTCAGTCGATTCAAAACCAGGTCTTCTAACCTTAAGAAAAATATTCTTACCTTTGGATTATACTTTTTTTTTTAATTTAATACTCATTTTGGGTGAAACTGGTGATGGGATGGCTTAAGAAACCTGGCGGAGAATCAATTAATTAATAAGGCATATAGAGCAAAACAAAATATTTATTTATGTGCACAGTAGTGGATCAGTACTCTGAAATGAGATAATCCTTGTCCTAGAGAGACTTACATTCTACTGAAAGATATAGTATGAACATAGATATATAGGTAGGTAGGTTGGTGGATAGGTAGGGAGAGAGAGAGAGAGAGAGAGAGAGAGAGAGAGAGAGAGAGAGAGAGAGAGAGAGAGATACAAAAATTTTAAATGTAACTTGAAGAAGGTGAGAGCCCTGCCATTTTTGTGGGGAGTAGGAAAGATTTGTTTGAGGAGATGGAACTTGAATGAGACCTGGAGAGAAGTAGGATTCTCGCAGAGAATGGTGAGACCAATATGAACTCCAAATTTGGAGATCTACCCATACTACTTCAGATAGTAATAGAATGTGAAGTTCAAGGTACTCTATATTCCAGTTCATCAGGGAAATAGACATTTTAGGGAGATTACAACATTTATTGTAGTCTTGGAGTGTTGGGACCAGAGACAACCTTCTGTGGGAAGAGACTGGCAAATACAGAGGGGGCAAGTGGCCTGTTCTGATGGAAGAGCCATGTCTGCCAGAGCTCCTGCTCTACTCAGTTGAAGAGATTAGTTTCAAGAAGGATGGTGACTCCATGTACTAAGAGAGCAAGATGTGGGCAGTTCCTCAACACTAAAAAGAGGTGGTAATTGAAGGACAATCTTTCACCACTTTTTTTTTTTGTTTCACCTCCTTCTCCATGTTCAGTACAGTGTTATTGAGTTGTTTCAGTTGTGTCCAATTCTTCATGACCCTATCTGAGGTCTTAGCAAAGATGCGGGGGTGCTTTACCATTTCCTTCTCCACCTTATATTACAGATAAAGAATTGAGTCAAAATGGGTTAAATAACTTGCCCAACATCATACAGCTAGTAAATATCTGAGGCCAGAATTGAACTCATGAAGATGAGTCTTCCTAACTTTAGTCCTGGCACTCTATCCACTGCATTCCCTAGCTGCCCTGTTGTACCAGGTAGTAGTAGTAAATATGATTGGGAACATAGTCAAATTATTGAAAACATTGATTGAGGAAATTTCTCACTCAATGTGGTAGAGAATAGGGAGTCATTGTGGGCTCTTGAGCAGGCTAATGACTCTATGAAAGGATAATTTGATCAAGATTAACATGCCAACAATGTCCATGTTAAACCAAAAGAGGGAGGCACTATAAGTATGCCTTAGTCTCATGATCCTGTAAGAAAATAACTCAACCTTCAGATTGGATGTAACTAGATACCTCATTCATACTATAATCTTTGTCAGCCTCCCAAAAGCCATACCAGACTCTTTAATGCAGGTCCAACATCTTCAAGGTGTTGGGTAAACACCATATGATCAATATTTTCCCCAAACTGAGAGTGACATTACAAAATGCATATTTTAGTTAATATCTTGATATTTGAATTCAGTGATATTCATGCTGACATCAAGATGTACTTCAAATTTATTCTTTTCTGGAAAAGAAGAAAAACAACAATAAAACAAAACAAAAGATAAGATTTCAGTTCTCTAATTTGTTGTTTTTCCTTTTTGCAAGGATACCAATGACATCGTGAGGTCTTGTCTTGATGCATGTGTGAATTGAATTTAAGTGAAGGAATTATACAAGTCACCAGTTTCATTCTCTCTTTCAGTGTCATTGAAGTACAGTGGCAAGACAAAAATGAAGACAACTGGCAATGGCCCTGGGAGGTAGTGGATGGCCTTGGTGTCTTTGATATCTGACCAAGCTCTAAGTGCTCCACAGTGCTCACTTCGTGGCCCTTGGAACAAATTGTTTTAATCTACCCATTTCTCTGACAGATGTTTTCACATGCTTGGGGTAAATATAGATGGTGTGAGGTTTATCAGTTACCCTCAACTTGGTTTAACCCATCTTCCTAGATGGTTTACTGGACTGTGGCTGCTGTGCATACTACAATTTCTAATGTGTGAGTTGGGAGAGAGGTGGTCAGCAAAGGTAGATGAGCAGCTCTGAAAAGGGTGTGGCAAGCTCTCATATTAGAGGGGCTAATTCTTCTTGAATACCCCCCAGACTCCGATTGTCTCTAATCAGTAATTTTGGTGCAGATACACAAAACTGGAGTTGCTACTAGTCTTTCCTGTCCTGTTTGCATAAGTATGCTGAGAGATTTTCTGTTCTCATTCATCAGATAATTAAGTGGGGTGGCACAGTCTTTCTTAAATACTTTGCAAATGAGAATCACTTTTTGTTGAAGTAGGCTTAATAAGATAGCAAAGAACTGAGAGCATTTATTTACTCATAAAATAAATCCAGTGCTTAAAGGCCCTAGAACAAATGTATGAAAAATGTTTTGAAAAATTAATGAAATTTCCCCTAGAGATTTGTCATCACTACTAATTTAAACTACCAGGTCAAGTCTCATAGGAGAGTTCCTTGAAAAAAATAATACGTCATTGAATTATTGTATGAGGCCAAGTGTCCTTTGAAAAAACATATGCAAGAGAATATTCCTAAACTGACTAAAGAATTATGCTGCCTGCTAGCCTAATGTGCTTTTAATGATCAGAATTCACAAAATATGAGTTGGAAGACATCTCAGATCTTAAATAGTGCTTGTAGTATATGCACAGGAATCTTTTCTGTATCATTACTAACAAATCGCCATCCAACTTCCATTAAGAACCCTCTATATTCTAATACAGTTTATTGCACTTTTCATGCCTCTCATTGTTTAGAATTAATACAGCGCATCAAATTAAATCTGTTTCTCTTCAACTCCACCCATAACTCCCTGTTTTGTCCTCTGGGAAGAAAGAAGAAGTGTCTAGGGCTCATTTTGGTTAAGGACTTCAGAAATTTGAGGACATTTAACATCCTGTACTGTCTGTTCTCAGACTTTGGAGTGGTGGATGAAATGAATAAGGATATGAAAGTCAGGAAGATTATCCCGGAAGCTATTCCAATATTCTGAGGAAGAGGACATGATGACCTGAACTAGAAAGATGCGTAGCGGGGATAGGGGTGCCCATGAAAGAAATATTTTGGAGTTAACAAAGTCATATTTTGTCAACTTATGGGATTCATGTCATCTCCTCCATTCTCCCCTTTTAATTATTTCCTATTAATCATATATATATATATATATGCATACATAGATACATATATGTGTGTGTAGATGATAGATAGATAGATAGATAGATAGATAGATAGATAGATAGATAGATAGATAGATAGATTAGACAGATAGATACTTGGTGGTCCAGTGGTTAAAGCTCCAGGCCTAGAGTTAGACAGACCTGAGTTCATATCTGGCCTCAGACACTGTGTGAACTTAGGTAAGTCACTCAAACTCTGTTTGCCTTAATTAACTGGAGAAAGAAATGGCAAACCACTCCATTAACCATGAAAAGAAAACCCCACGAACAGTACGATCCACAGAGTCATGAAGAGTTGGACAGGACTGAATGAAAACAAACTGTATACAGATGTATTTGTATCTAATCGTTTGCATATTGTTCCCCCTCCCCCCATTAGATTTTAAGCTCTGTGGGAGCAGGGACTGTCTTTTGCTCTTTTCTATCCATATCACTTAGTGGAATGTCTCACACGTAGTAGGTATGATTTTGCCTTTGGACCTTGCACTTAGTAGGCATTTAATAAATTCTTGTTGATTTGCCTTGTGAATAAGAGGATAATGATTCCAAAATTACGAACTAAGGCAGCAACGTTCTATCTTTTGTTGATGTTGACGTATTTCCGAAGTCAACAGAAAGAGAAAAGAAAAAAAAGATGAAAGTCACTATTGCAGTTAAGGAAATAATGAAATATTTCATAGTTGTAATATATTCACATATAATATACTTATGATGATTTGGTAGTAACATAATAACAGAAATTTAGTTATAGGCCACTGAGAATTTGGGATTCCTATACTGTAGTATAAGTGGATTTACAAACAAGATTATATTTTAAAGGCATATTGACTGCATTGATTTTCATAGGGGTGCATTCAGTTCTTTCTAATGGAGCTTTCATTACAATTTACAGATAAGTCTGGTGTTTCATTTGAAATACCTCAGGGCATGTTTTCCCTATTGAGATGACAGAAGTTAAAGGTGGAATATGTCACCATTAACCTTGAGACTACCGGATTTTATTGTTTGGTGTTTCAACAATTTGTTATTTTAATGTGTCTGTGTGGTTTCAGCACTTAAAACCTCTTATAGAGACTACTGGAAACCTAAAAAGTCAGATAATTCTTTAGAGGAAAGAGGAGGGCATTGTCTTTGTGTCTTTCAGGCTGAACATTCAGTACACACACACACACACACACACACACACACACACACACACACACACAACTTTTGAAGATTTTTTTTTATCTAACATTTAAGATCTTTTTAATACCTCCACCAGATCCTAAATTACAGTTTAGTGGGAAGAAAATTGACTTTGAATTCATATTTTGGATGGACTATCTACTTTCTGTGTGACCTTGATCAGGCCTTTTGCTGCCCTGGACCTTGTTTTGCCTCTACTGAAAAAAAAAATAAAAGAGGCAGATAGCTGACTCAGTGGGAACGGGTGTTGGACTTGGAATAAAGAAGTCCTGAGTTCAAATCCTACCTCAGACACTTACTAACTATGTAACCTTGGGCTAGTCACTTTAATCTCTCTCAACCTCAGTTTCCTGATCTTTAAAATAGGATATTAATAGATTCCAACTCACAGAATTGCGAGGATCTAATGAAATAAAATATGTAAAATAATTAGCAAAAATGTTCAAGTGGTCAGAATCATATTCTACAAATTTATCAGGCAAATACTGTATTTGGGGGTTACTGTAGTTGCTGTTGGTTTTTTTTTCCTTGACTTCTCTACATGTATAATTATCCTTAGATGCTGAGATTTGTTAACGCTTGGTTTTTCAGCCCTCTCTCTTCTTACTGATTGGTGGTATTCATTTTTGCATCCTCTCAGGTTCCAGTTGTCTTTAACAACAACTAACACAAGCCTCTCTCAACTTCCATTAAGGGCAACTTGCTAAAACTGTTCTTAACGGTGTGGGATATTTTATGAGTTCCTTTATTACCAGCAAATACCTGCACAAAGCATTTCCTTTAGAGAAAGAATCTTTCATGCTGATCTTATTTTCTCCTCATCTTTGATTCAGATTCTTGCTGTAATAATTCTGTCAGGCAGAAGTCCCAGAGAAGTGACATATCATCAAAGTCCCTTGACCATCAGAGCTAATTTTAATGATCTGAGAGGTCTTACCATGGAATAGTTCCAAAAACTGATGAAAGGGAATTAAACATAAAATAACATGGGAAACAACAAACATCCTTTGAAATTTTGTCAACAAAAAGAGATTTTAAAAGTATTTTAAGGCTGATTTCTTCACTATTCCTGCCATGTTTGTACTGCTCTATCTGAAATAAAATCTTTAATAGAAAGGATGCAAATAAACTCTTTTCCATAATATTATCCAAATAGTTGATGGCAAGGGGTTTTGTGAGACTATTAACTACCTTCTATTCATTTAGGACTTCTGAGCAGTTCTTTTTTTAATTGAGGAGAGGGTGTGCCATATAAAGACATGTACCTAGAATTTTGATGCAGCAACAGATAGTGATGTCAAATACATGCCTAGAATAAGGCATAAATTTCTTCTTACATGTATAGATGCAAAAAAATGAGTATTTGAACTAAATAGAAAGTGGAGTGGTAGCAAATCATCTGTTATTACTTTCAAATGATGTTTGTCACATTTTAGGAAGCCCAAAGGATCACACATATGAACTGATGGAATTTGGGACAGGCTTCTTATCAACTAAAACTTGTTAATAGTAGTGACTTTATTGTATTTTTTCCATATTTAGTTTTATACACATCTATGCATATTTTATATACCAAGGAAATTTCTCTATTAGATAAGGGAAGGGAAGAAAGTGCAATATCTTGCTGTGGTGGAATATATCACTCCCCTACTAAAGAAGCTTCAGTGGTTCCCTGTCACCTATAGGATAAAATTCAAATTTCTTTGTTATTTAAGTCCTTCACAATATGGCTCCAACTTCAATTTCCAGATTAATTTCACATTATACTTCCTTGCACTCCATCAGACATTCTATGTTTCAGCCAAAATTGCCTGGTTGCTATTGCCTATACACAACATTACATCTCTCTGTTGCTTTTGTATAAGCTGTGCCCCATTCTTGGAACATATTCTTTCTTCCCTTCAACTTTTAGAATCCCTAGCTCCCTTCAAGAAGTATTTGAAATCATCTCCCATGGGACACCTCAGGTATCCTTAGTTTTTAATTTTCCTCCTAAAAAATAACTTTGTGCTGCCTATATTGTATATGTGTATGTTTATGTATATGTATACACACATGCCCATATGTGTATGTGTGTATGCATACCTATATGGGCACACACATATTAAAGGTAATATGTTTACAACATACAGAGATATATTGTGTATCTATCAATCTATGTATATATACACATTCTCATACATACATATACAATAATGTATGTATATACAAAATTGTAATATATATACACATGTATATATATTATTATTTTATTCTCAATTCTTATCTGTATATATTGTATCTAATTAATTGAATACAGTCTACTTGATAGCAAGGATTCCATTTTTCCTCTTCCTAGTTTCCAACGATAGCACCTGACAATAGTTTTCTAACAAATACTTTAAAAAATTGAATTGAATAGAAAATGGTGTTAATATAGAAAATGCCAAATACTGAATTGGGTTTTCCAGTTGTAAATCTCAGTTCCATTAATCTCTTTTAAACTTAAAGCATTTTAATTTCCAGTTTCTCCTTGCAACCCTCTAGTATTTATAGTACTGAGTCATCGATGGAAGTAAAAGATAAATTAAAACTTCAAGGCATATTGTTTTTTAGGTATGGTTGTAGGTATCATGGAAATCTTAATGAAAGCAATTCATAATTTTCAAATAAGAGATATGTGGAATTCCTCTTAGTTCTAGATTATCATGTATCAAATGAGAGGCAGCTAGTGTTGGAGATAATACTGTAATCTCAAAACTTCTTCCTGGGTTCAAATCTACCTATGACAGATTCTGATTTGTGACCTTGAGTAAATTCACCCCCAATGTCCTAGGCATTCTAAGAATTTTAATGCAGACCAGATCCCAATCTGCATTTGCAGAGGGAATATCTTTACCTAGATCTATCAATATATCAATCAAGAAGTAGTTACTAAACATTTACTATGTGTCAGTCACTGTGCTAAGCACTAGAGATAAAAAGTAGAAATTTACAAAAAAAAAGTCTGTTCTCAAGGAGCCCCATTTTCATGTATGATCTGAAACTCATAAGATAAATACAGAGAAGATGGTAGGTTGCTTTTGAAAGGATGACACTAGCAACTGGGAGCTGAAGGAAAGGCCTATTGGAGGACCTGGAAGGTGAGCTGAGTAGAAAAGGAAGTCATGGATTCTAAGAATTGGAGCTTCCGAGGGAGAGTTTTATGGGAATGGGAGTCAGTCTATGCAGAGGGGCAAAGATGGGAGAGGAAATGTCCTGAGTAAGGAGCCGTAAGTAGGCTAATATGTTTGGGACGTACAGCATATGGGAGGCTAACAGAGTCTAAGAGAACTGGAAAAGAAAAGATCAAGGTACGAGAGTTTTAAATGAAAAAAAAGTCTCAAAATCAGTAACAAATATAAAAATGGTAAATGTTCGATTTGTCCTTTACCATCATGAATATTTATTGAAAGTCATAAGGATGTGAATAAACCGAATAAAAATTATAATGACCCAACACTTGACCTTTAAAACTTGCTTCCTTCAGTATTTGTACATGTAATCTGGAAAATTCTTTTTATTTTCTGAAGTACTTCTTTTGGAAATGTGCAGTTTTCTTTAATGTCTGGAAAATGTTTGAATTTTGCTTCTCTGGTCCTGCCAACAAAATAAAATTTCATGATTTTATAAACTGACAAAGTGATTTTTTTCTTCTCTTTCTAGTTATAACTAAAAATTTTAATTGTAAAAGGAATATTTTAATTGATTTATATTTTATTTTCTCCCAAATAAAAAAATTTTAACATCCTTTTTTTCAAATTTTGAGTTTTAAATTCCTCCCTCCCCAATGAAAAGGCAAATAAATTGACATTGGTTATGCGTATGTAGTCATGCAATGTAGCACATTTTAAAAAGAATATTTGAAAGGTTTGTATAAAATCAGAAAACATCCCAAATGATCTGGTGACCTACTTTTTACAACTAAGTGCAACTGTATTTGCTTTGCTTAGCCCTACAGTGCAGTGTTGCTGTATGTGTGTTTTGTAAAGTTTTTTTCTAAATGATTTAGGCCAGAAGGTTATCATGCAGAGACATTGAGACTAAATGGAAAAGAATGCTTCCCTGTTGAGTAGTGAGCCTAGATGAAACCCAGCTGCAACACCAGAAGATATCCTGTCAATTTCCCTGTCCTTTCTCAGCTGATAACAAACACAGGCTTCCAGTTTCAAGCAAACATTTTGACAAATTAACCAAAATATCCAATGGTGCCTGGACCAGAATTGCAGGCATCTTTTTTGATGTAGAACTGTTTGCAAATCATTTGTCCTGATTCAAAGCCAACACTCTTCCCTTTGATGTTTGATTACCTCTTGCCTCTTGTTTCTTTCTGAGCTATTTTTTTCTGCTGTCCAGCTTTGACTTTTATTCTATAATCTTAACTGTGGGTATTTTTCTCATTTATAATTACCCTGGGTTTATGCTGACAGGTTTATCTCTGAATTTCTCATAGAAAATCATAAATTAGCACATGAAATATGATGCAATCTTCTGTTCTTTTAATGATTTTTTTATTGCGCATCAGTTAATCAAGCAACAAGTATTTACTAAGCATTTATAATGTTCTTTAGGTGCTGGGGATACAAGCCGAAAAAATGACACTATTCTAAATTGTGTCTAAATTGACTCTAAATGAGTTTTCACTCTGAGGTGGGATATAGGCATGCATATAATAATAATATCAATAGTAATAATCATATAAATAAAAATAATGAAATATCTAATCTAATCTAATCTAATTACTTGTAATTATAATATATTCATATGTAGTATTATATATGATTGTAATATTTATAATTAATGATATAATAATGTTATTATGTAATATGTATATAAGTATATACACATGTAATATAAATATAAAATTTAATACATAGAACATACACATAATATTAAATCCAAAGTGGTTTGTGGAGGAAGGCATTAGCAATTGGGGAATAAAAAAAGCTTCATTCAGAATATAGCACTTAAGTTCTATCTTAGAGGAAGAGAAAGGGAGTTTAGGAGACAGAAGATAGGAGGTAGTAAATTCCAGCTGTTGGGGACAGACATTGGAAAGGCACAGTGAAAGGAGATATAGTGGTACTGTATGGAAGGAACAGAGATGAAACCAGTCTCAATGAGTCAGAGATTATGTGCAGGTAGGGCAATAATATGTAATGAGACTTGAAAAATGGGTTGTGGACAGATTGTGTTGGGTCTAAAATATTGGTGGCTATTATCCATATCCAGAACAAATTAATATCTGCAATCAATATAGGTACCCAGTAATTTCTGGATTAGACTCGGGATGGGGCTGAATTGTAAATGATGAGGATGAACTAGATTTATTTTAAATCTTACCTCATATCTGGAAAATTAGGTACTACATTTATTTTAAAAAGGCTTTTCTTTGGCTAAATCATGACTGTTATATGCTTCCCTTTCTTATAGGATAAAGAATGTCATGCAAAATACCTGGTTCTGATATATGTTGCTTGGGAAATCCTGGGCAAGCCATTTAACCTTAGTATTTCAAGCAAATCTGAGATTATACAATGCAGAGAAATTGACATTCTGTCCTGGTAGAAAAAATCCTCAGCAAGGAACTCCTTGCATTAAAGAAATCACTGGGTGCGAATCCATCCCTACTGGAGTGGTATAAGTGTTATTGTTGCTAACGAAGCATTAGGAAGTGGGTTTTATGTGTCTGCCCTGCTCAAGAATCTTCCATAGCTTCCTATTGCCACTATGATGAGGCACAAATTCCTCCTTCTGGAATATAAAATCCTTCATAATTTTATTCCAATCTATCCTTTTCAGAATGATTTCACATTACTTCTCCTTAATGAAATTTATGTTCTGGACAATCTTGTTTATTCACTCTATTCCCTTTCAATATATTTCATCTCTTTTCTACATACCTTTGCACAAACATGCCTAGAATGGTAGACTTTCTCATTTCTTGCTCTTGGAATCCCCATCTTCTTTCAAGATTTAGGTCATATTTGACTTTCCCTGAGAGGCCTTTTCTATCTCTACAGTTATTAATGTTCCTACCTTATCAATCTGTATTCATACATAATCAAAAGTTGAAAATTCAGGAAGCATTCCATATTTTTTCTTAAATGTCTGTCTGTTGCTTCTCTGTCCCTTTTTTATAACTCCCTCCAGGAAATGCCACTAACTATGAACATTATATAATGCCCTGTCCTGAACCCTCTTCCCTTTTCCTTCTATAGTATTCAACTTGACTATCTCATCAACTCCCTTGGTCTCAATGATCATCTCTATGCAGATGGCTTGCAGATATACTTGCCCATCCTGATCTCCAATCTAGCATCTCCAGTTGCATATTAGATATCTCAGTCTATAAATACTATAGACATAGTAAACTCAGTATGTGCAAAACAGAACTCATTATCTTTTTCCCCAACTCTTTTCCTCTCCCTAACTTTCTTATTGTTATCAAGCATACTACAATCTTCCCAGTAACTCAGACTCATGACCTAGAGGTTTATCCTTGATTTCTTTCTCACACCCCTCCAATTAATACTCAGACCCTGTTATTTTTACTTTCATGATAACCTCTCTGATGTAATCCCCCTTCTCTGCTCTGACATTACTACCACCCTGTTGCAGGTCCTTATTACATCCTGTCAGTACTATCACAAAAGTCTGATAGTCAGTTTCATTGCCTCAAGTCTTTCTGCACAAGTCTTTCTATCTTCTTCCATTTGTCTCGTAAACTGATCCTTTACAAATGTAAGTTTGACCTTGTCATTTTCTTAATTCAATAACCTCCTGTAACTCTTTTGCACTTCTATAATCAAATATTAAATCTGCTGTTTGATTTTAAAACTTTTTCTAACAAAGCTCCTTCCTACCTACCTGTCTTCTTCTACCTTACTCCCCTCTACATACTTTGCAGGTCAGTAATGAAGAATTCCTTTTTGTTCCTTGTACATAAAACTCCCTCCCCTGACCGTGCTTATTTTTGCTATTGGTCCTCCATGTCTGGAATTTTCTCCTTCCTCACCTCTAACTCCTAGAAGTTTCTTTCAAGTCTCAGGTAAAGCTTATCATTTGTAAGAAGTTTTCCCACTTCACCTTCATCTTAGGGACTTTCCTCTGTGACTACCCCCAATATATGCTGTATAAATCGTTTGTACATATTTACACATTCCCCCCCCCCCCTTAAACTGTTAGCTCCTTGAGAACAGAGATTGTTTTTGGTAGATTTTTTTATGTGATATGTTGCATCCTATTGTGTTAAATTGTGGTATGAAGTTATGTATGTTAGCTTGAGGTGTTATTTGAACTTATATACATTATGTTTTGTTGTCTTGGGTTGTGCTATGCTGTAATGTCAAGTTATGTATGCATGTTATATTGTTATGTTATGTGATATTGTGTGGTGTTGTGTTATAGTGTTATGTTATGTGATATTGTGTGGTGTTGTGTTATAGTGTTATGTTATGTGATATTGTGTTGTATTGTGATGTGATGCTATGCTATGTTGTGCTGCGCTATGTTATTTTATGCTAAATTGCATTGTATCATATTACATTATATTATGTTACATTGTTAGGTTAGGTTAGGCTACGTTCAGTTATACAATGCTATGTTATGTTTTGACCTGTCTTTGTATCACCAGGGCTTAGTGACCTTTAGTGCCTAGAAGTTCCTAATAAATGTTAATTGACTGACTCCCAAAGTGGGAATGATAAATAATCTCATCTAATTCTCATCTATCCATGATAAAGAGTTCTGAGGAGAAAACATGGGCAGGTAAAATGGAGTTGATAGGAAGCTTTGAGTTTCCATTAGAAGAGTTTGGACTTTAATATCTCAAAGAGATTGAATGTGCATTCCACTTTGTGACTAGGGAGGCAACTTTTGACTTCCATTGGGTAGATGGACATGTTCCTTCTCTGAAATTGCAAGCTGAATTTCAGTCTAAAATTTTTATACTTTGTTTAAATTGAGTTTAAGTTTGCCTTGGTGTATTTGAACATCGCTAATAGAGACAGACTGAAATTCTTAGCAAAACAAACCAGTTAATTGATGTTGCTTAGGCACAGGTGTATGTTCCTTGATGCATGTTCCAATGTGTTCCCGAACAGGTTTATGTCTATTGAACATGGACATGTAGATTCACATTTTCCACTTTATTCCAAAGGTCAGTTCAGAGGGATTGCTCAGAGGTGGCCTAAAATGTAACTAGAAGCCATAAATAATAAAACTAACATTGACTTCAAGTACTTTTCCTTTGTCAATATAGCAATCTACCACATTTATATCTGCAGTTACAGATTACAGTTGTTAGCATGTAAATGTTGTCTCACATTTTGTTGTCAGCGTTTCCAGTTCACAAATAGAGCTGTGACTATTATGTAAGTGAGCTAGATTAATTCCATTCTCCCTACAACCCTTAGTGATAACTGGTGGAGTACACAATCTGTATTTTCTTTGCACATCATTCATAGCATATGCACAGGGTGGTCCAAAAGTCTTAGTGCAGTATGATGCTTCTAAAAAATAATTCTCACTGCAGTTCAAAGCTTTGAAGCATTAAACTGCCCTGAGACTTTTGGGGGAAAACAAGCTCTCTTTTAAAATAGAGATAGCCTTTAACTTACCCAATAATTCGCTTCATAAATTGTTTCATAAATTGGATTTTCAGAAAACTGAACAAATTTTCCCATGAAAATGATGCTAGATAAGGTAATTAGGTTCCAACTGGATCAACCCCACAAAACCCTTATTGTAGTTGAAGAATAGGATTATAAGATATTAATATTGTTCCTATGCTTTGGGTATCACGTACATCTTCCCTTGCCAAATGAACAGAGATGAGGACTATTTTTCACGTAAACTCGGCCAACTGGAACAGGGTATATGTCAATCGTAGTGGCAAGAGCAGTCACCATATAGGAGTTTTGGTAGATAGAGCCATATTTCCCTAAAATAGAACCACACAAGCCCATGGTCCTTATCACAGAACCTAGAGTCCCTACCACCAGGATCACATCCCTGCCACCAAAGCCAGGCAGAATGAAACAGATGTTAGATTTGCAAGTAGAAGGGCTATGCTCATCTCAGAGCTCTACATCTTAACAACTCTGTGATATTGGTCAATCCATGTAACTACTCAGGGTCTCAACTTCTGAATCCATAAAAGGGTAGGAGGGAAGTTTTGCTTAGAGGATCTCCTGATAAATTTCCAACTGAATTATTTTATTTTATCATTCTCAGTGCTGGAAAAGGAGCACTGGAATGAAGAGGAGGACAACTGGGATATTGACCCAGGACAAAGAAATTTAGAGAATGCTGGAAGGATTTAGTCTCCTTCAGGAGTGTACAATAGAACCAAATAAGTTATAGTTAGTAAAAATAGGAAGCTATGTGATGGTGCACTCCCTACCCTGGCTAACACACTCCTGGTGAACTCTGCCTACTCTGATCCTACCTCCAATGACTTTATTCATGTTCATTTCTTCATTCATTCAACAAAGTTCTATCTGAAAGACTGCCTTATGGAAAATGCATTATTAGATTTATCCTGCTATGGCCCAGAGGGTAGAACCAGGAAAAATGGGTTGAATAAAGTTGCTTCATTGGGGTGAGTGGAGGGGAGAAGAAACAAATAAAATGACAACAACAATTGCAAATTCCTAATAATAGGAGTTGCCTAATGTTGAATGAGATTCTTTAGGAAATACCTTCTGTATGCCAAAAATAGTGATGTAAAGAACCTACCCATAAAAACCATGGGTTATGTAGGGGGCGGGGTAGGGTACAGGCAGGGAACATGGAATCACAGAATCTGAGATTTGAAAAGTAACCACAGCAGTCATTTAGACCAACATATAATTGAAAAAAGGGGCCACCGTAGCATGCCCAACAAATAATCATCCAGCCATTTCTTCGACTTTCGCTGAGAATTCACTACTTCCAAAAGAAACCCATTGCACATTTTGACAATTAATATTCAAGAATTTGTCATTGTTGTGGTTGTTTTATTTGTTTCTCTATCCCCTGTACCCTGCCCCCCCATGAAGCTTATTTTATTTAACCTGTTTCTCCTACTTCTATCCTGTGGGGCAAAGCAGATCATGCCTGGTAATTCATTCTCTGTGTGATAGTCCTTTAGGTACTTGAAGGCAACTATCTCATATCCTTTGGTCTTCTCTTGACTAAGCAATCTCTGTTTCTGCAACTGTTCCATATATGAGATAGGCTCAAGGACATGTTTGCATATAAGTAAATACAAAATAGGTACACATATGAATCCAAAATTAACTTATATGTGTAAAAGTGTATACATAAAATATATAAAAGTGGAAAAACTCAGGGCTAGGGCAATGGAAATTGGCAGATCAGGAAAAGGTTCATGAAGGAGGTGGTACATGAACTGATCTTGGGTTTCTAAACGGTAGAAGTGAAGAAGGAGATTATTAAATCAGTTCTGAGGACTTGGTCAGTTTGTCATATCTTATCAGACACCTCGACAAAGCTTGAAGTGACCTTGACTGTGTCTGTTTCTAAATTTGCCTTTGTGGCTACGGGCTGCCATACTTACTGTATCAATCCAATTTCTACAGAGACAAAAACAGTCTCTTTAAGGTCTTTCTTTAAGGGGGAAGTTGTATTTGGAGCAGTGGACTAGAAGGTAGCCAAGAATTCAGACTGGATCTCTGATTTACTGGTTTTCTAAAAGATTTAAGGAAAGCAAGGAAATAGAAGTAACCCTGAGCAACCTATTTTTAGATGTAGTAACCACTCTAGAGGGCAGTTAGATGGTGCACTGAATAGAGTGTTGAGCCTGGAGTCAAGAAGACTCTTCTTCCTGGGTTCAAATACAGCCTCAGATACTTAGGAGCTGTGTGACCCTAGGTGAGTACTTAATCATGTTTGCCTCAGTTTCCTCATCTGTCAAATATGCTAGAGCAGGAAATGGCAAACAATTCCAATATCTGCTAATAAACCCTAAATGGGGTCATGAAGAGTTGGATATGACTGAAAAATGACTAAATAATAAAACCATTCCACTATCCCCCATTTTAAGGAGAATTGTCATCCAAAGCCAAGAAAAGAGAAAGGTTTGTCTACTTACTTTCATGGAAGAATCTCATTTAATATTAATTATTCACATTTATGGAGCATTATTATAATAATAACCATATAATGAAAGTAGCTGGGAGAAATTTTCAGTTGTTTATATTGACTGGGTAACTTAAATGACTTCTGATCATGCTCAAAACAATAAAATTTATGTGTACAAAAAAATTTTTGTCCTTGCTGTCTCCTCCCCCAAACAGCAGAAAAGAAATTAATAGGTAGTTATTTGAAATTGCTTAAGGCTGAAATGGATGAAAAACAGTGTGGTAATGGTGGTTGTGATTCTGAGACCAAAAACAAAAAAAGATAAGGTTATGGTATTACCATAGTCTAGGTATGAGTTGATATATATATCCTAGACAATGGTAGCATCCCTGGGAATTAAACAAAAAGGGAGGTGGGGACCTGAGATACAAGTGGTTTAAAAAAATAGATCAAAAGGAACTGCTGACTAAGGCCTTTGAAAAAGATGTTCTAGAAAACTTCAGCCTTTTAAGCCTATGGTTCAGGGACAATGGTATCAAAAAAAGGAGAAATTGGTAACTTAGATGAGAAGAGATAATAAATTCAGTTCTGAAGCTCTTGAGGCTTGTTACCATCCAAGACCTGTAGACTCCTAATAATGAGAGACCAGAACTCATATAAAAACTGAAATATAGAAAATAGATGTGATCTTGTCTGATGAAGTGAAAATGTTTCATAGTCCTTGAAAAGGTTCTTTAACATAGTACCGCAGGAAGACAAAGCATTACTAACCTATGCTTCTTTTAATTTTTCATGGTAACTGTTGGTGAAAGGCATTTTCCATTTCTTCACTTGCTCACTAGGAATGCATAGTAAATCTGTTAGTCTACAAAGTCACATTGTTTTGATTGGAGGGAAAAAAATTATATTTTTGACTTATGCTTTTGCTGTTCAGTCATGTCTAACTTTTCCTGACCCCATTTGGGGTTTTCTTGGCAAAGATACTAGAGAGGTTTTTCATTTCCTTCTCCCACTCTTCTCATAAATAAAGAAACTAAGACAAACAAGGTTATGTGACTTGCCCAGGGTCACATAGCTAGTATTTGTCTGAAACCAGCTGACTCCAAGCTTAATGATCTATCTATCATGCTAAACAAGTGTATTTTTAAATTAATTTTTTTGTCTTCGGTTTTCAGCAATCACTTCCATAAGTTTTAAATTTTCTCCCCTTCCCTCCCCCCTTCCTTCCTGAGACTGCAAGCAATCCTATATGGGTTCTACACATACATTCTTATTAAACACATTAAAAGAGTGTATTAACAACTAAAAATCTTTGGAACACATTATTTTAGATCATCCCTGCAACCTCAGTCTGGGAAGTGAAGCTCGAACATCAAAATGTGTTTATTTCTTCTGCACAGTTTTATCTAAAGACAATATTAGCATATGATATATTTAAAATAGGGAAAGACATGATGAGATTCTTATCTTACCAAAATTTTCTTTTATGTTTTGTTTTGCTTCATTTTTTGTTGTATATGTTGTGTGTGTGTGTGTGTGTGTGTGTGTGTGTGTGTGTGTATGTCCAATCCTATAATTTTATTGGTTTAGGGAATTCCCCTTGAGAACACTCCTTCTATTGACGCAGATTGGCACCTACTCTAAAATCTATAGGTTTGGAGAGTTGCCCTGGACACTGAATGGTTGTGAATGGTCAGGATCACCAACCAGTATATTTCCAAATTGGTAACTGAATGCAAGTCTTCCTGACTTTGAGGCTGACTTCTTTTATTATCAGACATTCTACCTCTTGTTTAATATTTAAAACTTCAGTAAAAATCTTTAAAAGGCTTATTTTTATTTGTGAATAGAAATTTTGAAAGACATATTTTACTGTGAAAATATACTTTTTACTATGCTTTAAAATTAATCACCCATTTGTAGTCATTAGTATTATTGTGATATCCACAATATAAACAGAGTATCAATATACTTTTTGAAGGCATTTCTTGAAATAGTAAGTTGTCTTTGAGGTGGGATCCTTAAACAAGTTTATTATTGATCATATATTTAGAGCTCTAGCAAGCTCTGAAGGCATCTAGTTCATCTCCCTTATTTTAGAGATGAGGAAGTTAAGGTCCACCAGAGGTAAAATGACTTGTCAAGTTAGGTAGTAAGAGAGGAAGAGATTTAGTCTGAATTACTAAACAACATTATTAATTTCCTCCTGGCAAAAATGAAAGGGATGCCTTGCTAAGTAGTAAGTTTCCCAGAACTGGAAGTATCCAAATAGTGGCTAAAAGACTAATTGTCTCTAAGCAGCAGACATCAGGTAAGAGTTGCACTATAATAGTTAACAAAGTTTTCTCGAGTTTTTAAGAAAGTTTTCTACCCATTTTCTCGTTGGACTAGATTACCTCCATAGTATTTTAAATCTGGAAGGGATTCAATACATAATTTATTATAATGCCTTTCTTTTATAGATGAGAAGATGAGACTTGCAGAACATGTCACTTTGGCACTAATAATTGATGTTGTCTTCGGAGAAGGTGTCATGAGAACCCAATCCTCTTTCTACCAGACCATGACCTCTAAAACTCCTTCTGTCTCCAAAATCTAGGATTCTAGAGCCACTAAACACCATGTAGCCCTTTTTTCTGCTATCAATAGTGCAAATAGAGGGTGGCAATCCTGAAAAGGCTCTGACTCCATGGCAGGTATGATTACTAAAGTACGGGAATGTTTATTTTGACCATTTTAATCTCCCCTTCAGCAAGAGAGAAAGATATCCATTTAGTGTGGGGATCAGCTGACTCCAAAGTCCAGTGTGCTGATAAGGAAAGAGTTATGTTCCCTTGCAGGGCCAAATAAACCATTAAAACTTTTAAGGCTTGAGTGGCTTAATACAGAGAAGATAAAAGTCCTGGCCATACACCTATGCAAGAAAGGTTCTAATGAGCACGTGCTGGTTCTGAATAAAAAAAGAAAACAGTGAGAGGACAAATAAATATTAAATTGAAGGTATATTTTTCTACCAAGATAGAAAATAACGATAACTCTTAGAAATTTTATTCAACAGGAAATTATTGTGTCTACTGTATACAAGAAACAGTACTATAGGCTAGAGATGCAGGAAAAGATAGACAATTTCCCCATTATGATCGTCCCTACATCAAGGATCTCGTTCCTATTTTCTGTCACAGACAATTTTGAAACCAGTGAACCCATTTTCAGAATGCTTTTAAAATAAAACGTAGAATCACAAAGGAAATATTGAAAATGAAGATTATATACATATATGTATATTATATATATACTTACACATATTTGTGTATGTATATATTTACATGCATATGTATATGCATACATACACATATACATATATACACATATATACACACATTGAAGTTCCTAGACCTCAGATTAAGAAACTCTGTCCTATAGCAAAACAGCCTCTGTCATCCAGGAACCAATAAATTTGGTTGCCAATGATGATCCCATTCTCAGAATAATGTCTTTTTAAAACAAAATATACAAAAAAAAAGAAATCAATAAAATTGAAAATAATTTTTGTGTAATGGTAAACATCTGGATTTGGGACATACTTTCAATAAAATATCTAGAGAGTTTAATTTTAAAAGAACTTTTTAGCTCTTACGCTGGGTTTAGATATCCATTATTTCTTTGGGATTTTTACCAGTGGTTTTATACTTAATACCTCAAAAACATACTTAGTTTAATTTTTCCCACCTTTTACTGACATGTGTTAGCCTTTTATTTATCCAAATCTGATGTGCTACCAAAATGAAAAAAAAAAAATGAAGCTTACTTTCAAGGGCTCAGTGGAATCATAGTACTTCATTTAATATTCATTTTATATCTAAACTTCTCTAGACTTTAATTTAAAGAGCATTCAAAGTATGGCCCCTGTTTTCCAGAAATCTATATAATTATTTAACAAATTTAAAGGGCTGTGGTATGCTTTACAAAAGGAAGCTACTATTTATGCAAGTAGTTACAAAAATTTGAGATCTATTAATTCTAAAAGGATTCATCAAACAAATATTCTAGATGAAACACTTTTTAATTTGTAATTAAAGAGCATTTTCATCTTTAAACCCTGTAGCTATTATTTTATATTTTGGGTAGTTAGGTATAAAATTGCAGGGAAAAATGATTGTAGTCAGTAAAACCAAATGTGACCATTCTATTCAATTGATTTCAGTATATGTTTTCTAAATACTTTCTGTGTTCAGAATACTGTTATGTGCTGGCTGTGACAAAGCTTAGATTAAAACATGATAGCTGCCCTTTTGCAGCTGGCATTCTCCCAGGATGGCAGGAATTTCCTCTTTGTGCAAAATGAAGTGATTGCCGCTAGAAAAGACTTTATAAAATGTATCATTTTTCCTTCTTTAAAGAAGTGGGAACTGTGGATCAAAATATTGCTTGTATTGGGAAGTGAATTATTTGCTTTCGACAAAGATTTTTATAATTCTTTTAAAGCTTTGTTAGAAGGGTTGGCTCAGTGAGTCAGGCAAGGGTGAGGGATATATTCAGAAATGAAGGTGATGTGGAAACAAAAGATTCGTTTTTAACCAAAGGTGAGATGAGAATGTAAGCTACTCCTTTCCCCCAAATCTGTAATTCTAAGAGTTAAGTAAAATATTCCTGGCTCTACTAAATAGATAACGTAGAAATGACTTGGTATTATAAAGCACTTAACATAGCCCCTGGCACACAGTAGTTGCTATGTAAATGTTAGTTACCATTGTGATCATGATAAAATGCTGAATTTGGAATTAGGAAGTTCAAATCCTGTTCTTGATATTTACTAGCTTGGTGAGCCCAGACCAAGTCACAAGCTATCTGAAATTGTCATGTGCCAATATCTGTTTGAGTTAAGTAAGTAGAACAGTTACTAAAATAAATTCAAACCATCTTGTCCTTTGTTTCTTTTTCTGAAGTTTGAGAATTCTCAAGGACAGCATTAGAAAATTAGTTGACACTGAGATTTGTCCAACTAAAATATGATCTTTTAGTAGCTGTGGGCATAGCAGAGACAGATCTTTGCTTCCTATCTGAACTCCAACAAGCATTCTATTTGAGAGTGTGCATACACATATAAATGCATATATGTATGCACATATATATGTGTATGTGTATGTGTGCATATGTATAACCCAATACTTATGTATACACATATGTCCATGTGTATACATATATACACATAACAGCTTATATGTACATATATTTGCGTATGTATTCACACATATTCGTATTCGTATTCTTATATATATTTAAGTAAAGGGATTTCTGAAGTTTCTTAAGAATTGTCTTTGGCCTCAGGGTAAAGAGTCGTTTTCTCATGTGGCTTTCCTTTTGTTTCATAAGCCTGTAATTCTGAAGGAGGTCAGCTATCACTTCCTGGTGATGGAACTGTTTTATTCATGCAAATTCTGCTGGTGGAAATGATATTGGATATGTATTAGCACTTCAAAAAAAGGTGCCCAAGTGAGTCTAGCAGTATATATTTGATTGGAAGCTACATGTGCATTCTGAGGCTTTTAAAAGCTTGAGTTTGTTCTCTTGGCCATCACTTCCTAGTCCTCCATGGATGCAAAGCTGGGCTGCTGTTTTAAGGTTTCCTGGAGTGACTTTTATTCTTTATTTCTTTAGATTTGAAGAAAGAATTAGAAAACAAAATAAAAAAAACAAAACAAAATAAAAGAATTAGAAAACAAAATAAAAAAATAAAAAGTTTTTTTTCTTTCATTATTTTCTAGTCTTGTTTCTAGTCAGATACATGATGCAACAAATAATATAGTAAGTCAAATATGGGCTCAGATCTCTTCTCAGATACTGTCTTTCTGTGTGACCTGGGATAAGTCATTTAACATTCCAGCATCTCAATTTCTTCCTCCACAAAATGGAAGGTTAGAATAAATAGCCCCTGAGGCCCCTTCCAGCTGTGTGATTCTATGACCCCTTATTGTCAGATTCATAGGCCCAAGAGCTGAGGAAGCTTTATCCAGGAATGTGTAATTCCAGAGGGAAACAGAGAATCCTACTTTGGAGAGAGCTACAATCTCAAAGGAAGAGGAGGGACCATAAGCAGTTTTGCTAGCCTGGAAAATGGGCCTCAAATTTGTGTAAATTTTCCTCATTTTGAAGCAGTCCTCAAAATTTGGATTAAGCTCTGAAAATGAGAATTTTGAAAAATACAGATTGAGTTTTTCTTAGGATCACTTATAAACCAAATTCATCTATCCTCCCCTCCCCACCCCGTTCCTGCTATTCCCCATCATGTAAGGCTATCAGGTATGATAAGAGATTAGGAACTCATTCCTTTTTTTAAGCACATTGATGAATAGGAGATAATGTTTCACAATAAACTAATACTAGACATTTCAACTAGTCACAGTATTCTTGAAATCCTTTAATCATCAATAATCTGAAAAGAAAACATCAAATGCTTCCTTTGTCTCAGGAAAAGAATGAATATAGCCCTGTGGACATTCTTTAAGGAGAAGAAAAGACACATTTTCTCATTCTGAGCTCAGATTTAGTCACTGAGGAGATGATGTATTTGCATATTCATTTTTTAAAGCCCTAAACTAATCTGTGATTATAATGGAAGAAATAGAGGACTGGCAGAAGTAAATCATTTCATGTACTATTTTTCCAAATGGAAATCTGACTTGCATGAATTTAAAGGAAAATCAGAGCTTAAAACAATTAACCTATGCATAGGCCCAACTCTACTGCAAAGGAAAGAACACATTTTTTGTCAAAGAAAAGTAAAGTTCAGGCAACATATTAAAGTTGATTTTTCAAATGATATTTGGGGAAGGGGTTGATAATACCTTATACTTAAACCCTTCATCTCTGAGAAGGATCTGCCTAAGACAATTACTTCCTGTGTGATTCTGGAGGTTGGGTGGGTAACCACTTAGCGTAATAAGAAATTCTTTAAGACTATAAATTGTAGAGAAAGTGTTTTGAACAGGCCTGTGACTTCATTTGATCTTTTATCAAATATAGCATACTGTGAGTATTCAAATATTTCAATAGGTTCTTAATCTTATGTAAGTTGGTACTCCCTCCCATCCATTCACCCCTATCCCTCTTTGGGCGTTATTGTTTCCACCTTTTCATAAACCCTACCACTGAAGTTGGGTGAAGGGACCTTTCTCTGAATTGAACCTTTGTTATTATGTGGTCTGGCTGACAGCAACCAAGAAGAATTGAGAGTACTGCCTTCTTACTCACCTCTACTTCAAGCTGTTTTCCTTTACAGATTCTGAAGGTATAGATTCCCAGAACTTGGGAACTAGAATACTCTTCACACCTTAACCATCCCAACCCCTTCTTTTTACAAGGGAGAAAACTCAGCTCCCCAATGTTGAAGGGAATTGCCCTAGCTGGGACTAGATTCCAAGACTAGTATTTTAACTGCCAATCTCAGGCTTTATCTGTTACTCCATGCTGTTTCCACAAGATCCATGAACTTCTACAAACAATATTTCTATTACCTGAGCATCATACAAAACATTTTGTCACATATTCACACTTAATCTACCTTAGCCTCCTTGCCTTTAGAAAAATTCCAATGTGTCTCCATTTGTACACATTTACCCTAAAGCAGCTGATCGTTTCCTCCCACACAAGAAAAATAATGATACCTCTGAAGTAAGACCATAGATATGATAGTCACATTTTACAATTTTGCAAAGAATCAACCTGTTACTAAACCAAAGACAGACAGAATAACGAGGAGAGACTCGTGTATTTGCTTGTTTTTTATCCTTTCTTCTCAGAGAAAACTATGTTACCAGGAAGGTGATAATCATGACTTTTAAGTGGGGGTCTATGCAAAGTCATGAACCTCACTTTCTCCTGCAGAGCCATCTGGGTTCAGGGACAAGCCAGATCTGGATGACTAATGATGGCCCTCAGTAAGAAAAGGCTAGGTCTGATTCAAATGGGGAGGTGTTAAAATGAATAGATGAGAATAAGGCCCAGGCTAGTGTTTTTTTTCTAAATTAATTAATTTATTTGATTTCAATTTTCCACAATCACTTCCCTAAGTTTTAAATTTTATCTCTCTCCCTCTAATATCCCTCTCCAAGATGATATGCAGTCTCATATGGGCTCTACATATGCATTCTTATTAAACACAATTTCACATTATTCTTGTTGGAATGAATGGGAGAAAACGTGAGCAAAACTAAACAAAACAGAACATAACAGAATAGAAAATATTCAGCTTCATTCTGCTATCCCACTCCATAGTTCTTTCTCTGGGTGTGGATGGCATTTTGGATCATGAATTCTTTGGAAATGTTTAGGCCCTTGCCTTGTTGTGGAGGGCTGTCTGTCGAAGAGTCTTCACCTACTGTGACTGTTACCATGTACAATATTCTCCTTGTTCTTCCCATTTCATTCAGCAACAGTTCTTATGTCTATCCATGCATTTCTGAAGTCTGCCTGTTTTTCATTTCTTATAACACAATAGTAGTCCATTATATTCATATATCACAACTTGCTCAGTCGTTCCCCGTTGATGGGCATTCCCTTGATTTCCAGTTCTTGGCCATCACAAAAAGAGATAATATAAATATTTTTGTACGTATGGGTCCTTTTCCTATTTTATGACCTCTATGGGATACAAGTGTTATCACAGTGTCAAAGGGTATGCACATTTTTGTAGTCCTTTGGGCATAGTTCCAAATTGCTCTCCTGAATGGTTGAATCAGCTCATTGGCTCACCAACATGAATTAGTGTTACAACTCTCTCACACTTTCTCCAACATTTATCATTTTCCTGCTTATTTTTTTATGTTAGCCAATCTGATAGGTGTGATGTGGTACCTCAGAATTGTTTTGATTTTCATCTCTCCAGTCAATAGTGATTTAGAGCTTTTTTTTCATATGACTATAGATAGCTTTAATTTCTTCCTCTGAAAACTGCCTGTTCATATCCTTTGACCATTTGTCAGTTGGGTAATGACTTGTATTCTTGTAAATTTGACTCAGTTCTCTATATTTTAAAAATGAGGCCTTTATCACAGACACTAGTTGCAAATATTCTTACCCAGTTTTCTGGTTCCCTCATAATCTTCTTGCATTGGGTTTATTTATGTAAAAACTTTTCACTTTGATGTAATAAAAATTTTGCATTTCCTGTTTTGCATTTCCTGATGTTCTTTATCTCTTGTTTGGTCATAAATTCCTCCAATATCCATAAATCTCAAAAAAAATTACTTGCTTCCCTAATTTGTTTATAGTTTCAACTTTTATACCTAGGTCATGTATCCATTTGGACTTTATTCTGGTATATGGTGTCATGTTGGTCTATGCCCAGTTTCCGTCACACTATTTTCCAGTTTTCCCAGTAGTTTTTGGCAAACAGTGAGTTCTTATCACAGAAACTGGGGTCCCAGGGTTTATCAGACTGATATAGTCATTGACTAGTGTGTCATATGTACTCAACATATTCCACTGATCTACTTCTCTATTTCTTAGCCAGTACCAAGCGGCTTTAATGATTGCTGTTTTATAATACAGTTTAAGATCTGGTATGGTTAGGACACATTCCCTAGCATTTCTTTTCATTAATTCCTTTCGTTTTCTGTACCTTTCAGATGAATTTTGTTAGTTTTTCTAGATCTACACAACAGTTTTTTGGTAGTGTGTTTGGTATGTACTGAATAAGTAAATTAATTTAAGTAGAATTTTCATTTCTGTTATATTAGCTGGGGCTACTCATGAGAAACTGATTTTATAATTATTTATATCTGACTTTGTTTATGCAAAAAATGTTTTGTAATTGTGTTTGTGTAGTCTCTGGGTTTCTATTGGCATATAGATTCCCAAATATTTTATAGGGTCTATAGCAACTTTAAATGGGATTTCTCTTTCTATCTCTTGCTGTTGGGCTTTGTTAGTAACATAAAGAAATGCATATGATTTAAGTGGATTTATTTTGTATCCTGCTACTTTGAAAGAGTGGTTTATTATTTCAAGCAGTTTTTTACTTGATTCTCTAGGATTCTCTAAGTATACTATCATATCATCTGCAAAGAGTGATAACAGTGTCTTTGACTATTCTAATTCCTTCAATTTCTTTTTCATCTCTTACTGCTAACTCTAATATTTTTAGTCCCATTTTGAAAAGCAGTGGTGATAATGGACAGTCTTGTTTCATCCCTGATACTATTGGGAATGAATCTAGCTTATCCCCATGGCTGATGGTTTTTGGGAGATACTAATTATTTTAAGGAAGGCTCATTTTATTCCTGTGCTTTCTAGTGTATTCAATAGTTGTATTTTGTCAAAAGCTTTTCATGCATCTGTTGAGATCATGTGGTTTCTGTTAGTTTTGTTGTTGATATGATCAATTATGCTGATAACTTTCCTTATATTGAATCAGCCCTGCATTTCTGGTACAAGTCTTATCTGACCAAAGTGTATCATTTTCTTGATAAATTGTTGTAATTTTTTGCTAATATCTTATTTAAAATTTTTGTATCTACATTCATTAGGGAAATTGGCCTATAATATTCTTTCTCTGTTTTGGCTGTTCCTGGTTTAGATATTGGCACCATATTTGTATCATAAAAAGAATTTGGTAGGATGGTTTCTTTCACAATTTTCCCAAATAGTCTACATAGTATTGGAATTAACAGTTCTTTGAAAGTTTGATAGAATTTGCTTGTAAATACAGCTGGACCAGGAGTTTTATTCCTAGGGAGTTTATTGATGGCTTGTTCAATTTCTTTTTCTGAGATGGGATTGTATAAGTATTTTATTTTCTCTTCTGTTAATCTGGGGATTTTGTATATTTTTTAAATATTCATACATTTCACTAAGATTGTCCAATTTATGGGCATAGAGTTGGGCAAAATGATTACAAACTGGTTTGCAATTTGAAAAAATTTCTCTTCATTGGAGGTGAATCTACCCTTTTAATTTTTGGTACTGGTAATTTGGTTCTCTTCTTTCTTTTTTTAAAATCAGATTGAACAAAAGTTTATCAATTTTATTGTTTTTTTTTTAATGAAGCCAATTCTTAGCTTTATTTAGTAGTTCAAAAGTTTTCTTATTTTCAATTTTATTAATCTCTCCTTTGGTTTTCAATATTTCTAATATGGTATTTAAATTGAGATTTTCAATTTGTTCTTTTTCTAGCTTTTCCAGTTGTGTGCCCAGTTCATTGTTCCTCTTTCTCTCTTTTATTTATATAAGGATTCAGAAATACAAAACTTCCCCTAAGAACTGTCTTTGCTGCATGCCATAAATTTTGGTAGGTTGTCTCATTATTGTCATTCTCTTTAATGAAGTTTTTGATTGTTTCTATGATTTGCTGTTTGACCCACTCATTCTTTAGAATTAGATTATTTAATTTCCAATTAATTTTTGTCTGTCTTTCCATGGCCCTTTATTACATACAATTTTTATTGCATCATGATCTGAAAAGGATGCATTAACTATTTATGCTTTTCTGCACTGAATTGTGAGGTTTTTACATCCCAGTACATGGTCAATTTTTGTGTATGTGATACTAAGGAAAAGGCATATTCCTTTCTGTCCCTATTCAGTTTTCTCCAGAGGTCTATTATATCTACCTTTTCCAGTATTCTATTCACCTCCTGAACTTCTTTTTTGTTTATTTTGAGGCTACATTCATCAAATTCAGAAGTGGGGGTGAATTGAGGTCCCCCACTAGTATAGATTTACTGTCTATTTCTTTCTATAATTCCCTTAACTTCTCCTCTAAGAATTTGGATGCTATACCACTTGTTGCCTATATGTTTAGCAGTGATATTGCTTCATTGTTTATAGTACCTTTAGCAGGATATTGTTTCCTTCTATATCTCTTTTGATTAAATCCATTTTCACTTTTGTTTTGTCTCAGATTAGGATTGCTTCTCATGCTTTTTTTTTTTTTTGTACATCAGCTGAAACATAGTATATTGCACTCCATTATTTTAGCTTTACCCTGTGTGTGTCCCCTTGCTTCAAAAGTGTTTTTTGTAAACAACATATTGTAGAATTATGATTTTTAATCCATTCTGCTATTTGCCTCTGTTTTATGGAAGAGTTCATCCCATTCACATCCACAGTTGATTGCCATTTCTGTCTTTCACTCCATCCTATTCCACACCCCCCACTTATGTTTCTATTTCTCCCTTCCCCTTTCAAAAGAGTTTCACTTTCAACGACCACCTCCCTCAGTCTTCCCTCCTTGCTATTAGCCCCACTTTTCTTTCTCTATTCCCTCTCTACTTCTTCTCTCCCTTCTAACTACCCTTCCTTTTTCCCTCTCCTTTTCCCTCCTCCTGCCTGTAGTGCAAGGTAAATTTCTATACTTAACTGAGAATGTCATTCCTTCCTTGAACCAAATCCAATGAGAGGAAAGCTTATAGAACACCCATCTCCCTCCCTTCTTTCCCTCTACTATAAAACATTTTATGCCTCTTCATGTGATGTAATTTACTCTTTTCTGCCTTCTCCTTTCCTCTTCTCCCTTTGCATTCCTTATTTTTTTTTTTATCACATCAGGTAATTTATACCCATTCCCTCTATCTATGTCTATACTTTTTAAATATTGTAATAAATAGACAAGTCTTAAGATTAACAAGTATCATCCTCCCATACAGGGATGTAAACTATTTGCCCATATTGAATATCATTTTCCCCCATTTACCTTTTTATGCCTCTCTTGAGTCTTGCATTTGAAGATCAAATTTTCTACTGAGCTCTGTCTTTTTCATTAGGAAGTTTTGGAAATATGTTATTTTACTGAATGTCCATCTCCTTGCCTGAAATATTATGCTCAATTTTGCTAGGTAATTGATCCTTTGTTGTAGTCCAAGCTCCTTTGAATTAGGAAATATCATATTCTAATTCCTCCAATCTTTTAATGTAGAAGCTCCAAGATCCTGTGTGATTTTGACTGCAGTTCCTCAATATTTGAATTGTTTCTTTCTCTCTAGCTTCTTAGAGTATTTTCTCCTTGACCTGATGATTTTGGAATTTGGCAACAATATTCCTTGGTGTTATCAGTTTGGGATCTCTTTCATAAGGTGATCAGTGGATTCTTTCAATAACTATTTTGCCCTCTGGATCTAGGAATTCAGGGCTGTTTTCCTTGGTGGTTTCTTGGAAGATGTTTTCCAAGCTCCTTGTTTCATCATGGCTCTCCAGTAGACCAATAGTTCTTAGATTTTTCTCTCCTGGGTCTATTTTCCAGATCAGTCCTTTTTCCAATGAGATATTTTACATTTTGTTCTATTTTTTTCATTCTTTAGATTGTATTAAACGGATTCTTGATGCCTCATAGAGTCATCAGTTTCTATTTACTGATTCTAATTTTTAACAAATAATTTTCTTCACTTAGCTTTTTTACCTTGACTTTTGGACCATAACATCAAGACGATGACATGACTTGCAGTTCACTTTGATTTGAGTGAGGGAGGGCTGTGCAATGTCCCCAACTTCACTGGATCCAGTGGCCTGATATTCATCATGATGTCTGGAGATGGCCCAGGATGCGATGTGAGACCCTAGCCCTTTCAGGTTAAGGTCCTATAGCATTCTCACTTTGAGTGAGATATACCCATTCAATGAACAGGTTTCTTTAAGTATTTGCCTAAAGGATGACCCCTTTAATAAAAAAAAAAATCAAATTGGGAGGAGAAGACCCTCAGGGTTCCTTGGTAAATGAGAAACAATTATTATTTCATATTTCAATCCACTCTGTGTTAGGTGGGTGGGGACTTGTTGTCCAGTCTGTGAGCTCCAGAGTGAATTGGATTTGAGGCTTGATATTTACAGCCAGTAAACCCAGAGGCAAAAAGCAGCTATTAGGGAAGGAAGAGGAGGAGGAGAGCTGCTACTCACTCACAGGTTGTTGCTTACCCATTCTGCTGGCTCCATTATTCCAAAATTTTTCTTGGGGCAATATTCTCTGGATTTTTCAAGGTTAATCAGGAGGGTGAGAGTACTTATAGTTTACTATTTTGGCTTCTGAAAGTTCAAGTAGGTGATTTTCAAGCATTTATTCTGTGAGCTGATAGCCCTAGAAGTAGCTGCTGCAGCTGTTGTGGGACTTATACTTCTCTCTCACACAAAATTCTGCTAGACTCTCATCCTGTGCTGAGTGATTTGGGAATCAGAACTGCTGCTGGAGAGTCACCTTGCCCAGTGCTGTTCATGCTCTGCTATGACTACATCTGTTCTGGTGGCTCTGTGCACTCTGCACTTACCCAGTCAATGTAACTGATCCTTCCTATCTATCTTTCTAGCTTTCCTGGGCTGGATATCTGTCACACTCTGTCTCCCAGTGTATTCTTCCACTCTAAAATTTGTTGAGATTCATTTCTTAGAGGTATCTGAGGGAATTTTTGGATAAGCACAGGTGGGTCCCTGCTTTCACTGCACCATCTTGGTTTAGCTTCCCCCAAGTCAGTGTTCTTAATTGGTATAGTACCACCAGAATTGCACATTAGTAATATCATGGTTGATTTGATTTCTTAGTTTTTTAATGATTCCCCAATGGCCTAGTCTTTGCATCAATATTTAATTCTTTAATTGATTTGATTTCAGTTAGTTTTAAGATATACTTCAATGTACTGGAGAAAGACCAAATATTTCTTCTTGTCCTAGTAGTTTTATTATAATGACTTGCTAATATATTTTAAATGTGCAATTCTTAGCATCTTCTGTCCTCTTGCTACTCTCCCATTATCATTATGCAAACAAATGAGGACTATGAAGGACCCATGGACATTTTTTAAAAGTTTTCTTTGTTTCCTAGATTGCAATGGACAAAGTAATGTCATCACCAAGTTGTGGCTGGTATACTAATATGTGCTTCCCTGCAATTAGGTTGGTTCTTGGAAAATAGACTTAGTTTGTTACTGGATCTAAACTCAAAGTCTTTCCAGCATGGTGGAATCTGACAATTCTTGCTCTCTACTCTCATAAATTTCAATAGTTCAAGTTTAGCCCCACACATTGATGAGGCATAACTTTGTATGCCATCATTTTCCACAGATAATTATATTTATCAATAACATATTAATCAGTCAGAGAAGGTGCAACCTAGTATTCTAGTCAAAAAAACTTTAATTTGACCCAGTTCTAATGTGAGATTCTTGTCCAAAACTGAAGCTGCCATATTTCCAGAGGAGTTGAAATATATAAATTTTGACATTCTTGCTACAAATGAAACCATGAAAAAGTAGGTGCCATTAAATAGAAGAGTGACTCATAACCACTCCTTGGAGAGTAAAGAAAGAGTCTGGTGCAGTGGATTTTACCATGTACCCAGAGGCTAAAGGAATTATCACCTCACAGGGCATTTGATCATGATATATTGCAGTATATATCATGATATATTGGGAAAAGGAGTTCTACCCTGAAAATAATTTCAGTTATCCACCAACATTTATTGATGAGAGAGAAATCTACAGAGAAATTGATTACAATACACTTGCAGATTTGATGACACCAGTGAATAAGTGAGGAGAAAGTGAACAAAAATACATGGAAAAATGAGATTTTAGTGAAAGAAATGAGAGAAGCTAAAGTCATATGAAATATAAAGAAATCTCACACCTCTGTGTCATGAACATTTTCCTAAAATAAAGAACTGATATATTCTGGACAAAATGAGTCCAAAATACCATCACAATGAACAAACCTAATTTCATTTTAACTGACACACAAAGAATCATTATTTTATGGACATTTCTTTAAGTCAGCTATTTGTTTATGAGTCAGATCATAAGAGGCATCAAAGCTAAGATTAGAATTTGTTAAAAAAAGAGAAAAAACTATCATAAGAAATAAATATGATTTATTATTTTAAAAATATTAGATCCTTATTTTTTAAAATAAGTTAAAAAGAAAAAGTGTGCAATTGAAAATAAAAGTTTTATTAACACCAAGTACAATTCCATCTAGTCATTTACCAATGTAAATTAATTTTTACTACAGAGAGAACAAAAGTACATACAAAATGCCTCAGTCAGCAAACATCTGATTTACTTGCCAAATGGAGAGACATGGCTGCCAAAAGCAACACTAGATTAAAATACAAACTCATCTTTACAGGAAATTGCAAAGTTCTTCTTACTGATCCCACACTTCTCATAAAAACAAAGGTTTATATTTTCAATGCTTTGTTTTTTATCAGTTTTGCAATATGGCAGAGAGACATGGATCTCCATTGAATCAAAAAAAAAACCCAATAAAATAAAGATTGTTATCCCATAAAGAACAATAAATTTATGTGTGGTAGGTGTAAGCAGGCTGCAATATCTAACTAATAAGAAACTCTAATGAACAAGAGTAAAGGTGTCATCATGGAATGGTAAGAAAAAATGCTGGTCATGCATTAGCCACAGGGATTGACAGGAAGATGACCAGTATGCTCCACTGGTAACATTGTGCTGTTGAAAGATAGCTTTGAAAGTCTTTTCATGGACTTCTGGGAAAATATAGACAAGAATCTTATAGAATGGTCAATTATGAAAGGATTGTAATCTGTGTCATTGAAGGAAACTCCCAAATCTATGAAATCATAGATATTTGATAGTGTGATAATAATAATTAAAAGTTTATTTGTTTTCTATATCAATATACAACTATACACCAGTATGATTACAGAATTTTATTTATATTTGTGTATTTTAATTTTTAATATTTGTCAATAGAATAGTCACACTTAGATAACATAAGGTAAACACTTCTCTGCATTTAAGGATAATTTTTAACTTTTGTCTTTTGATCTGTAGTGCCTAGAAAAGTAACTTACCTTTAGTAAATGTATAGTAAATGTTTACTGAATTGAATTGCTTTTGAATTGAAGCAGGACGAATCTACTTCCTATTAATAATCATTGCAATAGTCTGACTTCAAAGAAAGGTTGATTCGGATGCCACTATCATTTTGAAATTATTTATTGATAATTACTAGTTCAGATAGAAATGTAAAATGCTATAATTTGTACATAAAATGCTCAAATTGTGCTGATGATAAGACTGGAATTTACCTAAAGACAACACACTTACAACTAAGAAAGTTGGAATATTGTTTAGTTCAATGATAAGCAATATAGCACTCAATTAAATCTTAGGCAACAAATTCACATTGAACATCCTTTCTTCTAAGAAGTACAGGAGACTTGCTTAAAGGCATAAAATTTTTTTTAAAAAGTATCTTAAAAAGTATCTTAAAAGTATTTTTAAGGTATTTTAAAAGTATCTTAAAAGTATTTTTTAAAAAAGGAATGATAGTTCTGAGCTGGAAATGACTGTGGGGATAAAGTGACTATTCTATATGTTTGAGAAAGAAATGGTTCCAGAGTCATGAAAAAGACAACTCATCATCTGGAATAGAATCCACTGAACTTAATTTATATGGGAAGAAAACAAAAGAACAGATATAAAGATGTGAATACAACAAATACAGGTGAAAGACTTCTTCCTGACTCTCTCTCTCTCTCTCTTTAAGTCTCCCATTTCTGAATTTCCTTTTTCCCATTGTGAATTGGGTTGTGATTATCTGTATACTTTTCTTCTCTATAGCCATCCCTATTCAATTGAAATCTCCCGGAAGGCAAGAATGTATCTGACATTTTTTCTTTTAAATCTCTGGTTGTTGGCAGAGTGTAAAAGCACATGAGACCATGAGAAATTTTTTAGCTTGCACTGTTTTGTAAAATAACATTTCTAATTTAATATTTTATTACTATGCAGAGTTTTTATGAATTCAATTATTTTGTGAAGTGGGGGGTAATCTGGAGAACTTAAATGGCTAGAAAGAAAAATCATAAAATTATTTTTTTTATCTGGAAGAAACTTTAGAGATCATCTAGTTCTGTGGTTCTTAATTTTTCTTTGTGCCATGAACACCTTTAGCAATATGGTAAAGTTTAATAGTACTGTGGGTAGTTGCCCACGTCTGTAATTGAAGGTAAGGATAAACTTCAGTTAGAGATTATTGTCAGATTGAAGGAAAACATCAAAAACTACTGACAATTATATTCCTGCTTAGGAAAAACAATAAGAACAAAAAAAACACCAATATTATAAGGTCCCAGCTATAAGTAGAATGTAAAATACTTGAGAATAAGAACAGTTTCTTCTTTTTTTTTGTCATTTAATCTTGATCTTGTAGCACAGTGTCTGGTATATAGTAGGTGATTAAAACTGTTTGTAATTGCTTAATATTGAACACTTGGTCATTTTTGGAGGGTGTAATACTTGAAGCCCAGAATAGAAAGCACCTGACAGTACAGTGCCTGTCCCTTAGGTGAGAGACAGGACATGGGTGTAAAAAAGATATGCAAAGATACAGGGTAGCATGCTAATCTATTTCATATAGACAGAAGATACAGATAGGAACTATTTTAAAGAAAAATTCTGCATGAAACTTGGTTTGTCAGGATTTCTTTCTTTAAAAGCACATCCTTTGAAATGCTGAATCTTAGCATAACAAACAAATATAGTACAATCAGCAATAGAAAGGTGATAATAATATAGCTCATGAAAATGGAAGTTGAGGGAGCAGTTCATTGAAAGGGGAAGTAGGAGAGAGGGATGCAGAGTCAGGTGTTCCACAGCCAGTGTGGCTGGACCCTAATGTGTATAAAGGGCAGTAACACAAGCGAGATTGGAATGGCAGATAAGAACCAGGTTGTGAAAGGTTTTAAATGCCATAGTATTTGAACCAAGAAGTACAAGGTAACCATTGGACTACTGAATATTGGAATGACATGGTAAAATCTTTATTTTAGGATTATAATGTTGGCAGCTATTCACAAAATTACTGTGGACCTTTTTTTAGATTTTTATTTTCTATTAATTTATTTGTTTTCACTTTTCTATGAACACTTCCATAAGTCTTAGATTTTCTCCCTCTCTCTTCAACCTCCCTCCCTTAGATGGCATGCAGTCTTATATGGGTTCTATATACACATTCTTATTAAACACATTTTTATATTAGTCATGTTGCATTGAAAAATTAAAATGAATGGGAGAAACCATGAGAAAAACCCAAACAAAACAGAACATAACACAAGACAAAATATTTTGCTTCATTCTATATTCCAATTCCATAATTCTTTTTCTGGATATGAATGGCATTTTGCCTCGAGTCCATTGTGAATGTTTAAGGTGCTGGCATTACTGTGAAGCACTAAGTCTGCCAGAAAAACTCCTCACACGCTACTGTTGTTATTATGTACAGTGATCTCCTGGTTCTGCTCCTTTCGCTCAGAATCAGTTCATATAAGTCCTTCCAAGCCTCTCTGAAGTCTTCCTGTTCATCATTTCTTATAGCACAACAGTGCTCCATTACATTCATATACTGCAACTTGTTCAGTCATTCCCCAATTGATGAACATCCCCTTGATTTCCAGTTCTTGGCCACAACAAGGAGAGCTGCTGTAAATAATTTTGTACATGTGGAACCCTTTCTCATTTTTATGATTTCTTTAAGATAAAGTCCTAGAACTGATACTGCTGTGTCAAAGGGTGTGTGTATTTTTGTAGCTCTTTGGCTATCCAGAATGGTTGCATCAGCTCACAGCTCCTCCAACAATGAATTAGTGTTCTAACTCACCCACATCTTTTCCAACATTTATCATCTTCCTGTTTTGTCATGTTAGCCAATCTGATAGGTGTGATGTGGTACCTCAGAGGTATTTTGATTTGCATATCTCTAATCAATGTGGATTTACTTTAATGTTATCAAAATTACCCATCTTGAACTTCTTTTATGTCTCGGTCTCTTGTTTGGTAATAAATTTCTCCATATATCTGACAAATACCCTATTCCTTGTTCCCCTAATTTGTTTATAGTTTCAGTCTTTATACCTAGATCATGTATCCATTTGGACTTTATTCCTGTGTACAGTGCAAGGCATTGGTCTATGCCCAGTTTCTGCCACTCTGTTATCTAGTTTTCCCAGCAGCTTTTGTCAAACAGTGAGTTCTTATCCCAGAAGCTGGGGTCCTTGGGTTAAATAGTAGATTGCTATGTTCATGGACTACTGTGTCTTGAGTAACTAAACTATTCCACTGATCTACCCCTCTATTTCTTTTCTTTTTTTTAATAAAAGTAGTATATTTTAATCTACATTCAGATTGATTAGCCTATATTCAGTGTGATTGGTTAAAGGAATTTCAGAGTTCCTGAACTGTGAACTATTAATCCTTATGGATGCCCTTTTCAGTACCCACAGTTTTAGCCTGGAGATCCCCCACTGAGGAAGGAATATATTCTTTCCCTCAGATATGTATTTCTTCGCATGAGTCCATATTCTTTTTTCTTTCATTTTATTTTTCTTATTTACATGTAATTTTTTGACTATTTAAAAATATTGGGGTTCCAAATTCTTTCCTTCCCCCCTCCCTTCTACTATCCTTGAGAAGGCTAGTAATTTGATATAGATTATACATGTGCAGTCTTGCAAAACATATTTCCATATGAGCCATGTTGCAAAAGAAAACAGAAAATAAAAGCAAATTAAAAAAGTTTTAAAAAGTATGCTTACTTTTTCTGCAGATGGATAGCATTTTTATCATAAGTCCTTTGGAATTATATTGAATCATTATATTGCTGAAAATAGTTAAATAATTCATAATTGATGTGATAATATTGCTGTTAATGTGTACACTGTTCTCCTGGTTCTGCTCATTTCACTTTACATTAGTTCACCCAAGTCTTCCCAGGTTTTGTTGTTTTTCTGAAAGCATCCTGCTCATCATTTCTTATAGCCCAATAGTATTCCATCACAATAATATACCACAACTTGTTCAGCCATTCCCCAGTTGGTGGTCATCCCCTCAATTTGCAATTCTTTGCCACCATCAAAAGAGCTGCTACAAACAGTTTTGTACATGTAGGTCCTTTTCCATTTTTTTTTCCATCTCTTTGGCTTATAAACCTAGCAGTTGTATTGTTGGATCAAAGGGTATATGCACAGTTTTATAGCACTTTGGGCATAGTTCTAAATTGTTCCCCAGAATGGATCAGTTGACAACAATACCAATGGTCCATTGTTGTACCATTTTGCACATCCCCTCCAACATTTCTTATTTTCCTTTTCTATCATATTAGCTAAATTAATAAGTGTGGCATGATATCTCAGAGTTGTTTTAATTTGCATTTTTCTTCTCAGTAGTGATTTAGAACATTTTTTCATGATTGTTTGGTTTCTTTATCTAAAAACTATCTGTTCATATTCTTTCACCATTTATCAGAGAATGACATATTCTCATAAGTTTGACTCAGTTCTCTTTATATTTGAGAAATCAGACCTTGATCAAAAATATTTGCTGTAAAAATGTTTTCCCAGTTTCCTGTTTTCCTTCTAATCATAAGAGTTCACATTTTTTAAAATTATTATTATTCTATTTGTTTTCAGTGTTCTACAATCACTTCCATATATCTGAAATTTTTCCCCTCCCTCCTCTCCTTCCTCCCTACCTCCCTACTCCCTCCCCAATACAGCATACAGTTTTATATAGGTTCTACACATACATTCCTATTAAATACATTTTCACCTTAGTCATGTTGCACAGAATAATTAAAATGAATAGGCAAAATCATAAAACAAATCAAAACATAATACAAAAGAAAATAATCTGCTTCATTCTGTGATTGATATTCCATAGTTCTTTCCCTGGATGTGGAAGGCATTTTGCCTTAAGAGACCATTGGTAATTATTTAAGTCTTTGCATTACAATGAAGTACAAAGTCTACCAGAAAAATTCTTCACACACTGTTGTTGTTGATGTGTACAAAGTTCTCCTGGTCTGCTCCATTCACTCAGCATCAGTTCATATAAGTCTTTCCAGACCTCTCTGAAGTCTTCCTGTCCATCATTTCTTATAGCACAATAGTATTCCATTGCATTCAAATACCACAATTTATTCAGCCATTCCCCTATTGATGGGCAGAACTGGTTCAATATTAAGAAACTTATTAGCATTATTGATCATATCAACAACAAAACTACCAGAAATCACATGATTATCTTAATAGATGCAGAAAAAGCTTTTGAAAAATACAACACCCATTCCTATTGAAAACACTGGAGAGCATAGGAATAAATGGAACTTTCCATAAAATAATAAGCAGTATCTACCTAAAACCTTCAGCAAGAATTATACGTGATGGAGATAAGCTAGATGCATTTCCAATAATATCAGAGGTGAAACAAGGATGTGCATTATCACCACCATTAGTCAATATAGAACTAGAAATGTTAGCTATAGCAATAAGAGAAGAAAAAGAAATTGAAGGGATTAGAATAGGCAAAAAAGTAACTAAGTTATCACTCTTTGCAGATGATATCATATATTAGAGAATCTTAGAGATTCAAGTAAAAAAACTACTTGAAATAATAAACAACTCTGGCAAAGTTGCAGGTTACAAAATAATAAACCAACACAAATCTGCATTTCCACATATTACTAACAAAGCCCAACAGCTAGAGGTAGAAAGAGAATTCCCATTTAAAGCTAGGATAGACACTATAAAATATCTGGGAGTCTACCTGCCAAAACAAATCCAGGAACTATATGAGCACAATTACAAAATACTTTTTGCACAAATAAAATCAGATCTAAGTAAGTGGGAAATCATCAGTTGCTTGTGGGTAGGCCAAGCTAGTATAATAAAAATGACAATTCTACCTAAATTAATTTGCTCATTCAGTGTCACACCAATCAAATTATGAGATAATTATATTTCTAGAGCTGGAAAAAATATCAAAATTCATCTGGAAGAAAGAGAAAGGTAGACCAGTGGAATATGTTAGGTACTCAAGACACAGTAGTAAATGAATATAGCAATGTACTGTTTGATAAACCCAAGGACCTCAGCTTCTGGGATAAGAAATCAATGTTCGACAAAATTTGATGGGAAAACCAGATAGCAGTGTGGTGGAAACTAGGTATAGACCAATACCTGAAAACATACACCAGAATAAATACCCGTCTATTTCTTAGCCAGTACCAAGTGGTTTTGATGATTGCTGCTTTTGTAATACAATTTGAAATCTGGAAGGGCTGGGTCACCTTCCCTAGCATTTCTTTTCATTAATTCCCTAGATATTATGGACCTTTTGTTCTTCCAGATGAATTTTGATATATTTTTTTCTATTTCTAGAAAGTGTTTTTCTGGTAGTTTGATTGGTATGGCACTGAATAAGTAAAGTAATTTGGGTAGAAATGTGATTTTTATTATATTAGCTTGGGCTACTCACAGGAAACTGATGTTTTCCCACTTATATCTGACTTTATTTGTGCAAAAAGTATTTTGTAATTTTGTTCATATGGTCCCTGGGTTTGTTTTGCAAGGTAGATTCCCAGATATTTTATCATGTCTACTGTAGCTTTAAATGAGATTTCTCTTTCTATCTCTTGCAGTTGGCCTTTGTTAGTAATATGAAGAAATGAAAATCACTTATGTGTGTTTATTTTATTTTGCTACTTTGCAAAAGTTGTTTATTATTTCAAGTAGTTTTTTACTTGATTCTCTAGGATTCTTTAAGTATATCATCATATCATCTGTGAAGAGTGATAATTTAGTTTCTTCTTTGCCTATTCTAATTCCTTCAATTTCTTTTTCTCCTCTTATTGCTAAAGCTAACATTTCTAGTACTGAATATTGAATGACAGTGGTGATAATGGACCTCCTTGTTTCACCCCTGATCTTATTGTCAATGCATATAGCTTTTCCCCATTGCATATAATGCTTACTAATGGTTTTAATGTAGATATTCCTTATTATTTTAGGGAAAGCTCCATTTATTCCTGTGCTGTCCAGTGTTTTCAGTAGGAATGTGTTGTATTTTGTTAAGAGCTTTTTCTGCATCTATTGAGATAATCACATAGTTTCTATTAGTTTTCTTGTTGACATGATCAATAATTCTGATAATTTTCCTAATATTGAACTAGCCCTTCATTCCTGGTATAAATTTTACCTGATCATAATGTATTATTCTCATGATAAGTTGCTGTATTCTTTTTGCTCATATGTTATTTACAGTTTTTGCATCTATATTCATTACAGAAATGTGTCTATAATTTTTTCTCTGTTTTGGCTCTTCCTGGCTTAGGTATCAGAACCATATTTGTGTCATAAAAAAGAATTTGGTAGTACTTATTTTCACCAATTTTCCCTGATATTTTATTAGAATTAATTTCTAAATCCATGTAACCCTGGAGATTTTTTCTAGGGAGTTCATTGACGGTTTGTTCAATTTCTTTTCTGAGATGGGGTTATTTAAGTATCCAATTTCCTCTTCTGCTAATCTGGGCAAATGATATATTTTTAAAATATTCATCCATCTCACATAGATTGCCAAATTTATGGTATACAGTTGGGCAAAATAGTTTCTAATTATTGTTTTACTTTTTTCCTCCTTAGAGGTGAGTTCACCCCTTTCCTTTTTGATGTTGGTAATTTGGTTTTCTTTCTTTTTTTTAATTAAATTGACCAAAGGTTTGTCAATTTTATTGTTTTCTTCATAGAACTAAATCATAATTTTATATACTAGTTCAATATCTTTCTTAATTTCAGTTTTATTAATCTCTCCTTTGGTTTTCAGTATTTCTAATTTGGTATTTACTTGGGGATTTTCAATTTGTTCTTTTTCTCTAGCTTTTTCAACTGCATGCCCAATTCATTGACCTCTTCTTTTTCTATTTTATTCATGTAGGTGTTCAGCAATATGAAACTTACCCTATGAACTGCTATTGCAGCATCTCATAAATTTTAGTAGCTTGTTTCATTACTGTTACTCTCTTGAATGAAGCTTGATTGTTACCCTGATTTGCTTTTTTAACCCACTCGTTCTTTAGGATTAGATGATTTAGCTTCTAATTAATTTTGGTCTATCTTTCCATGACCATTTATTGCATACAATTTTCACTGCATTATGATCTGAGAAGAATGCATGGACTATCTCTGCCTTTTTGCACTGAATTGTGAGTTTATTATGACTTAGTACATGGTCAGTTTATGTATATGTGCTATGTACCACTGAGGAAAAGGTATATTCCTGTCTATACCCATTCATTTTTTTCCAGAGATCTATCATATCTACCTTATCCATAATTCTGTTCACCTCCTTAACTTATTTCTTGTTTATTTTGAGGTTAGATTTATCAAGTTCAGAGAGGGGGAGGTTGAAGTCCTGAACTTGTATACTTTTGCTGTCTCTTTCTTCCTGTAATTCTCTTAACTTCTCCTCTAAGTATTTGGATGCTATGCCACTTGTTGAATATATGTTTAGTAATGCTATTACTTCATTTTTGATTTTGACTTTTAGCAGGATATAGTTTCCTTCCTTATCTCTTTTGATTAGATCTATTTCTGCATTTGCTTTGTGTGAAATTAGGCTACCCCTGCTTTTTGTTTATATCAGTTGAAACATACTGTGTTCTGCTCCAAAATTTTTGCTATGTATAGTTTTCCTTGATCATTACATGGAAGATATTGTCCAGGCTCTGTTTTATCAAGGCTTCCCAGTAGACTAATAATTCTTAGATTTTTCTCTGTTGAATCTATTTTCCAGGTCAGTTGTTTTTCCAAAGAGACATTTTACATTTTCTTCTCTTTTTTCATTCTTTAGATTCTGTTTAACTGCTTCTTGATGTCCCATAGAGTTATTAGTTTCTACTTGCCCAATTCTAATTTTAATAGATTATTTTATTTACTTAACTTTTGCATCTCCTTTTCCATTTATCCAGTTGTTCTAATTAGGTTTTGTATCTCTTTATCCACTTGTCCAATTTTCTTTTTAAATTCTTCCGTGAATTCTTTTTTTCATGTTTATAAAGTCATTCACCAATTTTTCTTCTAGCTCTCTAAGTTGGCTTTTAAAGTCCTTCTTGAGCTCCTTCAAGAATGCTCTTTGGGCCTGAGACCAGTTCATATTCCTTTCTGAGGTTTCAGATGGAAGTGCAGTCTTAATGCTGATCTCTTCAGTCTTCCTGTTTTGGTCCTTGTCCCTATAGTAAGATTCTATGATCTTTTCTTTTCTGGCTTGCTACCAGCTCATAATGATGGCCTTTTCCCTGGCTTTTAGAGTGGATCTCTGCTTCTGGGGCATAGGGGGCTCTGTCCCATGGTTCTTGTGATTAGAACTTGAGGCTTTATGTGCTGTGCCCTCTGGTTCTTTCAGCTAGAAGCTAGAATGCTTCACCTTACATGGGGCTGAGTTGGCTGGTGTGCCAAAACACAGGACAGGTGAAGTCTTTCTGAATGAGTTTCCCCTGAGTTACACTGGAGCTTTCTGGACAAGGTGTGGTGGAGTAGTGGTCTGGTTGCAGAAGGTTTCCTTTTCTGTGCTAGAGCACGGGAAGGTTCAGTGCCTGGTGAACCCCCATTTGTGCTGGTGTCTGCCCAGTTCCCCTGACTGTGCTAAGGCATGCCTGGGGTCTTTGTATTGGTGCTTATGGGCTCCATTTCCCTGGGGTTCAGGATCTCCTTCTGGTTTGCTGAGGTGTGGATGTCTGGGACAGTTTGGGTCCTGCACTGGTCTCCTTCAGGCCCAACAAGAGGGACACCCCCTTTGTGATTTTCCTAGGCTAAGAGACTGTTTACACCTTTAGCCGATCCTACTATTCCAGGATTTTTCCTGGGGAAATATTCTCTGGGTTTTTCAATGTCAACAAGTGGAGGAGGAGAGTATTTACAGATCACTATGCCATCCTTGCTCCCAGTAGGTGACTTACGCCATTTAATCTATGGGCTGATAGTCTCAGGAGGGGATGCTGCTTTTACCTGGTGTTCTGCACTTCTCTCTCACTCTGTTCTACTAGACTCCTGTACTGGGATGATATGTTTGTTAATTTGCATAGCTGTCTCTGCTTCAGACCATTTGGAGTTCCTGTTTGGCTTTGCTATGGCTGGGTCTGGGCTGGTACAGCCTGTGTGCTGTGCATTCTGTGCTCCTCCAGCCCTGTGCAACAGATCCTTCCTGTTAACCTTCCAGGCTCTCCTGGACTGGAAATCTGCCACACTGTTGTCTCCTAGTGGTTTCTTCCACTCTAAAATTTGTACAGATTTTTTTTTTTTTTTGAAGTATCTGAAGGAGTTTGTCTTAGAGTTTAGGTGAATATGTGTTCACTCTGCCATCTTGGCTCCACCTCTGTTATGTTGCCTTTCGACAGAATTTACATTTGTTACAAAAGGACTAGCCCTCAAGAAATTGAAGTGGATCCTCAGCAGATGTTGACTAGCAATAAAAACTCACAAAAACTGTCAAGTGTGGTACAGGGATTGTATAGAGTACAAGAGTAAGAGGAGAGATACTTAGTAATGCCATGAAAAGTACTTCAAATATTCAAATCAGCCTAAACTAATCTTTTATGCTGTATTTTTATCCCAATTTCTCTCATCTTCATCACACAGAAATACTCTAGATATTGTGAAGGCACAACCAGAGAGTAAATGTTTCTTCTCTAGATCAGTATGAAAGGCTAGGTGGGAACCACATACATGGCCCACGGATAAACAAGTATGCTTCTACATTTCAAACAATACTTTTTGGTTAGAGGGATTTTCTTAGGACCTGGAGTAGCAAAACAATCAAGGCTGGCAGTGACAGCTCCCAAGTGATTCCTCCAGAATAAGGCTATCTCAGTGTCAAGTCTTGCCATTTTAACTGGTGTCTAGATGAGTGAATGAGTTTTTCTTTTGTTGTTCAGTCAGCACCCTAGGGATTAGTATGAGACTCAACTGACCTAAGAAACAGTCATTCTAACATTTCAAAGCTTCAGGAAAGACACATTAACCTCAGCTCTTCAAAGGGCTTGTCTCTCTTATTGAGTTCAATAGCTTCCATGGAATCCCAAGTGGAGAGTTTTTAAGGAAGAAAACAGAATTGATTGAACAGGTTTTGCATCTCAAATCAAGTGAAAAATTCTGCTATATTATGATGATGTGTTCTGTGTCACAAAGCAACCTGGCTTCTTCAATTTTCTTATAGCCCATCAGGAGGAATTAAGCTATGATTCAGCAATGCAAGATCAAACTGCATTATGGATGCACTTTCATATTCTAACCAGCTTTGCAGCAGAATAGAGGCCATTTCTAGGGGAAACTGCCAAACTCATGATGATACTGCCATTGTCAACTTTGTGTAGTTTCTAATATATATTCAGCACTCCTACCATGCATGCCCTTATTATATTCAGATTGTGTATTTTTTGAGAAATTTTTTTCCTAAATATTAATTATAATTTAGAGAGAAAGTCTGATGGAAATGAAATGAAGAGTAATCCTCTTAGATTTATTTCTCTAGTAGCTGAAACAAATGAATATAGTAAAAGAAAAAGAAAGAAGCTCTGTACTTGTGACTAAAACAAATCTAAAAAAGAATTTTACTAAACCATTAGGAATGAGAAACATGAAGAAATCATAGGAAGACATGAATTAACGCGAAGAGATGTGAGTTGAACTAGGAAAAAATCATACTCAATGCCTACAATAAGGAAAATGGAAATGACAACAGAAAGAGCCCAAATGAAATTGAGTTCTGCGTAATTATAATCACTAAATTTGGAACCTGCAAAGAGCTGAGAAAACACCTCTCATTTTCAGAGTGAGGGAATCGTTGAAAAATGTTGCACATTCTCTCACATATGGTTGATAAGTTTCTTGATTTTGCTGAACTATTTTTTCTTTTTATATATTTATTTTTTGTTGTTATGTAAGGCAGTTAGTATCTGAACGTGACGAAGAGTGGGAGAGCCGCAGCTTTGTCTAAGCTGCCCTTTCCCACGTATTTGTCTTTGTTTTGGAGTCAGTTCCTCCACCTGGCAATACATCTCAGTGGGCATACCCTGGATTCTGTCTGGTTGTTTAATTTTGATACTTAATAGGAGACTATTTATTTCATTTTTTTCCATAGTCTTTGGGAACCTTTCATCTCTAATTCTAGTAGAGATTTGGGGAATATGGACATGGGAGGCACCTGTGAAGAAGGCTCCTTTTTCAAGAGGTTTGTAGCAAGTATTGGTTATTGACATGAACTTTAGCTATATCTTGTGAGATTGTGGATAAGAATACATCTGAAATTAATAGAGGGTACTTCATTGAGATTCATGCTGTTAGCCAGCTGTCTATCATTTTTCTGAAGAGGAGAAAATACAGTTTTCAAGCTTCAGATTTTGTGCTTGTATAAATTCTACATTTGCAAATTAAAAGATGAGTATCTACCAAAATAATGACTCTGATGATAGTGAAATGAATGAAAAGCCTGAAAAATCTCTGTTTACTCAGTATAAGTAATAATCTGTATAATAATAATCTGTATAAGTAATTATCAATTTATTTGGCCAAAAAAACAATGAATAAATTGATGACCAGTGGTCTCTCTTAGCAATCAAAGACAAATCACTGAGGTCATTGAATGCTTAAATACCTCTGGAAAAATCTGTTCCCCTGACAGGGAGAAATCAACCTTGATTGATGAAGAATCAACGAGGGGGTGGACAAAGAAATGGACTGAAAGCCTTCAGTGCCTCCTCCTGAGAACATGACTTGATCATGAGATTCAGCTGCCTCCAAGTATCTGGACAAAAGCTTCCATCTCCACCCAGTCAATTTAAGTTGAATAACATGGGCTTCAAGGCCATAAGCCTAATGATTTCTAGGGCCAGAATTCACCTTGATTAGATTATCTTTACATTTTAATCAGAAATAAAATATCCTAGTTGAGTGGATCCTGCAAAAGATTGAGAAGAATGTTTCTGGAGGGTGGGGCCAATTTCCAAGTCAGCCCTGTCCTTCAGAGGCTAACTGACCTACAAGGTCTGGGCTTTGAATGAAGAATTAAAAAAAAAAAAATAGAAAAAGCAATCTGGAGCTTGATATTAATAATTGGCTATAAATAACCATTTGTTTCAAGAGTTACAAATATGCATATATGCACACCCAAATCAAATCCTAATCTCTATTTAAATCAATGCTAGAATTATATTCAGAAGACTCTTCTAATAGATGGACATATCTTGGATTTAAATAGATCTTCCATTATAGAAACAGGTTTTGGAGAAAACCAGGACAGACAGAAAAACAAAGAAACAAAGAAACCAAAATAAAAACAAACCTAAAATCTGTCAACTGGATGGAACTGATTACTAACCTGTGGATGGACAGAGCCAAAGAGAATAAGCTGGAGAAAGGGTGCTCAGTAGTGAAATGGAAATTTAATCTGACAAGTGAAGGAAATGGCTTGTAATTAAGAATGCATGTACTGGAACCCCACTCCTAGTTGGGTGGATGGCATTGTGGGGAGATATCAACAGTTATACTAATAGCTACACAGTGAACAGTAGCCCAGACAATGAGGGGGTAACCACAACAATGAGACAGATTTGATTCATAGTAAGGACTTCATTAGTGGAACATGGAGGAAGAAGAAAGAAAGAAAGAAAAAAAGTAAGAGAGAGAGAGAGAGGTCTTCTTCTGATTCTTGGTGGGGAGGTCGGGAGAGAAGTTGGAATTCAAAGTATTAGAAACAAATGTTGAGAATTGTTATTGCATATAACTGGGAAATAAGAAATAGAAGTAATAGGGTATAGAAATCTATCTTCAAGAAAAGAGCGGAGATGGCGATAAGGGAAGGGAGTGATGTGATAGAAGGCAGGGCACATTGAGGGAAGGGGTATTTTTCTTTACTCTTATTCTGTCATGATTAGATTATAACTGTAAGATCCAAGAGACAGAGGATGCTTGTATTTCCAAAAGACAAATGACAGTTAGTACCGAGCAAAATTCTCTAGTCTGGCAAAACTGAATATTGTTCTTAGCACATCACTGGTGAGCACTCTAGAGATATTCTTGAATGGCATGTGAAATGGTTTACTTGACTGACAGTTTATGAGATGAACTCAAACCAAAGATCTATAATTATACAAGTATTAGGAATCTATGGAGATTCCACATATATGTATTTTTACATACATATGTCTGTATATGCACACATAAACATATGGATATACACAGATATACATACACACATATACACATATCTATGTGCATACACACATATAAGCATAAAATACATACTAAGATAAAGAATTTATATATATTATCTATATAAAAATCTATATAAATACATATTATATATATATGTATTTCACAGAGTATAAATTTTCAAGTGAGATATGTGTATGTATCTATGTATTAAACTAGTATGAAGAACCTACAGAGAACACATACATATATATATATACACTCATATAACTTATGCAATAAGATATATGTTGATATAGATGAATATAGATCTATAAGGATATATAGGAGCATATTCATATATACATATTCTATATGTGTGCATATGTTAATATATTAATTTTAAGATAGCTTAGTAGATAAGTTATTATATGTATATATGCATGCATGCACATACGTACATGCTCTCTATAGGTTCTTTGATTCATATGATTGCTATATATTCATATCTGTGTCTATTATCTATCTCTTCTATAACTTAGTAAATAGGTAACATTATATTATACTATCTCTATGATCCTATGCCACATAGCAATTAAGTTATTTGACCAAAGTCACCAGCTAGCAAGGGTCATAGGTAAGGTTTGAAGACAGATTTTCTCATCTTAAACCTTAAAATTCTTATTACTGATAAAATGCATTTTATTTTATGTACTCAAACATATGATCTCATTGATGTAGTTTTTTATGCAATACTGAAGATCATAATTTCTCCATATCTGCCAAACCTCTGAGACTCGTGTTCATTTCCTCCAAAAAGATTAACAGGGGAGGTCCATTTCAAATGCTTGGGACATACTTTTATTTTCCTTCAAATCAAAAGAATACCAGAGCTATCAAAAAGTTATCCCTCACTCTCACTATATAAACAGCCTACCTTTTTTTTTTCAAATAACATTTGATGATATTGTTTGTCACCAGACTAATTTCTTATAAGTTGTCCTTTGCTGCTAATATTTATCAAGGGCCTTTCCATTGTTATCTGGATAATATTCAATTTTAATTATGTACAAAAGTGAATATATACCATCCTTCTCCCTATTCTTTGTGTTATCCCTCCAGGACAGTACTGTATAATATATTTTAAAATAAGTTACATATTAAGCTTGCATTTCTTAACCAATATACAAATATATCTCATACTCAAATCCCATTGTAATATGAGTTCCATGTTATGAACTTTATACATCCATGTCTAAGACTATTAACAAAGCTTTCAATTGCTTTCATGTGCACTCCCTCACAGCATTCTTACTCCAAGATAAAGGCCATTGAATAGAAAAGAACCTTCATTAATTTTATTTATACACATAACTTGGAACAGATAATCAATTGATGCTTAATGAACTATTTTCTTTCAAATAATCCTTTAAACTTGGACATCAAATTAAGTGACTTTTTTCTTTTTGTAGTTACTGTCTTACCACCCAAACCCAAGTGTATCTAAGGACAATAGGCAAGGTTACCTATAATAAATTTAACTGGTCAATGTAATGTTCAATGATTCACATGCATGCAATAACACTGGTATAATATTGATATTAAAAATTTAATTCTTTTTATGGAATGGTTTGAGATGCTTAAATGTGTCCACCAGTTTCCTATAGCTATTCTGCAGGTTCTTGTTCTTATTAATTTTGGATGCAATTTGGTCATTTACAGTGTCTTTCCAAAGTACCTGTAGGATTGAATGATCGCTCTAAATTTCATCTAACTGGCCAACTAATTGCATGTAATAGACCAGAAAACAGTTGATTTTAGAATGTCGGTAGCTAAGCCATATACGTTTGAGTACTTTTTTACCTCAGAGGTCAAATGATATTATGCGGTTTGATACAACTAGAATGATGTCATGCATGTGCAAGAGCTCTAAAGAACCTCATCATGTATAAAGGACCCATGTTCAGCTTAGGCTCTGCTCTGTGTCCCTCCATTAAGTTACCAAATGCCATTTTTATGTCTCATTTGATTTTAATGATTAGAGTTTTTGAACAAGACTACTTTTGTGATATCTTTCATAATTTTTGTGGCTCAAAGTGAGACACATTAAAAGGGGGTCCTTTGAGGAATTTTTTTATCCAATCAAATTCTTATTTTCTTTTAAAAAAAATGAACATTAAGTGAGGTGATTTCTTCTATCCTCTATATATTCCTTCTTTCAATAAATTACATGTTGGTAAACATGCAGTAGATTTTGCTTACGAAGGTCTATCTGCTCCTTACCAATATCTGCACTGAAAATTCCCTTGATATGTGTGTAGTTGACTCTTTTAAATACATAGAAAAATGAACAGAAAAGTCATTTTTTCTAAGCAACTTGGTTCTCTAAAGAGAGACAAACCAGTCTAGGTAAGAAATGAAGCAGTTCCAAAGCTCTCATGCAGAGTAGTAGTGGAATCAAACCTGCAATAGGCCTGCACTTCCAGCCTGATCAAGATGAGGAGAACCAGTTTCTCTCTCTCTCTGTCATCTCTCCTTCTGTCTACTTATCTGCCTATCAATAAATATTTACATATATACTTATGCATGTATATGCTATATGTGCATTGCATTGTACAACATACACATGTACATTATGTGTCTATGTACACCCATGTGTGTATGTATGTGTGCATATATGTATATATGTGTTTGCATGCTTATATGCTATGTAATTATATTTTATTTTATGCACATGTGTATATACACATACACTACTGGCAAAACCATACCTACATACACATACACATGTATGTAAATGTACACTCATGTGTATATACACACATATGTTTATTTTATGGTTATTTCCATTTTGGGGTTATGATGTTTTTTAGAATTTATATATTCTGTTCTCAAATTAATATTCATGATATAAAGGTATGAGGATTTTGTATGGTACACAAGTACTTGGCCCATATTACTTTTTTTCTGAACCAAACTTTCCCATATGTTTCTAGATCTCACTTTTCCTCATTTTTTCATTGAAATGACTGAGCATGAAAGTATATATTAATTTAATTTGAGAATGTCTTTGAGCTATTTATGGAATTCATCTCCCTTTTCATCCTCAATAACTGATGTTGATAAGTAAGCTAAACATCATTTTCATCTCAATCTTTTTGGACTACTTTTGGAGTAGATCAATATTCATCAGTGGATGACCAGATACTTCATGAAATACTTTTATTGCCTTTGCATACATGATAAAACCAATTCTGCCAATTTCTTTCTTTAACTCTCCATGGAGTAAAAAAATATTCTTCTTTTTAACTACAACTTCCTTCTTTCTTCAGGTATCTTTAAACAATAAATAAAAGATTGATGTAATTTGGCTTCTCTCTCAACTACTTGCTCATTTAACCATTCACTCACATTTAGAGGACCAATAAAAAATTAAAATACATGGGTGGCCTAAACTTGTGTGATTTTCTATTATGCCATGCTTCCCTTTTTCTTTTCCTCTTAGTCAATGTCACTAAAGAAATGACATTGGAGTGTACAAAATAGGAAAATTTGTATTTTTATTTGTATCATATATTGCCAGAGCTGGGGGAGGGAAACATTGTAAAGGGGCAGCATACTGGTGATGAGCTCATAACCTTAAAGATCCAAGATCATTTCAGAGCTACAGTTAAGGATCCAAATAAGTCTTTCTAGAAATATGAAATAAATGCTTAAGAATTTCTTTGAAAAAATCTGTTATGCATAACAATTAGAATAAAATACAAGTATATTTGGGCCTCTACATGAGAGCACATTGAAATAGCATGACTTCTAGTATCCATTCCTTTTTCTGTTAAAGATTTGAATTATTTGAATATAAATGGAATTAACATGCAAGCTTTGAAGAACTTTATTTTGGAGAAAGTGTAGGTGATTTGTTTAATGTCTAAGGACAAGCTAGGTGAGTACATTTACACCTGGCTGAGGAGGAATTTGTGTGCCTCAAACCGCTATGGAACCAAGAAAAAAAAGAAAATGAATGACTTCCTGACACTTATACAATGACAGAGCCAGAATAATAGGAGAAAAAGAAAAGAAAAGAAATGCTAACAATTTTACAATTTTTAAACTAATTATAGATATTTACTATTGTTATTCTTTCATTTCAACTGGTTTGACAACCCATAACCCATTTTTTGTATATGTCTTTTCTTTTGCAAAGATATTGAAACAGTGTGCCATTTCCTTCTACAGCTCATTTTATACACAGGGAAACTGAGGTAAATAAGGTTAAGTCACTTGCCCAGGGTCACAGTTAGTAAGTGTCTGGGGCCAGATTTGAACTCAGGAAGAAGAATTTTCCTGACTTCAAGAGAGTTAGCTGTTCTATTTACTAATATTTGCCCTATAGTTGGTATAAATATAAGATCCTTGATCAAGCAGTGCATATATGCCTGAAGTCCTGTTATCATATCAACACTGGCTTTCTCATTGTAAATAAAATGAGTCTCCCCAAAAAACTATCAAAGAAATGAATGATTGCAAAAGGAGATGGACTGGACAGGGAATGAAAGTGAAGGATAATTAATAGATAGCAAATATACTGCATTATGCCCATATTGTATAAAGAGAGCTTCAGAAAGTTTGACTCATAGCTAGGGGACCTCCTTTTGAGGATTTACAGAAGGGCCTTGACAAGCAAACCAAAAATTCATCTGGTTTCATTTGAATGTACCTTCAATGTACAGGTACATGAAGCAGGAGTCACTGAATTTTGCTGGTGGTGAGGACCTGTCTGTTGTTTTGTTCAATTTACTATCATTTGGGGAGAAATATTTTTCTTTACTTCATCTGTTATTTAGGTAGGTAACCAGCAATGTCCTTGGCACTACAGCCTTTCTTTAAACATAAAAAGAAATGCGTTTGTATGTCTACATCCACAACCATATCATCAAAAGGTATACATATAACATTCTCATGATTGTAAAGAAAAATCAATTAAAATCAATTAGTTAATGATAGTTATAGAGCGGGGGTGGGGAACCTGTGGCCACACGTGACTTTGAGGCCAGAGGTTCCCGATCCCTGGTTATTGAATGTGGGGGATTTTAGGAAGTAAATGTCACGCAAGGAGTTGCCCCACATCCTGATCAAATCACATGATCAGTGGTCTAGACCTTTCCTCCTTGCCATCCCTACACACACACACACATACACACACACACACACACACACACATCTGGCATTAGTATATAGAATGAATTTGAAGGGAGAGAAAAATGAAATTGGGGAAAGAGAGGAAGAGTATGATTTCAGGCATTGTGGGAAGCATTTTGAAGAGTTATTTGGGGGATCTTCTCCAAATCACATCAACTAGGCAGCCACTTTTTCCAGGCAAGTTCTCAAGAGATCTGCTGATTATATTAAGATTCAAAACAAATTTTTCAGGTCTCTATTTCCAGTATGTTCTTGTGTTATGTTTATCCTTTGCCAGATAAAGTAATTTGGGCTGTATTTAAAAGATATATCTGAGCTCTAGGAAACTAATTACTATGATGGAACACTAAAGAAAGGAATAGAATATTTCTCTTTATACTTCCTAGAGAGTTCAGTGGAATTTCTGAACACTATTCTGGAAAGATAAAGGTTCTTATGGTCAGATAAGCATGCTAATTATTTTGACTTTTAGTACTAGCACTTGGTAGCTTGGGATAATTACCACCCATTCTTTGTCACCCCAGATGAAAGAGGCTTAACCTTAAGGACTCTCTGAATAAAATCAACATTCTTATTACCATGCCCACTGGTTGCCCTCTATTTCTGATGATGGCTTTCCAAAGAAGTCTGACTTGACCTTGAGAAAGTTACTGGTAGAAAGAAAAGCTATTTATTCATTAATCAGTAACTTTTTATTTAAAAACAGTACTAATTTCTTCCAATCCTGTCATATATTTAAAGTAGTAGACACATTTAACTACAGGTTATTAAGTATGTTTATTTAGATCTTTACTGAAATCTTTTGAAAGTTATTGAGAGCGTTTCTTATGGAGTGGAAAGGACTTCGACCTTTCAGGGGACCTGGAATGTGCTATTCAGAAAGACCCCCAGAAACTACTTGATCCAACACATACCTGGGGAAGAAACCCTTCTACAATATCCCCTAAAAGTATTTTTATACTCTCTGCTTAAAGCAAATCATTCCATTTTTAGATACCTCTGATTGTGAGAGCAGTTTTTTTTTTTCTCCCTTTGTTTTCTTTACATTAAGGACAGATCTGTGTAATTGTAACTTCCACCCATTGTTCCTAGTTTTGTCTTGTGTGGCCAAGCAGAACAAGTCTATTTTTTTGACATGGGACATTTCTTCAGTTGCTTGAAAAAAGTTATATCTTCTTTTATTTCCAGGCTAAACATCTTTAGCTACATTCTCTGATTCTTATATGGTCTGACTTCTAGGACCTTCACCAAGTGCCTTCCATGGAAATCTTTCTAAAAGTTAGAGATGAAAGAGACTCTGAAGACCATTTAGAGTAGGGATTTACAAATTTTGTCATTAAATGCCCAGATAGGAAATAGTGTAGTTTTTGTAGAGCATGAGGCAAAATTAAGGATGATATTTTTGAACATTTAATTTAATAACAAAGAAAAAATAAATTTCCACAAAAAAGTTTTATTGGGAGAGTTTAAAAAAATAATAATATTATTAATTTGAAAAATCGATTTTTTGGAGAGAGTAGGGGTAAAACATTTAACTTAATTGGAAAGTTAAATTTAATGTTCCCTATCATCTAAATTGACTGCAAATGTTAAACTGTTAATGCTGATCTGTAATGAGTTATATGAGATTTTACGTACTTTATCTTTGAATATGTCTTTTTATATAGATAAGTTCTGACAAATATTGATATTAGCCCATGTGTTTATGATTTAAATTAAGCATAGAAATCACTTGGATGCCATTTGTAGAATTCTATTTGTCTTTTAGTATGCCATGGATTCATCTCTCCCCAGCAATCCCATTACTTTGAAGATCAATTATTTGCAATCACAGATTAGATATAAGTTCCTCAATTATGCAGCCAAATTAATTTTGAAATATAGAATTTTCCTTTGCACTTGCTTCAAATTCTGAAAAATGTTGGTGGAACTGTAGTCTGAATTCAGAAAATATATCTGTTGTAAATGTGTGTGGGAATAGAGATCTCACTTTTTGTTTTAGCTTCAGACATAACTGAAATTATATAAAGAAACAACAATACTTTTGATTCAAACAATATTTACTTACCAACAGACTGAGTTTACCACAATCTGTTTTGCATATAAGTTCTGTTTTTCTCTATATTATAGATTGAATTTTTAAAAAAGGCTATGAAATCTGTACCAAAAGCTAATTTCCAAAGTTATTCAATGTTCAATAATAGTGATGAAGGTAGTTGTCATTCAAAAAAATCAACCTTGGGACTGAGCAAAAAAAGTGATGAAACTCTTTTTGCCTCTCTTTTCTTGTTTTTGTTGAATGGATATGCACTATTAATTGAAAATAAAATTAAAATGCTGGTATATTGTTATACACATGAAACTTGAAAGGTTGTTAAGTTATACCTGCATCCTGCATCAATATATTCCATGGTATTCCAAATACCAGTGTGAAACGCTCTGTGGTACCTACTCAACTCTGTTGTAGTACAAAAGGAGTCATATAGACAATACATTAAAAGTGAATATGACTGTGTTCCAGTGAAGCTGTTTTAAAATTTTATCACCATTCTTAACTCAAGTACAAAAAGAGGTCACAAATCAAAGTTGGCAGCCCTTGATCCAGTCCAATTTACTCCCCTTTGAGTAAACCTAAATTAGTTTCTTGAGAGCTTTCACCATTGTTTCTAGTTCTGACCCTGAAACTAAACAAAGTAAGTCTAATCCCTGATATTTTATGAAGACACTTCAAATGTTTGAGGACAACTACCCTGTCTTCTTGTCCTAGTCTTCTCTTCAGAATAGTCATCCCCAGATTTTTTTTCATTCCAGGCATTTTCCTAAGCACTTAGGATATAAAGCAAAGAAAAAGATCTGGATCTCAAGGAGCTTAAAGTTTATAGAAGAGACAAGACATAAACAATTATAAACAAGTAAGCTGGCTATATTTGGATTCAGAGATGCAGATATAGTCAATCCTCAACTTTTGAATGTATCATGTTCTTATAAAGCTGTGCAAAACTGAAAAAATGCAGCTGTCAACATATTGAACCAAAGGGGAGTAGGGGGTTAAGCTCCTATGACTACCAAAAACTGTAACCTTTTGCTAGAGATTGATTAAAATTCACTTTTCTCCATGCAATTCTTTATAACATAAATTCTCATAAGCACCTTTCCTAACGCAACAACCATGAAATAACTCAAAAATTCAATGCACAAAATAAAATTGATAACATGCAAAACATTTTTCTCACTAATAATAATTTGGAATTATATTATATTTTGTACTAGTATCTCAATTGAACTGCATTAATTTCAGACAATATTGACTTTCCATAACATAAAATCTCCATACTACATAGCAAATTTAATTGTGAAAACTAAAACTTTCTTTTAAAGAAACCTGAATGTTACTTTCCACTGTATCAGATAGCAGTGTGAACATTGCATAATGAATTGCTGATTAATACCAGACTCACAGCTGATGGTGGCTGCAGACATTCCAGCATGACACTTATCTAACACCTTTATTTTCTCACCAAGTAACATCACTGTCTTTGAGTTCTAAAGGCAAGCAATTAAAATATGTAACAAATGCACAGGGAATGCTTAACAATGATGGGGTGAACAAGACCAGTAAAGCACCTGGTAGGATAGCAGCCACTCCTCAAATGCATCACATCTCACATTTTTTCTCTGACATATATAGTTATGAATGTTTACCAACTCAAAAATGAAAATGAGATTACTAACAAAATCACGTGAATGCTTGAAATCATGTTGGACTCATACTTTAGAAAAGTCACTTTCATAGATCAGTGAGGAATAGATCGGGGTGAGGAGAAGCTTGAGGTAGAGAAAGCAACCGGAAGGCTTTGGCAGTCGTAGGAGTATGAGAAGTGGACTTGTACTAGGATAGTGGCAATGTCACAAGAAAGAAGAAGGGATAGAAACAACATTTTTAAAAATGTTGTTCTTAGCTTTCCTTGCCTGCTTTGCCTCTTTCTGATCTTTGGTAGTCCTGATGATACATGTATATGACTCCTTGATTTTGTATTCATCCATCATTGTTGGACCAACCTGCACTTACTTCCAGTTTATTCAATAAATAATTAATAATTACACAATATTTAAGGTATATAAATAAAGTACTTGAAAAATATTATCTCATATGAACTTAAAATAGCCATAGAAAAACACGAAGTATAATATGCCAAAATAATTAACATTGGAGGAAATAGAGGCTCAGAGCAGTTAAATGCTTTGCCCTTAGTCACACAACTAGTATGAAAAGGGGAGATTTGAACAAGGTTTTTTTTTTTAATATGTTTGTTGTTGTTGTAATTGTATACCTCTGGACCACTCCTCTGTACAGAGATTAAAAAACAAAACAAAACAAAACTTTTTTTATTTGATGAATGTCTTGAGCTTTCACAAAGATCCAGTCAGACCCTTAGATCCAATTTACTCTTTTTCTTCCCACTGATTTTTTTCTCTTTGTTCCATCAGAATTGTAATCTTAAAAGTTTCCAATGCTTGCTAAGCTGATTTTTCTTACATAGAACTTTATTTCTTGGGATCCTATATATTCCTCTTAATTCTTTTAAATATGTTCTAATATTCAGGCTATATGTAACACCATTCCAGGCTTTCCTCTTGTTGGAAAAAATCTATCAGTTAAAATGATAATTTCACACAAAAGTTCCCTTGTAACAACAAGTTCTTACTTACTGAGGACAATCAATTTCACATTAGATGTCTTCTCTGTTGTCTGCTGCTTTTTTTCCTCATTGTGAAGGATAGCAGTAAGACTGGGACCTGTAATTATATTGATAAGGGAGCTCTCAGCTAAGAAAATGTTCTCCTAAAGCAGATCAGCACTTTCTCCTCACCTTGGAGTAACAGAGTTCCATCAAACACTGGTAAGTGCAATACATGCCTGGGGTTATACAGCTAGCATGTCAAAGACAGGGCTTGCATGTTGGTGTGTGTGAGTTTGAAGGTAACATCAATTAGGCAAGTTAAGAAATTAGGAAATGCTTTGCTTTTTGCAGAGTTGCTGAAAGATGTAGGTGTTAGACTTGAGGAGTCTAAGTTCCTTTCCAGCCCCAAACTTAGCATTCTCTCATCCCATAGTCTCATGTCCAAGGCATTAAAGTTCCTCATCATGAAGACATCATCTGCATATTTTAGACTTATGATGTCTTCTTACCTATTGAAAGAGAGATAACTTATATAGAATTGTGACTAAGCCTATAGCAGTTGTCCACAAAGGTTCACTTTTGCTCTCTTCACCCCCTTTCCATTCCTAATAGAAAAAATTTGATCAGATCACAATAACAGATTTGATTATAATCCAGGTGAGTTTCAACTGTTAATGATTGTATTATTTTGAAGGAAGCAAAACTCCATTTTCAGTTTGCTGACCATTACTAAATATCCTACTCTCTTCTCTTTGAGAAACTCAAAAGTGTTTGGTCTACCCCAATCCAACAAATGCCATGCAATTACCATCTCTCATGACTCTTCAGGCTCTCTTTCTAGTAGGAGAAAACTACATTTTCCACCACACCCTCCCCTGCCAATAGGGGCTACACTGGATTTTAAAAGGAAACATTTTAATGATTCTGTTTCACAAATATTAAATGAAAAATAATTTGAAATGAAAGTACAGTCCTATGGAAACAGCTCTTCTCTATACTCTTCTTATATATGAAATCAAACTAAAATCTCAACTGCTGGAAATTCACTGTCATTTTCCTTATTACCCTAAGTGAAATAAAATGGAGGGGGGGTAATAATACAAGGACATTAAATTGTTCCTAATCAATACACACAGCCAGGACAGTGTAAACATTATATTCTTTTCTTTTCCTGAGGGAGGAGTGCTTTATTTGCATCTTCCATTTTCAGAGGTTTCATAGGAGATTTAAGGAGTTGGTCTGTGAAAGCAGCCAAAGGAAAGGAGACAAGTTTCCATATCCCAGCACCAAATGTAGGGTGAGGCACAATCTAGCATTATGTACTTTGAAACTGACATCATGGGGACATCAGGGGACAGTTCAGATTCTGAGTGAGCATCAGATCTTGTCCTGTAGGGCCCCGTGCTTACCATCAGTCATCCTGGGGGCACCAGGCATGTGGAAAGGTCTAATCAGGCAAGAAGGCCCTGGTCAGAATCTATTCAAGGTTATATAGGACTAGCCAACAGATGCCAGCTCACATTGGGGTCAGGACTCCTGCCCTAGATTGGAAGAGTCAGTTTAGGTTCCTGATGCTAGAGGGAACTTGGAACAATCCAGGGTTAAGCTGCTTTGAAACAAGCATCATGGGGACTTCAAGGAACAGCTCAGAGTGGGACTGAGCAGAGGAGATTATCTTGTAGAGCCCTGTGTTACCATCAACCATCCTTGGGACAGCAGGCATCCAGAAAGGGATAACCAGGGAAGAAGGCTGTGGTCAAAGTTTGTGCAAGATTATGGAGGACTGGTCCATGAGTACCAGCCCAGATTGGAGTCAGGACTTCTGCCCTAGATTAAAAGAGTCACTTTAAGTTCCTGATGTTAGGGGGAACTTGGAATGACTCAGAATACTTGTTATTTTAAAACTGGCATCATGGAGACCTTAGGGGACAGTTCAGTTTCTACCTGGGCAGCAGCCATTGTCTTGTAAGGTACAGTGCCAACAACATCAATTTTGAGCTCCAGTTTGAGAAGGTGATGGTGCTTGTCTCTCAACCAGGGCTTTGTGACTGGCTGGACCCATTCTAGAGATGACACACTCTCTGTTGGGGTGCTGCTGCTTGTGGAGACCTGGCAGGTAGTTTGGAGGAGGGTGTTCTGGGCCCAGGCTACTGTGGGGCAGGAAGCGGCCCTTACCCCTCAGGGGCTGCAAGTCAGCCCCAAAAAGAACATCCAGAGGAATGTGAACATTATGTTCTTATGACTTTTAATTACTTGTCAACCAAAATATGAAGGGTTTTATATATGATATCTAAAAAACAATCTCTAGAATTGTCTTTGGATATCATTTTCCATTAGTGTATTGGGAAGAGCATATCCCACAACACATATTAAGCCTGAATTTTTCTGTTTTGTATAGTTGTGCTAAGAGTCTTGTGTTAATTTAATTAGCAGAGCTTGTTGCATAATGTGGAAGCTGATGCAGACAATAATAAATGTGTGAATTGTTGGCTGTACCACTGTTCTCCATGAAGAAAAAATTCAATATGTACTAGCATATTTCAATACTCTTCGGGAAAATGGAAAAGAAAAAAAATCATAGTAGATGAAATAATTTAAATAATTAAGAATATTTACCACTTTTTTCTTAAAATATTCAGTCCTGAAAGAGGGGACTGGCTTCTTGTTATTTTTGCAAGTTACCAAATGCAGTCAGAAGACCATGCCTTATGGTGTGGTGAAAAGATGACTGTACTGGAAATCAGTAGACCTGAACTCAAGTCTGCGCTCTGATATAGTTTCTAGATATAAGACTTTTGTCAAGGCTTTGAATCTTAATTTCTTACCCTATGAAATGGGGATGCTTTTACTCAGGAAGTGAACATGGAGTAAATCAGCATGCTCATGAAGTCTTGGGTTCAGGTTCTGTCTCTGGAACACATGGTAACTATGTGACCTTGAACAAGTCATGGTCTCTCATTTTACCACAGTTAACTACTCATTACCCCCAAAATATTTATGTGTCAATCAGAGAGAGAGAGTCAATTTCAATAGGTCTCAGATAATTAGCTGGGGTGTCAAGCATGATGAGGTTGGAGAGATAGATTGGGGACATATTGTGATGGTGTCTCAAAATGAAATAGGTGAATTTCTATTTTCTCCTAGGGTCAAACTCTCAGTTTGTCTTGGAGTTGATTGAGTAGCGGAGTGATAGAGTGAAATATACAAATATTTGGCAGTTTCAGGTTGTATCAACTTGATTTGGGAGAAGGCTAACATAGAAATCTATATGAGGAGTGAGAAGGACCTGAACTGTGTTGACAGTGTCTTGGAGCCATAGTTTCCCATCTCAGGATATCCTGTAGCTTTTATCTGGGGGGGAGGATAGGTTCTTATTTGGGAAAAAGTGTATAGGGGCAAAACAAAATATACAACAGAGTGTTACTGAGAAAGAAAAATACATTTTACAATCTTACAAAAATACTTCAAACCAACAAACCAATTCAAAGTGGGGAGGAAGCCAAAGCTGGAGCAGAATAGCAAATCTGACAGAGACATACTGTTACTTCCTGGCAACCCAGCTTCTGCTTCTCTGGGCATTTTGCAGAGGAAGGTGGATTAGATAATAATGGACCATAACACATACTGCACCAATGTCCACCTATTTCCCTCACCTACATCCATTGGCTCCATGGATCCTTTGAAGTACCTCTTCCTAGAACACATCACTTCTTTTCTAAGCAGATGTAAGAGCAAGTAAAGTGGAACTTTTGTTGTTTTCATTTTGGAACTCAGTCTCCCAGACTCATTGTAAACATCTGAAGGATTGATTTCCTTTGAACCCTGATGGTTCACAGCTGTGGGGAGTCACACAGGTTTCGTGCCTACTGGCTCTGAGTCAATCAGGAGCCAAGTCCTTGTACTATATACTGGGAGGCTGATATTTTGCTTTGGGAGTTCACTTGTGAGAAGGATCTTTTGATTCCCTGCATGGAACTCTGAATAGCCATTTGTTTAGAGATCACCCCGCCAACTACTCAGAAAATTGTGCTCTCCCAGTCAAGTGGTGTATGCAGGTGGTTGTATTACTGTGTTCAGATAGTAAGAGCCCTGTATGTTGAATCTCTGTGCTAATTTCTCTGCTTGTATTTTCTGTTTGTATTTTCTCCATGTCCAGGGTGTTAATTTTCCTCCTGAACTAGTGAATAAAATATATGTTTAATTAAAGAAGGATTATTAACCTCTTTAAAGCTGTCTTTCTTTCATAAAGCAGGTCAAAGAACGTGTGCTAGCCAGCTATCCTGGGTGTACTAGGGTGCTTGCTACTACAGTAGGTGAGGTGGATCTGGAGGTTAATATTGAGTAGCTTTTGTTTTGAATACTAACAGTTGGCTAAATTGATGTAGAAACCAGTTACTTCAATCCCATTATACAAGGCCTCAAATCAAAGTTGCCCCCTTGTTGATCAAAGAACATATCTCAGGATCAGAGATGGAAAGAGTGACAGTTTAAATACCAACGTATGGGTATGGGTCCTCTGTTTTTGACTCTATACCTATTTTTTTTAAAGTGGGTAGAGGAAGGGCATCACAGAAAGAATGGCCTTAGCCCTTTTCATGATGTCCTCAAATACAATTCTAACATATAATAGATAGTCCAGAAGATAGTGAAGCAACAAGGCATTTCAGGAGCAATAGTAGAGTCCTTCTCTGTGTGAAAGCCAGGAGAAGCCATTATGCCAGTACTTACTGCTTGTGGCATCATCTAACAGCCTTGTTAAGAAGACTCATTATAGAGTCCTTATTAGTGTCAGCTGCTATTATTTAAGGACTCCAACCTAGAGTAGCTCACCTGTCATAAAAGTGATGACTAGTCTATTCAGGTTCTGATTGCATTTAGGCCCATTATTACTGAACAGAGAAGGTCTGATTGAAGAAGTCATTGAGTTGTGAGTCTAAGCTCCATGGGACACCTTATCATGTGTCCTTCAATTGTACTGCACAGAACAGAATATGGCACTGCTGAAGTGGTCTGCTTCCTGCTCATTTTTGGAAGACTTCTCTTAATGGAGTCCAAGTTCATGTTAACAGACTACTACTCGCTCATAATGAACTTGCAGCCCACTTAAAACCCCTAGATTTTTTTAAAAATTTGTTGTCCAAGTGTACCTCACTTATGTTCTCATGAAGTTGTTCTTTTTCTTTTGAATCTTCAGTTCTATCAAATTTCATCTTAATTTTCATTACAATGCCATAGCCAATCAAAAAATAAATTTTTGAGACTTCTGATCTTTTCAAATTTGTGTCACTTGTACTTAGACATTTGATTTATGGCTTTATGATTTAAAAAAAGTTAAATGTCATGAAGTAAAGTGCAGGTCCCTGGAGTCATTCCCTTGTAAATCTGCTGTCAAACTGATATTAAAGCATTAAAGTATAGGATTTGTGCCTGGTCATTCAGCCATTTTCTAAACTGTCTAAATGCATTTTCCTTTAGTTCACATTCCTCCATCTTTTACACAAGAAAATTCACAGATAATTAAATGTTTGCTAAAATCTAGGTAACCTCTGTCTTTGTCTGTGTATATGCACACACACAGATACACATGCACATATACACATACACATATGTTTATGTATACACACACATATATATGTACATGTATGTACATATATATGTGTGTATAAGTATATATGTGTGTCATTCCTATGATATATTGGCTTAATAACATTTTGGAAAAAAGGAAATAAAGTGAGTCTGGTATAATATATTCTTGGTGAAGCAAATATTTGCTATAAATAATGAATATTTCCTTTTCTAGATGTTCACTAATCATATTTTTAATGGTCAATTCTGCTACTTGCCCAGGAATGGAAATGTAGCCCACTAGTCTGCAGTTTTCAGACTCTCTTTTCTTCCTTTTTTGAAAATGTGAGCAATGTGAACCATTTTCCATTGCTATGGTACTTATATTACTTATCTATGATTACTTAAAATCTGCAAGCCACATCACATTTTTAGGTAATTATTTTTAATCAAAAGTATCCTAACTCACATACATTCATAAGACAAACTCCAAATGCAATTTCATTATGTCTCCTTGTCCTTTAAGGCCTACCAGAGCATGAAATCAGGGTCACCATAAGCCAAAATGCAGCCAAATATCCTTTCAAACTCACAACTTCTGTCACTTGCTGTCTGCTATGGACACTGACAATTTTATCACCCATCACCGACAATATTTCTGGAGTTTTCACACTAAAACTTGCAGTGTTATTTATTCAAAGGTCATTGCCAAGGGTAGTAGGCTTAGAATTAGACGCTAGAAATGTTTCAGGCCAAGGAAGCATGAATACCAACTATCCCTATTCCACCCTCCCCTTAGTGATCCTTCTGCTCCATCCTTACAGGCAGACAGAGTAATGAAATTAGAAAAAAAATGTCAATGCTTAGGGCAAAGCACTATTTTGATGCTCAGAATAATTCTGCATTCCGCCTGCTCTGGGAAAGGAAGTGGCCAGACCTAGTCAAAGAAAGTATGTTAGGTACACTAATTTATATACCACACACCCTCCACTACAGGGAAATAGTGTCTTGGATGTGTTTGGTTCAATTACTTTTGGGATCAATTCCTTTTCCATCAGTGTTACAGCTGGTGCTTTCTGCGGGGGTGAAATGGATTTGGCCAAGATCAGACTCTTTGATTGATAGAAAATAGATGTACTAAACTCAAGTGTGGAAATAAATACTATCGAATTAGTTAACTTTGAATTCAGCCTATTAGCAACAGTTTAAAAATTCTAAACATGTACATGCTATTATTTGATTGTCAAGTAAAACATCTCTTGTCTTATAGAGTGAGAGGCCCAGATTAAAGGTAAGCTGGATTTTTTTCTGTAGTTCAGAAACAAAATTCTTTCTTTGTTCCTGCCGTCTTGTATGCTCATCCCCAAATAATACTGGCCACAGAGAGTAGGGAAGAAATAGTAAAGGAATCAGTGTAGTTTTTACTGACATTACATACCCTAGATGCCAATAAATACTATATTTTGATATTTTTAAAATTTTTATTAATTTTATTTATTTTTAGTGTTCTACAATCACTACCATATAACTTAGATATTTTTCCCTCTCTCCCCCTTATATTCCATTTCCCTCCTCAAGATGTCATACAATTTTATATAGGTTCTACACAAACATTCCTATTAAATACATTTTCACTATTGTCATGCTGTGTAGAATTAAAATGAATGGGAGAAATCATATAACAAAACAAAACGTAATACAAAAGAAAATGATCTGCTACATTCTGCGATTGAATTCCATAGTCCTTTCTATGGATGTGGAAGGCATTTTGCCTTAAAAGAACACGAGGAAGTTTTTTTTTGGTTTCCTTGCATTTCAATGAAGTTCCAAGTATACCAGGAAAAAAAAAACAAACCTCTGTCACATTGTGGTGGTTGTTGTGCACAAAGTTCTCCTGGTTCTGCTCCTTTTGCTCAGCATCAGATCATATAAGTCCTTCCAGGCCTCTCTGAAGTCTTCCTGTTCATCATTTCTTATAGCACAATAGCATTCCATTACATTCATATACCATAATTTATTCAACCATTCCCCAATTGATGGGCATCCCCTTGATTTCCATTTTTTGGCCACCACAAAGAGTGCTGCTATAAATATTTTTGTACATGTGGGACCCTTTCCCATTTTTGTGATCACTTGGGGATACAGTCCTAGAAGCAATATTGCTGGGTCAAAGAATATGCATGTTTTTTGTAGCCCTTTGGGCATAGTTCCAAATTGCTCTCCAGAATGGTTGGATCAGCTCACAGCTCCAACAAGAATGATTTAGTGTTCCATCTCTCCCACATCCTCTCTAACATTTATCATCCTCTTCTTCTGTCATGTTAGCCAATCTGATAGGCGCCATGTGGTACCTCAGAATTATTTTGATTTGCATCTCTCTAATAAATAGTGATTTAGAGCATTTTTTCATATGATTATGGATATCTTTAATTTCTTCCTCTGAAAACAGCCTGTTCACATTTGACTCAGTTCTCAATATATTTTAGAAATGAGGCCTTTGTCACAGACACTAGTTGAAAAAATTCTTTCCCAGTTTTCTGCATTCCTTCAAATCTTGGTTGCATTGGATCTGGTTGTGCAAAAATTTTTCAGTTTAATGTAATCAAAATTATCCTTCTTGCACTTCATAATGTTTTTTTATCTCCTCCTTGCTCCACTAATTTGTTTATAATGTCAGTCTTTATTCCTAGATCATGTACCCATTTACACTTTCTTCTTGTGTATGGTGTCAGGCATTGGTCTATGCCTAGTTTCTGCTGTATTATTATCCAGTTATCCCACCAATTTTTGTTGAACAATGAATTCTTATCCCAAAAGCTAGGGTCCTTGGTTTTATCAAACAGTAGATTCATTATTGCCTACTGTGTCTTGAGTACCTAGCATATTCCACATGTCTAGCCTTCTGTTTCTTAACCAGTGCCAAGAGGTTTTGATAATTGCTGCTTTATAACGCTATTTGTGATCTGGTAGCACTAGCCCACCTTCCCTAGCATTTCTTTTCATTAGTCCCCTTGATATTCTGGACCTTTTGTTCTTCCAGATGAATTTTGATATTATTTTTTCCAGCTCAAGAAAATAATTTTCTGATAGTTTGATTGGTATGGCACTAAATAAGTAAATTAATTTAGGTAGAATTGTCATTTTTATTATATTGGCTCAGCCTACCTACAAACAATTGATGTTTTTCCTCTTACTTAGATCTGACTTTATTTGTACAAAAAGTGTCTTGCAATTGTGTTCATATTTTTCCTGGGTTTGCTTTGTCAAATATACTCCCATATATTTTATGGTGTCTACCCTAGCTTTAAATGGGATTTCTCTATCTCTTGATGTTGGACTTTCCTACTAATATATAGGAATGCAGAAGATTTGTGTCGGTTTATTTTATAACCTGCAACTTAGCCAAAGTAGTTTATTATTTCAAGTAGTTTTTTACTTGAATTTCTGGAAATCTCCAAGTATGTTATCATATCATATTCAAAGAGTGATAACTTAGTTTCTTCTTTGCCTATTATAATTTCTTCAGTTTCTTTATATTCTCTAATTGCTACAGCTAATATTTCTAGTACCATATTGAATAATAGTGGTGATAATGGACATCTTTGTTTCCCCCCTGGTCTTATTGGAAGTGCATCTAGCTTATCTCCATTGCATATAATACTTACTGATGGTTTGAGGTAGACACTGCTTATTATCTTATGGAAAGTTCCCTTTATTCCTGTGCTCTCCAGTGTTTTTAATAGGATTGAGTGTTGTATATTATCAAAGGCTTCTTCTGCATCTATTGAGATAATCATATTGTTTCTGTTAGTTTTGTTGTTGGTATGATAGATGATGCTAATAGTTTTCCTAATATTGAACCAGTCCTGCGTTCCTGGTATGAATCCACCTGATCATAATGTATTATTCTCATGATAAGTTGTTGTATTCCTTTTGCTAAAATCTTATTTAAAATTTTTGCATCTATATTAGAAAAATTGGTCTATAATTTTCTTTCTCTGTTTTGTCTCTTCCTGGTTTAGGTATCAGAACTATATTCCTATCATAAAAAGAATTTGGGAGGACTTCTTATTCCCCATTTTCCCGAAATACTCTATATAGTATTGAAATTAACTGTTGTTTAAATGTTTGATAGAATTCACTTGCATATCCGTCAAACCCTCCAGATTTTTTCCTGGGGAATTCATTGATGGCTTTTTCAATTTTTTTTTTTCTGAGATGAGATTGTTTAAGTATTCAACTTCCTTTTTTGTTAATCTGGGCAATTTACATTTTTTTAAATAATCATCCATCTCATGTAGATTGTCGAATTTCTGGTCATAAAGTTGGGCAAAGTAATTTCTAATTATTGTTTTAATTTCCTCCTCATTGGGGGTGAGTTCAGCCCTTTCATTTTTTTATCTTGGTAATGTGGTTTTTTCTTTCTTTTATTTTAATCCAATTGACCAAAAGTTTATCAGTTCTATTAGATTTTTTCATAAAACCAACTATTAGTTTTATTTATTACTTCCAAAGTTTTATTAATTTAATTTTATTAGTCTGTCCTTTGGTTTTCAGTATTTATAATTTGGTATTTACTTTGGGATTTTTAATTTGTTCTTTTTCTAAGCTTTTTCAGCTGCATGCCCAAGTCATTGATCTCCTCTTTCTCTATTTTATTCACTTAGGCATTCAAAAATATAAAACTTCCCCTAAGAACTGCTTTTTCAGTATCCCTTAAGATTAGGTATTGTCATTCTCTTGAATGAAGTTGTTAATTGTTTCCATGATTTGTTGTTTAACCCACTCCTTCTTATGATTAGATTACTTTGTTTTCAATTAATTTTTGGTTTATCATTCCCTGGCCTTTTATTACATATAATTTTTATTTCATTACGGTCAGAGAAGGATTCATTGGCTACCTTTGCCTTTCTGCATTGAATTGTGAAGTTTTTATGCCATAGAATATGGTCAATTTTTGTATATGTGCCATGTACCACTGAGAAAAAGGTATATTCCTTTCTATCCCCATTCAGTTTTCTCCAGAGACCTAACATATCTACCTTATCCAGACTTTTGTTCACCTTCTTAATTTCTTTCTTGTTTATGTCAACATTAGATTTATCAAGTTCAGAGAGGGGGAGGCTGAGATCCCCCACTAGTACAATTTTGCTGTCTATTTCTTCCTGCAACTCCCCAAATATCTCCTCTAAGAATCTGGATCCTATATCACTTGGAGCATCCATGTTTAATAATGATTTTGCTTCATTGTCTATGGTGCCTTTTAGCAGGATGTAGTTTCCTTCCTTATCTCTTCCTCCTGGGATATAATTTGCCATTTTCTGCTTACTGCTTTTTGCATCCCCTGTTACAATCCTTTGCATTCTTGAATCACATTTTAATCAACACATCATTTACTTTATACCCTTTCCTTCTATCTATGTATATCCCTTTTACTTTTCATAACAGATGTACAATTCTCAGGATTAACAAGTGTCATCTTCCCTTATAGGGAGGTAAAGAGTTTTCCCAAATTGAGTAGCAAGTTTTTCTTTTCCCCTGTTTACCTATTTATGCCTCTCTTGAGATCTGCATTTGAAGACTGAATTTTCTACCGAGTTCTGGCGTTTTTGTCAGGAAGGTCTGGAAATCCCTTATTTCATTGAATGTCTATCTCTTTGCCTGAAATGTTATGTCGAACTTTGCTGGGTAATTGATGCTTGGTTGTAGTCCCAGCTCCTTTGCCTTGCAAAATATCACATTCCAATTCCTTCTATCTGTTAATGTAGAAGCTGAAAGGTCCTGTGTGATCCTGACTGGAGCTCCTCAATATTTGAATGGTTTCTTTCTGGCTCCCTGTAGCATTTTCTCCTTCACTTGATAGTTCTGGAATTTGACAACAATATCTCTTGTTATTTCAGTTTGGGGTCCCTTTCAGGATGTGAATGGTGGATTCTTTCGATGACTATTTTGCCCTCTAGATCTAACACTTCTGGGCAGTTTTCCTTGATGATTTCTTGGAAGATATCATCCATACTTTTTTGCTCATCATGGCTTTCTGGTAGGCCAATAATTCTTAAACTTTCTCTCCTGGGTCTCTTTTCCAGGTCAGTTGTTTTTCCTGTTAGATAATTTACATTTTGTTCTATCTTTTCATTCTTTAGATTTGTTTGACTGATTCTTGATGTCTCATAAAGTCCTTAGTTTCTACTTGCCCAATTCTAATTTTTATCAAATTGTTTTCTTCAGTTAACTTTTGCATCTCCTTTTCCATCTGTCCAATTATTCCTTTTAAGGAATTATTTTCTCCAGTTAGTTTTTGTACTTCCTTTTCCATTTGTCCAATTTTCCCAGTTAGGTTTTATGCTTCCTTTTCCATTTGTTCAATTTTCCTTTGAAAAGAGCTTTACTCTTCATAGAATTCTTTTAAAATCATTGGCCCATTTTTCTTCTATTTCCTTCTTCAGCTCTTCCAGGAGAGCTCTTTTGGCATGCCAGCATTTCATAGCCCCTTCTGAAGTTTCATTTGGCAGTATAGTCTCAATGCTGACCTCTTTGGTCTTTGTGTTTTGGTCCTTGTCCCCATAGAAAGATTCAGTGTTCTTTTCATTCTTCCTTTGCTTCTTGTTCATGATGGTGAGGCTCTACGTGTTGTGGCCTCCGGTTCTTTCAGCTAGAATTTGGAGAACCTGGTGTTGAGCTGGCTGCTGTGAAAAAGCTGAGGGCAGGAACCTTTTTATTTTATTGTTTTGTGTTTCCCCAGATTAGCCCTGGGGATAGCTTATTAAGTGTGGTGAGGGGGTGGTCTATTCAAGTGAGATCTCCTCAGCTGAGTTAGAGTAAAGGTAAGCTCAGGACGTGGTGATCCTGGCTGCTCTGTTATCTTCCTATTTCACCTGGAGCTCTGAGGCATGCCTGGGTTTTAGTGAGAGGCTCCATCCCCCTTGGGCTCCTCTGGGTTTCTTTGCTGTGGTGGGGCTGTCTGGGATAGCTCCAGTCTGCCAAAGTAAGAGGAATCTTCTTTAGCTATTTTCTTAGCCTCAGGTGCTATGAGACTGTTTGCCCCTTCTGCTGATCCCACTGATCAGGATTTTTCTGGGGAAATATTTTATGGTTCTTTTGGAGTCAACAAGTGGAGGGGGAGAGATCATTTACCATTCACTTCACCATTGTGGCTCCCAGAAGTTCAAATAGGTGACTTACAGACATTTAATCTGTGCGCTGAAAGTCTCTTGAGAGGCTGTGGCTGATACCTGGGATTCAGCAGCTGCCACTCACTCAGCTCCACTGGTCTCCTGCCCGGGGCTGCCACTCCACTGTTCCACAGTGCAGCTGCTGCCTGAGGCCTCTCCAGGGCTTTCCTGCTTGGCCAAATCATGGCATAATGTGCTGTACTGTAAGCTTTGAGTTCTTCCACACTGTGGAACAGATCCTTCCTGTTGACCTTCCAGTCTGTCCTGGCCTGTGAATTTGCTACAGTCTGTCTCCTATTGGATTCTGTACCTCCAAAATTTGGTCAGACTCTCTTTTTTAAAGTATCTGAAGGAGTTTGTCTAAGAGCTTAGGTGAGTAGTTACTCTCACTCCACGGTCTTGGCTCCACCCCCCCAACCCCCATATTTTGACATAAAGTTGTTTCTTTTCCCTGTGTGTTTTTTTCTGTTTTTCCATAACTCTCAGAAAATCTCCCAAAACAACATGGTTTTGAGTGCTTATTTTCAATGACCTGCCTACATTGTGTATTCCTTCTCACTGGAGAGCTTCTTGCAGAGTCTGAATGATCATTTCCAAAGATTTTTAAGTAAAGAAATGTTGTGGGATGCTCAGGTACAGGTTAAGTTTTAGAATCGGTAATTTTGTGACTGGGCTTCTCTATTGGTAGCCAATTGCAGGACTCACAGGTGAGGTGGTAGCCTGTGGGGAAAAAAAAGAAGAGAAGACTAGGAGTAGAGGACTAGGACTAGTAGAAGAACCTGCATAGATTCTCATTCCTTCTTTTCAAGTAGCACTTTGACCTTGGAAAAATCCATAGGGTCATGGATTGAGAGCTGGAAGGAACTTTAAATGCCAGCGAGTCCAATTTCTTCATTTTACAGATGAGGAAACTTAGATACAGAGAGTTTAAGTGACCTACCTAGGATCACAAGTCTAGGAAGTTTTGTATGTGGCAGGATTCAAACTCAGGGCTTCTTGACTTCAATTCCTATGTAACATCCTCTGTTCCACCTAGTTGGATAATAACTAGCTACATATTTCTGCCTCTCTTCCATCTTGTTCTGCTAGTCCAGTGAGCACTGATTTCAAGTCAATGTTTTTCTTCATTGTGACAGAACATACACTAACCCAACAGAGTAGCTTTGGAATGGGCTGTTGATTATATTGCTCCAGATAACCAGAACTTTTCTGGGTTGGAGAAAAAGAGCTATTCTATAATTCACAACAAGGATTGACAAATTTAATGGAGATAGTAGAAAAGGCATCCCAAGGTATTTGAATTCCATGAGCCCTGACACCTTGGTTGGTCCATCTAAACAAGAGAGGTTCAACAACATTTAGAACCATTATTGAAACCCCAGGAACATAGTATTTCCCCCTTTTCATTCCTATTATAATCTCCTCAAGTAAGAAACACCTAAAAGCAACATTAGCTCACAGAAATCACACATATTTATGGTGATTAGTCATTTTGGGAGGAATTCATCTCAGGTTTCATGTTTTTCATGCTCATTTCATTTTAGTTGTTCAATTTTGTTTTAAATCAATAAACATTTATTAAGGACTTGCTGTGTTCCAGGTCACAGTGCTAGTGCTAAGAGTTGAGATATAAAAAGAGAGAAAAGGTAGTCCCTGCCCTCAATGAACTTAAAATCTAATGGAGGAGACAACATTGGAAAAAATACATGCAAGGCAAGCTATACATACATACATACACACATATGTAATAAAATAGAAATAATTAACAGTGAGAAAGCACTAGAATTAAGAGAAGTCGGAGAAGTTTTCTTGTACAAGATTGGTTTGAGATGATATTTAAAGAAAGCCAAGAAGATCATTAGTCAGAGCACAGAATTTTTTATCTCCTTTGATTTTCACAAGAACCCTGTGAAGTAGTCACAGTTATGATTTCTATTTGAAAGAGAAGCAAATTGATGCTAAGAGAGGACAAATAATTTCTTCATGATCACAGAACTAATGATATTAGTATGTATTTATTAAATTCTTATCACATGCCAAATCCTGTGCTAAGCCCTGGGAATATAACAAAAAGAAAGTCTTCCCTCAAGGTGAAGAAAATACATTAATGGGAGGTGAAAATAAAGGGGGAGGAGGTAGTCAATTGCAGAAAGGAAAGATAGACAAGTCTAGGATGTAGCCTAGTGAGAAGTGGGTATAGTAATAGAAATGGGGATAATGAGTACCTCTATCCCAGGGATGTTGTGACAAACAAATGGAATTATACATGTAAAGCATTTTGCCAATTTCATTGTGCCATATGAAGACTAGCCATTGCATTGTGACATATTCAAGCTATTGCTTCTTTTCTAATAAGTCAATAAACATTTACCATGTTTCTCTTTATGTGTTATCACATTTAACTCTCTCTATTGTTAACAGTAAGACATGGGTCCCTTACTTCTTTGCTGTGGGTAGCTAGATGGATTATATAAATATATCTCCAGTTTTTATTGTTGATGACTAATAGGCTATAGGCATCCCCTGTACAACAGGATACAAGGGCCATGATGTGGGTGCCAGTTGTAGCTAGAGAAGAAGATATGGAGAAACAAATGCAACATCCATGAGTACAAACAAGAATGCAACAACTGGGGAAAAGTGAACTGGAGAAAGGTGACCCTGAGCTCTTGCTCAGAAGAAAAGGAACCAATCCTGAGATAGCTTGTCTTTGCTAGAGAATCCTGCATCACACTGGATAGTGCCTGTCACCATAGCTCTAAAATCAGAGGCCTTTTTTTTTTCCTTTACTTCATATTCCCAATTGTCCTGTGGCCATATTTTCCCTACATAAAGATTGATGGTACCTGTATTTTGGCTGTGTCCAACAGAGTACTGTGTTGTGTTACAAGATGTCCCCACAGCAAAACCGCATTTCACCTGTGAGGTGAGGACAGGCAAATGTGCTTGATTTTTTTGAAAAATTGTCCACACAAATTTGCAGAAGGGACCAAAAGCAGAAACTGTTTTCCTTCTTACCTTCACTCTAGTAAGGGAAGCCCTCCTTTCTGGAACTTGGAAGATTCTTTTGCTATCTGCCCAGAAATGAGTTCCTAACACTTCAGATCTTGTCTCTATGCAGTTCCTTTTCTCCTTCCCCTTCCCACTGCCATCATCTCCTTGAAGAAAGGGTTGTACAATCATTAGACCTCATTAATTTCAAGCGTTGTTATGATTTCAGGTCTGGCTCAGCAAATGAAGTTCTAAGAGGGACAAGTTGTGGTTTTTACTATTTCAAAAATCCTTTCCATCAGCATTTCTCATTGCCCTCTGGTGTATATGAACTGCATATTAAATTTCATTTGTGCCTCATTTATAATCATTGTTTTACATTTACTGTTGTACTGAAGTATTGGAACACTTTGCAAAAGTTCACTTTAAATTTTTTTGATCTTGAAAGGAACACTTCTCGGCAATAATTCTGTTGCTGTGCTAATGTAATAGTTCTTTATTGAACTGTGATAGAGTTTGATCCTATTTTGTCTTAGGTCCATTCCAGTGACTTTGTGATCTAGTCATCTCATGAATAAACACAATAGGATGTTCAGGGGATTTCAAGCCAACCACAAGGTGTAGGTGTTTTCTTCCATGGGGTTGGGCAGATTTCTCAGTTATGCTAGAGTGGTAATGTTGTAAATGGTTATTCCCCTGGCAGTAGTATCCCCATCACTTCTTGTTAGTATCTAATTTTATTTCTAAAATTGATGATTAAGCACATGTTAATATTCCTGTTGACTCTTGTACTTCATTAATTGCACTGTGATTTAGTTCATCTCCTGCTTTGTTGTTTTGTTTTTACAATGATTGTACTGGCTCTTCACTGCATGATTTCAGAACAGCCTTGGAACCTAAGTACTTCTTTCTATCAATAAAAAATACTAAAACAAACAAACACAAAAAATTCGCCAACCATTTCTTGGCGAGATGTGGATGTCAAGAAGGCTGTTTCTGTCCTAAATGTTTTACTTAGTTCTTCCAACATGTTTTTTTTTCAGCTTTAAAAAACCCTATCTGAATAATTATAACGTGGTTGTGTAGGATGCTTACATAATGCTTGATAAAGTGTATGGCTGAGAGATTGTTCTAAACCACAATATAGAAAAAATCCCACAGAAGTAGCATTAGTTGAAGTAGTACCAATATAATATACAAACAGATAACAATAGCAACAAGGAAGAATAGTCATGAACTGTGTTGTTCTGAGTGACAACAGGAAACAGTGTAGGCTTGCACAGTCACAGAGAGGAATATCAAAATTTTGTAGGCTGGATAATTTGTATAACAATTTACAAAACTGTGACCATCAATAATTGTCAGAGTAATTCAAAATAGAATCAATGAATGTTAGTGTTGGAAAAAGACTTTAATGAGCACCTGATCAATCAATTAATCAGTCAACAAACATTAATTAAGTACTTACTATGTGCTAGGCATTATACTAGCTCCTCATACAAGCCTCCTCATTTTATAGTGGGAAAGAATTAGGTCACTTCCCTTGGAAGTGAAAAGAGTCACATCCACACACTGAGTTAGTAACAGAATCAGGAATAGAATGCAAGTTTCCTGACTCCAGTCCAGATCTTCTTTTAGGACCTATTCCATTGACCACAGCCACAGAATTGTATAGTTAGGAAGATTCCTAGAGGTCTTTGACTCCAATTAGTACCTGTCTTGGGGCTCTATTCTGCAATATTCTCTACATAAAGATATTCACTCTTCCAGTGAAAGAAAACCCATTTCCTGAGGCAGCACTCTACACTTTTTTTAGTTATTATTATAGGAATCATTTCCTTAAATCAAGTTTAGCTCTGCCTCCACAAGTCTCACCAATATATTTTGCTGATCTCCATTCCGGATCATAAAAACATACCTCTTAGACTTTAACAGCTTCATACTTTTAATATACAGCATTAAAAATGAAAATGAATAGAAGAGCAAAGTTTGTTTATTGGGATACAATTCTTAATCCATTAATAACATCATCACCAAGTGATGGGATTTGTGTTCCTATTTCAATCAAACTCTCAATGACTTTTTTGTTTGTTTGCTAGACTGAGTTTTTCAATCTTGTTTACGCTTGCTCTTGAATCAGCACAGAAGCTTTTACCTGCTCCATTTCTGATCTAGGCCTGTTCACAACTTTTTAGGCATCCTGATTGGCCTTGGCTACCAAGAATTAACTGTATTGATATCAGGCTTAGTTTGCAAACCCAATCTGTTTTAAAACTACTGCAACTCAGAACTCCAGTGATTCCACTAGCTGAAGACTTCTCAATAACAGGAAGGAATGTTGAATCCCACTAAGCCCAGTCCAGATTTTAGAAATTACTTTCTAAAGAAAATTTCTCTATATAGTATATTGAAGAAACCAAAGTGACAAGAGGAAAGATATGGATGAATGGTCATTCTTATTTTAAAATGTCAAAGGCAATAAGTTGATATCTCTAAGACAACTATAATGGTTGAACCCAAAGGACCTACTACTTTGTTGGAGAAAAGAAGAGCTTTCCTGTTTGGAGAGAGTGCTTAACCTTTTTCTTGCAATTGTTGAATTATTGAATATCTCCTTTAGTACTTAAAATGCTATCCCAATGACCCGTATTAACTACTTAGCTTCCAAAGTAAATCAGTTAATAATATTTTTCCATATGAAATCATGTCTTATACAAAGAAAAAAGACGAAATCAAAATCAAGCCATCATGTGGCATTTACATTCATAACAATTTATTGAATTTTTAAAGAAATGAAGCCATTTACATTCTAAATGAAAATGTAGGTTTTGTGGAAGCTGAGATGATTTTCATATAGATATAGATATAAATGTAAGCAGCAATATATTTCCTTCAGTTCATGTGATAATGTTTGGCAAACTTAACATTTATGAAGTTATTGTCAAATGTTCTCTGCTGTTTTCTTTTCTCACATATTCTTCTTTAAGGATTAGCCTTAAGGATGTCCAGTAACAAAATGGTGAAATGAAGAATGAACCCTATGAAACCCTCCCAACTTGGAACAGAGAAAATGTAGATAACATTACAAAATGTAAAGTAGATAATTTTGATTATAAAAAATTTAAACATTTTTGCACAAACAAAAACAATGCAAGCAAAGAGAACAGTTTGAAATTGTGCCCAAAGGGCTATAAAATCCTTTGATAAAATACCACTGCTATGTCTGTATCTCAAAACATCCAAAAACGGGAAAATGACTTATTTGTACAGATATGTTTATAGCAGCTCTTTTTTTTGTAGTGACTAATAATTGGAAATCAAAGGGATGTCAGTGGGGCGATGGTTAAAGAAACAATGGTATATGATTGTAATGGAATATTATTATGTTATAAAAAATTACAAGCAGGATGATTCCAGAAAGAAATAAAACTGGAAAGACTTAGATGAACTGATGCATAGGGAAGTGAACAGAACCAGAACATTGGCCACAATATTAACAATATTGATTGATGATGTTTTGTAAATGACTTAGCTATTCACAGGAATACAATAATCCAAGACTATTCAAAAGGACTAATGATGAAAAATATTATCTACCTCCAGAGAAAGAACTGACATTGATTGAATGTTGACTGAAGCATGCTATTTTTCACTTTTTTTTCTTTTATTCATATCTTGTATGAAGTTGCTAATATGGGAATGTTTTACATAAATGCACATATACATATAATGTACATGATCTATCTCTACATTATTCATATAACACATATCTGATTGCTTATCATCTCAATAAGGGAAGAGGAGTTGATACTCAAAACTTTAAATAAAATGTTTAAAAACTGGGGGAAAATAATCAGTCTTAGAAGGTAGATAGAAGACCTATCTGATCTGGAACAACTGGAATCAAGTCCTACTTCTAACACAAAGGAATGAGGGACCATGGACAGTTCACTTAAACTGTCAGTGACCCCAGGTAATGCTATAAGACTACACGTTACATCAGAGTTGTTGATCTGCCCTGTGGAAGAAATATGTTCACTGGGAGTTCTATATACTGATGAACTCATAAGTTCAGGCCCAAGATGGAAATTTAAAAAAAATACCACACGTCATCTGCATCGTCAGAACATCCTGTTATTTACAGCCATAGTTTGACAAAACTAGAAGCATCCGAAACTAGAAGTTTAAAATTTTTGGAGTTTTTACTAGAAACAAAATCTTGGACTTTTTCTCTTCTACTGAATACTGACATGTTATTAATTCTTTACAAATCTATCAAAAAGTAAAGAAAGAACAGCCTCCACGTTCCATCTTCAAAAGCAACTTGTGAAAGCTGGCCTTGAATCCAATTCTGTTTGAAATTTGAGCCAAATGGATGGATTCTATTCTCAACATCAGCTGTGCTGAGGGTGAAAAGGAAAAGCTGTTGTCTGAAATGAGGTCAAGTCCATATGCTGGCGCACAGACAATTCTTCTCAAGAATCTGAGCTTTTCATTCCTGCACCTGTAACAGGATCGTGCCGGAATCCCCGACTTGGCAGGGCAGCTGTTCTGTCTGTCTAACAGCTCCACTATGGAAATTTGTACAACTTAAGAAATCAGATTCGTAAAAGGCTTCTGTTTGTGGGCTCATGGATCAAGCCCACAATATATACCATATATTGGTTTAACAATGTAATGTTTCATTTTATTTAGGCATCAATGCTATATGAAAGAGGAATGCATTACAGATTAATTAATGCTGGCAAGGCTTGTAGTACAGTCTCACTCTGTTCAGCAACAATCAGCATGGTTCCTACAGAACATGCATTCTTGTTGAGGACACAGCCACATGGAGGGGAGCTAGCAGTTTACGCAAACAGTGGCAAAGTTCAGTATTCAGCATGAGGAAAAAAAGGAAGCATGAAGATTTGTCCTATGTATGACTTGCTAGAAAGAGTGCTGTATTTGAAGTCTGAATCTTTTTTTTTCCCAGAGAGTTACAAGTTGTGTGACCCTGGGCAAATCTTTTAATCTCTCTCAACCTCAGTTTATGCGTCTGTTAAATGGAGATGCTAATAATAGCACACATCTCCAAAGTTTATTGAAAGCATGACATGAAATATACATGTAATGTAAAGTGTTTTGCAAACCTCAAAGTGCCATATAAATGCTGGCTATTATTATTGTCTTTATGAACATGATTAGTATCCTGTCTCAGTGCTTTGTGATACTGGATAAATAGTTTAACTCTCTGTGCCTCAGTGTCTTTATCTGTGAAATGGGAGCAGTAATATCACTTACCTCTGAAAGTTGTTCTGAGGTATATGCATGTATGTATATATGGAATATATTATACACACATATATATATACATGCATACACACATATATTCATATGTGTGAATACTATAGACCTATATATACTTATATAAATATACACATACATAAGTATGTATATGTGTATATGTATATATACCTATAGATTTATGTGTTTAGATGTAGATATAAAATTATTGCTGTGTATCATTAGATGACACTTGAAAACTTGTAGCTTGGGCATTCTTTGAGTAGGCTCATCTCACCCATTGCTTAACCAGTAATTATTTAATTGTCCTCTTTTGATTTACATAAACATGGAAAAGAAAAGCCTCAGAAAATTTATTGTGCCCAGAAAAACAATGTTATTCTTTCTCTACCTATCTGGAAGAGTCCCATATTCTTAAGACTCTCCCTGGTCTTCCTTTGTAGGTACTTAGATTCCAGGAGCTCCATTTCAATCACAACCTGGGGCAGACCTTTCTGCCTGTATCTTACTGTGTAAGGATACCAGGTGTACCTGGGCCAAGTCCTCTTGGACTCTTCTTTCATTTTCAACATTATTGACCATTTCTCCTTTGGAAATTTTCTTCTCCTTGATTTTTATATCTTCTTGTATTCCTGTTACCCTCACTGATTTAGCTGTGCCTCTTCCCCCAGATGCCACTTCTTTTCATATCTCAAAAAAAGCTTTCTACATCTCAAAAAAAAGCTTTCCTTCCCATTTTTTCTTCCTTGACATTCTTATTCTCTTTATTAATCTTATCCACTTGTATAGCTTCAATAATGACTCATGTTATACAATCTAGGGATAAGGATTGAGACCATGAATGTAATTTCATGGTTTTAGAGAAGTGGTTCTCCAAGGGTTGCCCAAGACTCTTTAAGGGGGTCTATGAGATCAAAATTATTTTACAGGGGGCGGAGCCAAGATGGCGGAGTAGAAAGACGCACATACACATAGCTCCGAACCCACAACCCACAGAACGGCTAGAGGGGAGTAACTCACGGTGAATTCTGCACCCAGAGGCCAAGGAATATTGGAGCGAAGGAGATTTCTGTTCCAGAGAGACCTGCAAACCTCTCGCGGGGGGTCCTTCGTGCCGTGGACTGGGCGCTGGGACTGGGAGCAGAGGGCAGCCCTGCAGCGGCCGCGACACCGTGAGGAAAAGATCCAAGGGGCCTACGGAGATGGGATATCCTGCGGCCACGTGGGTCCCTCCACCCACAGAGGGACCTGCAAACCTCTCGCAAAAGGTCCGTTGCACTGCAGACGCGGAGCCCAGCCCAGACCTGCCGCGGCCGTGGCATCAAGAGGTACAGATCCAAGCAGGCTTCAAGAACGGGATATCCAGCGGCGGCACAAGCCCCCCCCCCCCCCCCACAGGTGACGGGGGTCAGTGAGAGAGTCTCTTTGGTGGGTCGAGAGGGGAGTGGGGTGTCCCCATGGCTTGGGCCCCCCCGGGAGATAGAAGCTGAGAGGCGGCTGCAGACAGGGGCTCCCCAAGCAGGCGGGAGCCTGGATCCATTGTGGAAGGTCTGTGCATAAACCTCCCCGAGGGAACTGAGCCAGAGAGGCGGCCCTGCCCTGACCTGGCCATCAGAACTTAATTCTCACACTGAATAGCAGCCCTGCCCCCGCCAAAAGCCCTAAGGCGGGAAGCAGCATTTGAATCCCAGTCCCCAAACGCTGGCTGGGAGGATCAGGAGGTAAGGTGGGAGTGAGGAGAATATTCAGAGGTCAAGCCACTGGCTGGGGAGAATGCCCAGAAAAGGGTAAAGAAATAAAACTATTGAAGGGTACTTTCTCAGAGAAAAGACACTTCCTCCCTTCCTTTCTGATGAGGAAGAACAATGCTTACCATCAGGCAAAGACACAGAAATCAAGGATTCTGTGCCCCAGCCCACCCAATGGGCTCAGGCCATGGAAGAGCTCAAAAAGAATTTTGAAAATCAAGTTAGAGAGGTGGAGGAAAAACTGGGAAGAGAAATAAGAGGGATGAAAGAGAAGCATGAAAAGCAGATCAGCTCCCTGCTAAAGGAGAACCAAAAAAATGGTGAAGAAATTAACACCTTGAAAACTAGCCTAACTCAAGTGGCAAAAGAGGTTCAAAAAGCCAATGAGGAGAAGAATGCTTTCAAAAACAGAATTAGCCAAATGGAAAAGGAGATTCAAAAGCTCACTGAAGAAAATAGATCTTTCAAAACTGGAATGGTACAGATGGACGCTAAGGACTTTATGAGAAAGACATATATCACAGAACATAGCGAGAGGATTCGAAAAATGGAAGATAATGTGAAATATCTTATTGGTAAAACAACTGACCTGGAAAATAGAATCAGGAGAGACAATGTAAAAATTCTGGGACTACCTGAAAACCATGATCAAAAGAAGAGCCTAGACATCATCTTCCATGAAATTATAAAGGAAAACTGCCTTGAGATTCTAGAACCAGAGGGCAAAATAAATATTCAAGGAATCCGCAGAACACCTCATGAAAGAGATCCAAAAAGAGAAACTCCTAGGAGCATTGTGTCCAAATTCCAGAATTCCCAGGTGAAAGAGAAAATATTGCAAGCAGCTAGAAAGAAACAATTCAAGTATTGTGGAAATACAATCAGGACAACACAAGATCTAGCACCGTCTACATTAAGGGATCAAAGGGAATGGAATAGGATATTCCAGAAGTCAAAGGAACTAGGACTAAAACCAAGAATCACCTACCCAGCAAAACTGAGTATAATACTTCAGGAGAAAAAATGGTCTTTCAATGAAATAGAGGATTTTCAAATTTTCTTGATGAAAAGACCAGAGCTGAAAAGAAAATTTGACTTTCTAACACAAGAATGAAGAGAACCATGAAAAGGTGAACAGCAAAGAGAAGTAATAAGGGACTTACTAAAGTGGAACTGTTTACATTCCTACATGGAAAGACAATATTTGTAACTCTTGAAACATTTCAGTATCTGGGTACTGGGTGGGAGTACATACACACACATGCACACACACACACATACATAGAGACAGAGTGCACAGAGTGAATTGAAGAGGATGGGATCATATCTTAAAAAAAAATGAAATCAAGCAGTGAGAGAGAAATATTGGGAGGAGAAAGGGAGAAGTTGAATGGGGCAAATTATCTCTCATAAAAGAGGCAAGCAAAAGACTTATCAGTAGAGGGATAAAGAGGGGAGGCAAGAGAAAAACATGAGGTCTACTCTCATCACATTCCACTAAAGGAAAGAATAAAATGCACACTCATTTTGATAGGAAAACCTATGTCATAATACAGGAGAGTGGGGGACAGGGGCACAAGCAGGGTGGGGAGGAGGATGGAGGGGTGGGCATGGGGAGGAGAATGCAATCTGAGGCCGACACTCATGGGGAGGGAAAGGATCTTAAGAGAATAGAAGTAATGGGGGACAGGATAGGATGGAGGGAAATATAGTTAGTCCCATACAACACAACTAGTATGGAAATCATTTGCAAAACTACACAGATTTGGCCTATATTGAATTGCTTGTCTTCCAAGGGGAAAGGGTGGAGAGGGAGGGAGCTAAAGAAGTTGGAACTGAAAGTGTTAGGATCAAATGTAATGTTCTTACCACTGGGAAATAAGAAATACACGTTAAGGGGTCAAGAAAGCTATCTGGCCCTACAGGACAAAAGAGAAGACGGAGACAAGGGCAGGGAGGGAGGATAGAGGAGAGAGCAGATTGGTCACAGGGGCAACTAGAATGCGTGGGTTGGGGGGGGGGAGGGTATAAAAGGGGAGAAAATTTGTAACCCAAAATTTTGTGAAAATAAATGTTAAAAGTTAAATAAAAAAATTAAAAAAAATTATTTTACAATAATACTAAGATATTTTAATTTCTCATGCAGTAAATATCAGTAGATGTCACTCACAAAAGCAAAAGTTCTTTGGAGTATTCAATAATTTGAAGAGTATAGAGGGGTCCTAAGACAAACAAGTTTCAGGGCTCCTTTTAGAAAGTTTCCAGAAAATCTAACAGTGCAAATTAGTACCTTCTCTGCAATCTATAATGCTTGGAGTGGCCTAAATCACTTTAAGGTTAAAGGACTTGACCAGAGACACATGGTATATTCCAGTGGCAGGAATGGAATCAGATTTTCATTTTCATGGCTTTATGTCTGCTTTCTAGCTATAGTACCATAATACCTCTACAGATCACTGCAAGCCGGTTAACCAGCATTTTTCAAGTAGTTAACACGTGTCAGGAACTTTGTTAAGTGTTGAGGACACACAAAAAAGGCAAACACATTGTCTCTGTCTTCAGAGAGCTCACAGTCTTATGGCAAAGATAATCTATATACAAGAAATATACAGAGTAGATGGAAAGTAATTCCAAAGGGAGGGAAAGCACTACCAACCAGCTTCATAACTCGACCTTTGACTTTCTACTGACTTCCAGATCTACATTCTAAACTGTCTCCTACATAATCCCATTTTATCATCTGAATATTCATTTGATCTCTTAATTAACCCATCTAAAATATCTGAATTATACAATGAAATTTTCTTTGTTTTTCATCTGTTTCTTTATTTTCTTTTCCTTTCACACAGTCCCTAGCAAGATGCTTTCTATGTGGTACAGTGTCTACCACCTTTTTCCCTTTCCTTCCATCTTTATCATCCCCTTAGAATAGGCCTGTCTTCTCCAGAGACTGTTAACATCCTAGCTGGTCTCTTTCTTTCAATACTCTCCCATATCTATTTCATCCTTACAATGCTCATAGTTATGATTCCTAAAATACTTTAATTATGTAATGATTTTCTTCTTCAGTAACCTTCCATATGTCCACATTATCTACAAAATAAAGTCAAAACACAATTATTCAAAGCCTTTCTTAAAATGATCACTATTTAAATGTCCATTATTATACATCCTAGGTTTCAGCTATTGTTATTATTCTTATTGCCACCATTAAACTAATAATTATCTTAAAATTTGTTGCTATAATAATTATTAGCGTTATGATTATTACCACAATACTTACAATCATTATTATTAATAGCATATATAAATACATATATGCACACATACTTACATATACCTATACTTTTACATAGATAGATACATACATGCAAATAATGTTTCAGGGCTAACCAAACACATCACATATATTGTTTCAATTTATCCCTACAAGAATCCTATGAGGAAAGGTGCTATTGTTTTCCCCATTTGACACATGAGGAATTTGAGTCTGAGGGAGATTATGTCCTGCTTTGGTCACATGGTGAGTGTTTGAGGTAACAATTTGAACTCGAGTCTTCCTGCCTCCATGCCCAACACTGTAATGTACTCCATACTTTTGGTCCACTTCAGGTTCCCTTAATAGACTTTGGTTTATGATATTGCACCATCAGAAGATGGAAATGTCTCCCCCAACTCTCTGTCTCTCTCTCTGTCTCTGTCTCTCTCTCTCTCTTTCCACATACATAGGTGCACAGGCATACAGGAATACACACCCACACAGATTTTACTTATCCTCCAAGAGTCACCTTGAATGCTGCCACCTCCTGTCTTCCCTGTTCATCCCCAGGGGAAGTGATCTTTCAGTCATCACTAATGATTCTTCTAACATCTGTTTTACTTTGGCTAACAATGCAAATATCTTATTTTTTGTCTTGTTTGAATGTAAGCTCCTTGAGGGCAGGAACTATATTTCCCATGTCTCTGTTTTCCTCACAGTATTTAGTATAGCAATTATGTGGCTGTTTTATAGAAACATAGTTCCTTTTTAATGAATATTACTTGAACAGATGAATGAAAACTATCCCCATTTGTACCATCATTATTGACCAAGCGTAGGGGAGACCATAAGCTTTGTTTCTAAACTTTATAACTACCTTTAAATCAGAAATCCTCATGACCACAAAGCTGTTTGTTGAACTAAGGATAAATTGAAACTATTTTCCAGGAAATACAAAATAAATCTGGGACATGATAGTAGAAGAACTTGTAAAATAGAAGCTTGCAGAGCTAGAGTTAGTGACTTTATTTTTCCTTCTATGGAGTACTACATCTCTGTATAGTTATTTAAGGTAGCTAGGTGGTGTGGTGGATAGGGTACTGTGCTTGGAATTGGGAAGGCTCATATCTATGAGTTCAAATGTGGCCTCAGGTCTTTATAAAGTGTACAACCCTGGGCAAGTTGCTTAACCCTGTCTGCCTCAGTTTTCTCATCTGTAAAGTGAGTAGGAGAAGGAAATGGCAAATAATTCCAGTAATTTTGCCAAGAAAATCCCCAAATGGAGTCACAAAGAGTCATGCATGACTGAAAGGATTCCACAACAAAAAAATTTGCTATTTAATTTTCCACCGATTAAAAAATTACATGTCAATTGCAATTTGATATTAATTTGGCTTAAATAACCAGTCACAGACAAACTATTCAATAAAAAAATAATTTTTGATTTTAGACAAAATGAAACATTTTCTAATCTTCCAACTTCTCTGTCAAAAATACGGAACTTCTGTCAAATTAGGTCACTTCCACTGTAAACTCATTGGATTTACAGATTGAAAATACAGATAGTATCTGGCTTCCTCAGTGTGCCTAATCAATACCACTTTTATCATCTCCCAACATGCTGGGTGATTTATTGTGGATACAAACTTTCAAGGATTATTAAATTGTCAATAATCAAGCAAATCTGCACCTCAGATTCTTTGTGTGTGTGTGTGTGTGTGTGTGTGAAGAAATTTCTCAGGTACAGAAGGATTATCTACTTGACAACATGATGGACAGGGAAAGGAGCAGGACTAGGGGAGAGGAGACCCAGGTTTGCGTCTCAGGTCCACTACTATCTTGTGTAATCCTTGGGCAAATCAGATATTTGTTCTAGGTGCTAGTTTTCTTGTCTGCAAAATTAGAGCACCGGATTATCTAATCTCTGAGTGTTCTGCTAATGAATGGACATTGACTGGAATCAGAGAACATGCGTCCAAGTCCTGCCCCTACTGCTTACTTCTATGACCCTGGGCATATGAATTAGCAGTCCATAGGCCTCAGTTTTCTCATTTAGACTAGATGGATTCTAGTCTAAATAGATGGAGTTCTAGACCTATAATTTTATGTTCTCTTCTAGCTAAACCTATAACTATCTATGATATTCAATAAGTAGGTTTACTTTGGACAGCTAGGTGGTACAGTAGAGCGCAGAGCTAGGACTCAGGAAGTCTCATCTTCCTGAATTCAAATCAGGTCTCAAACACTGGCAAGCTGCGTGACTCTGGGTTAAGTCACTTAACCCTGTTAACCTTAGTTTCCTAATCTATGAAATGAACTGGAGAAGGAAATGGCAAACCACTCCAGTATTTCTGCTAAGAAAACTCCAGTGGGGTCATGAAGTGTTGGGCACAACTGATAAAAAAAACAGAACAGCCACAACAAGGTTTATTTTGCCACTTTCATTTAGTATCTCATTTTCATAAACTTTTACTTGATGATATTCACTCAAAGGAAAACGTTAAAGGGCCATAAAGACATCAAGACATTAACCACCACAAAATCATTTGCCAAAATGTATAGGAGCAGGCTGCCATAACTCTACTGTTGGATAGGTATCGTGGATCTGTCAGAGCCAAAATGGAATTTTAAATGACCCCATTACAAACCTGAGTATCATAGCAGGTAGAAACTGAAGGGGCATCTTCATTTGTGTCCATGAATCCATGGAAAGATTTTAGGAGTCTGTGAATGTGGATGGGGTAAAAGAAAATGCATCTTTCTTTTCATTAACCTCTAACTAAAATTTAGCATTTTCTTCAATTTATTAGAAATGTTATCCTGAGAAATGGTTCATAGATTTCATCATATTGTCAGACACACACACACACACACACACACACACACACACACACACACACACTCTCTCTCTCTCTCTCTCTCTCTCTCTCTCTCTCTCTCTCTCTCTCTCTCCCTCCCTCCAAAGCAAAGCTCTCTAATTATTAGAGATAAGGATTTAGAAGATAAGAAAACTGAATGAAGCTTACTGTTAAATTCTTATTCAACTATAAATCAAAACATTTTGACAGTCTCCCAGACACAAAAATACTTTTTGGTATCAAATTTAGAAATCTGTCTATTGAATGACAAAGGTCGGAAAGAAGATATATTAAAACAATTCCAATGTATGGTCTCTTATTCTTTTGTCCCTATCAGTTTGCTTGTGAGATTAACTATTTTTGGCAGCATCCTAATTCTTAACTGGCCACTCACTTCCTTCTAGCTGTTTAGAAGGTCTGTGTACATGGGGGTCAGTAAGGGGTGGAGAGGGTCTACCTTTATTTTCCCACTTCAGGTTCTGCATATACAATAAATATCATTCAAGCAGTTTCCCCAGAGTCTTATGTTTGAATGGAGAAAATCATAGAATCATGATCACAGGATTATAGATTGAGAACTAGAAGGCACCTTGCTGTGTTAACCCCTTTATTTTCCAGATGGGGATCCTGAAGCCCAGAGAGAGTTATAGAGACTTACCCAAGGTCACATGATAGTAAATGGCAGATAGGATTTGAAATATGGGCTTTGGTCTCTAAATCCAGCTATCTTCACACTGCAATTGCTATTAATAAGTGATTAGAAAGTAACTTACTGTAGGAAATGGCTAGTATTCCTTCTCTGAGTTTACATTTCAAGAGTGGCCTTGAATGAGTCATGTTAATTACATTAAGTCAGGGGTCTGGTTATAAGTGACAGCCTGTTTTTGTACCCTGGTGAGTTAAAAGTTGTTTTTACATATTTTTAAAATTTATTTTAAATTTTCTACATTCATTTCCACAAAATTTTGAGTTCCAAATTTTCTCCCCATCTCCCTCCTCCCCCCACCCCAAAACACCTTGCTTTACGATTACCCCTTCCACCAATGTCCCCTCCCTTTTAACACCCTTCCCTTCCCTTATCCCCATCTTCTCTCTTGTCCTGTAGGGCAAAATAAATTTCTATACCCCATTACCTGTATTTCTTATTTCCCAGTTGTATGCAAAAACAATTCTCAACATTTATTCCTAAAACCTTGAGTTCCAACTTATCTCCCTTGCTCCCTCCCCACCCATCCTGCTTCTCACTGTGTGGCCAAAGCTAGGCTGAGCTCTGCTCCACATCTAGTGTGATAGACCTCTCCTGTCAGCCTTCCAGGTTACCCTGGGCTGGAAATCTTCTCCACTCCTTCATTCTGTGGCTTCTGCTGCTCTAGAATTTGTTGAGAGTCATTTTTTACAGGTATTTTGTGGGCTGTGGGGAAACAGCTAGACTCTTTCTACTTTGCCATCTTGGCTCCGCCTCCTGCTTTTACATTTTAAATAAAGTTTTATTTTAAAATAGTGATGTCATTCTTAGCCCCCGGGTCATACAAATGACTAACTAGATAGCCTGTAGTATTTGGCCCTGCCCCTGCAGTTAGCCAGGCCATGTAGGGGTGGGAAACTTACAGCCTCAGTGTCCTCAAGTGTGGCCATTTGACTGAATCCAAACTGTTCTATGAAATTTGGATTCAGTCAAAGAGCCTCACTTGAGGATCTAAGGGGCAACATGTGGCCTCAAGGTCACCCCAGGATTAAAATATCACCTCTCTGAAATGAAAAGAAAAAGATACATATTTTTCCAGAAATACTTGCCTCTACCTCCACTGACCTTCAGCATCCATTCCAAAGGCTATTTTAAAGTGTATATTATAGAGACATAGAGGAAGAATGGTTTAGTTGATGGGAAGTTGGGAAGACTTGGGTTCAAATACCCTTTCTGAAATTAGTCTCAGGCAATTACATAGGACTCAGCTGTGTCCTAAGTGGTTTAGGATCTGCTTTAGATGAGGAGAAAATTCCACTTTCAGAAATCTCTGTGTAATTAATACCGCAGATATTCTTCATTATTTGAATAGCACTGGAAGATGTGATTTGGAAGAAACACATGCATGCATATATATGTTATCTATGTATGCATATATATACATATATGTATATATACTTATATACATGAGTATGTAAATATACATGTGTACATATATGAATTAATTATGTTGTACATTTCATTTTAAAATATACTAGTATATTGAATATATAATATAATCAGTATATAAATTATCTATATGTCTATATCTATCTTCTATCTATCAATCTATATTTTGAAGTGACATTGAATAAAATCTTTGAATTGATTCTAGGAAATGATACAATAGAGGCAAACATCCCCTGTTTTTGGGTAATTGCTTGGGAAAGACGGTGACTAGCAATAGGGAAGGAAGGTGGGGGAAACCACACTTTAATTAGGCACAAAAGGTGTATGCAGGGCAAAAAGCAAAGAAAGTCCAAAAGGGGTATAGAGGTAGATAACAAAGGGAATGAAGATGGGATAGTGAAAGATGGAAGGCAATATGAGGAAGAGGATAGGGAGGGGGAGAGGCTCATGTAATCATGGATTAGACTTGGGAGCACCCTGTAGAATAGACCCAAGGGAGATGGAAGACTGCTTGGTGGGTGGGAGTTTGGGGTCTCATATTTATAGGCTTTTTTGGGGGAGGGACAGACTAACTCTTCTCTTACCACCTTTGGGTTCGTCCCTAGCATAATCAACTCATTTCAAAGTTATCAGCAAAACTTTAAAGTTAACATGCTCACATCATGTCTAAATTATCAGCACCATTGCGTGATCTGCCGATCTTTGTTGTGGAGGTCTGGAATTTGGAATATGCATATCACAGGACCAAAGGTTCCTGAGAGCAAAGCCTAGCTGGCATTCCCTGACTGAGCACTTATTATCAGGATGCTCCTTTGAGCTTTGGGATATTTTATATGTAACCTCTAGGTTCCCCTTGAAAATTTTACTTCCAGCTGTTGCCCCCTTTACAATGACTACCTATACATATGCTTATTACACCAGCCCCAACGACGTGCAAATTACATTATTAAAGAGATGATAACTTCCTCAATTGGCTTTTATGGACTTCTTAAAAATGTCACACTCTTAAAATACACATTTCACCTATTTTGAAAATAAAGCAACACTTCTTTTAAATGCACTCTTGTATATTGTCCCTAGCTAACTAGTGATTTACTACATTGAAAAGCAAAATCAAATATCATCATCCAAAAAAATCAGGAAATACTTCTTACTCTGAGGCTGTTTAGATTGCTCTCCAGCTTATCAAGCATTTAATCTTCATTCAGCAAATTCAAGCACATCCTCTATAATTATTTTTCCATTTATTCCATCGTTTGCTCTACCTGTTGATGTACTTTTATTTAATCCTACTCTTAGGTCTCCTAAGTAGAGGATTATGTAAAATGACATTTGAAAGCTTTCAGGTTCATTATGTTCTGTCCCTATATCACATCAGACATGTAGACAGAGCTATCCAGTGGCTAACAGGAGGTCAGCACATTCTGGTGGAAAGAAGACTGGATATCGAATCAGGGGTAACCTGTATTATTTGATACTAGTCTTTGCTGATTACTAGTCAGGTGAGACTAAGAAAGCTCAAGTGACTGACTCAGTGCCACACAGTTAGTCAAATGTTAGAGGTGTGAGACAAAGGTTCCCTGACTGCAAGAATATGTTTTGTTGACCACAACATTTTGCTGCTAGCTTATTGATTGCTGGTTGAGAGTAATTAACATTTTATCATCTCTCTTTCCCAGTTTTTCTTATGAAATTGAGAGTGTTTGGTTGAACACCCTAGACTATTCTCCCAGGTCCTGAGTAGTAATGGTAGTGGGGCTGAAGAAAATGTCTCAGTGTGCTGAAGTTGTCAGGAATAAGTAAACTAGGAAATTATTTTTCCCTTCCCTCTACCAACCTAGCTCCTTACTTTCCAATCTCAGAGAGTATTTGGTGCTATTTTCTCTGGTTACCAAAAAAAATTCTGATTTTGCCTACATTACAGGAGAAAGTCCAAACCACTAGAAGATAAGAATGCAGAGTTTAGAATTTTTAGCCTATAGAGATGCAGATTTTCCTAGGGGAAAATGTTCTTTTCCCTGAAAAATGTTTTTCTTCTTGACATTTTGTTGGGTAAGGGGAAAAAAAAATTAAGAGGACATTTCAACCAGTATCTGTGTATCTATGAAGATAGCATGTTCAATACTCAATCTCTTCATGTTTAGAGTATAGATGAGAATACATGTCCTGCCCTGTTTGCTCAAAGATGTTGAAAAATGCTACAGCACATGTGTAAGTGTGGGGAGTTCTTTAAAAGAAGGGCAATGCAGAAATCCATGGCAATACAATTCGGAGAAGCAAGCTCTGTAAGGTAATTCTTCCTGGAATTACATTGTAATGCTAGCAGCAATGATTTATTGGTACTATAGTGTCATTCACTGATCTCTAAATTCTCAGGATAACATTAAGTCAAGGCTTTGCAATGTGGCTTCCAGCTCCTGCACTTCTGCTTCGTGCTTATGTTATTTTTTACCAAAGGCAGTTTAGAAGAAACATGTATTTTGTTTTTCTTTGTTTTCATGGTGCTTTGTATATGATCAGTCATTCATCATTCATTTTAAATTCAATTCAAATCCCCCACCCTAAACAAAATAAACCCCAAATTCCTTAGACTTCACTTAAATTTAAGAAAGAAAATGACTTTTGAGGTATATTTTAAGCATCTATTACTTAAATTTAATACTCATTGTTCATCCCTCCAGAGAATTTCAATTTGCAACTGTCACATAGATACCAAGCATACATGTACTCGACTCATCAGTTGGCATTAGCTTAATTGCGGGATGGAGAAGCATGCTATAGGCAATATATTCATAACCTTAGCCAAGTTATTAAATGAATACGGAATTAATACTTTTTAAAATGAAAACAAGTGAAAAGTTCTTATTTCAATCTTCTCCATTGCCATCTTAATCTCTCTCTCTTTTATTTTCCTTTCCCAGGTGGTGTTCTCTCCTAAATGACTTAATGTCACTATTTTCTGTAAACAATCACTTGGTATTACAATAATTAAATCTTTCAATGAAGTGTTTCTGGTGGTATTGTATGTTGTCAAACATTTAAAGCTTCCTTAGCTTCCCTCATTAGGAACTGGCAGGCAGCCATTCAGGTTAGAGGTTAGAATAAAGAATTGAAATCTGAATAAGTTAAGGGGATGGCGCTTGGGCTATTCATGGCAAGCTATGTGACCTACTTGACTGTTCATCAAATCAGCTGTAAAAACAAGCTCCCACTGATAGTCAGAGGCTGGGAATCTGTGCCAATGCATCCTATTAAAGTCTCCTGTTGCATAAGAGAGCAAAAATAGAATAAGTCAGAAAAGAACCAAAAGAACTGCATTGGATAACATAAATCTCTCCAGAACTTCATTTCCAGTGAATCCTCCCCTGGTACAGTTGATGACAAAAACAAACAAACAAAAAAAACCCCTCCTTTCATCACAAGGAGAGGGCAAGGAACCTACTAAGGCATGTTGTTTAAAATGACTTTTCTTTTATTCCTTCTTTTCTTCTTTCCTTTCTCTTTCTCTCTGGCTTCCTATAATTCCACTGTATTTGCTTCCTGTGACTTCAATTTTTTTTTCCAGTAGCTGAACAGTCATTCTATTGTACTGCAGACACCTTCTCTGATCTTCTGCAATGCTATAGCAGTTGCCTTGTCCAAAACCTAGGCCCCTTTCCCTCACTATCACTTGTCACAACTCTATGCTGAGGCTGAAACACTATGGGGCCACTGGAAATCTATTACCTTCCCATCCCAGTGATTCTAAAGCCCTGGTGGCTTTTTCTCAAACTCTTTTCTCCATCTCACATTGAATAATCCCTTATTCTCCTCTTCCTTTATCAGACTTTACCAACATTCTGCTCTAAATCTACCTCACACTTCAACTGTGTTCTCTGGAATGCCTATTCCGTAGGTAAAAAATTAGCTTTCATCTTATACCCTTTACTTTCCCACTTGCTTCATTTTCTTATAGAGACTGAGATATGGCTAGTTCCTGATCAGACAGCTTTCTTAAACATCTTTTTGAACACTGGTTTCATTTTAGCTCACTATCTACTTCTATTTGTCATAAGAAGAAAGGCTGAATAATCCTTGTGTCTCATTCCCTCTCAGCCTCTTTTCAGCCTGGCTTCGTTCATGATGTGGTCATTACTCAAGGGAAGCTGTTTTTTTCTAATTTGAACAGTGATCATTTAATTGTCCAAATCCCAGGATATTTTCTCATTTCTCATCCTTCTTGACCTTTCCATAGCCATTGACAGTGCCAATGATGTTCTCTTCTTTGATAATCTCTTCTCTTCAGATTTTCATGACATAATTCCATCCTATTTCTCCTCCCACCTGCCTCACTGTTCCTTCTCTATCTCCTTGGTTGTATCTTAATTCAGGTTGGTCAGTTAATCATGAATTTCCCCCAAAGCTTTGTCCTGGACCCTCTTCTTCTTTCCCATGTATTATTTTGCTCAGTGATCTCATCATTTATTATGAACCTAATTATCATCTCTATGAACATCTATTTATCCAGTCCTAAACTCTCCTTTGACACAAAATTGCCTATAGGCATGGGATGCACATGGAAATCTTAAGCTCAAAATTTCTCAAATTATTTTCCCAAATTCTTCCCTTTATCTAATTTTCTTATTACTATTGACAGTACCACCATCCTCCCAGTTACCCAGACTCACAACTTAGATGTCATTCTTAATTCTTCACATTTTCTCTTCTCACTCATAACAAATCAGTTATCAATTATTATTTTTTTCTAAATTCATGAAATTTCTCATATATCTGACTTCTTAATCTCTTTTCAGACAACAGATTTTTAACATAATTATTTTCAGCATTCACTTCCATAAGATTTTGAATTCCAAATGTTCACCCCATCTCTCTCTTACCCCCACCTCTGGACTGTGTGCAGCCCAATCACTCCTTTCCCCAATCTGACCTCCCTTCTATCACCCCCCTTCTTGCATCCAGCTCCCCTCTATTTTCTTGTAGGGCAAGATATATTTCTATATCCCTTTGTTTGTACAACTTATTTCCCAGTTGCATACAAAAACAATTTTTAACATTCATTTTAAAACTTTGAGGTCCACATTCTCTCCCTTCCTCTCTCTTCATCCAAAATACTTGAGAAAAAAAAAAAAAACAATTAGATATAGGTCATATATGTGTAGCCATGCAAACCACTTCCATAACAGTCATGTTGCAAAAGACTAATCACATTTCCTTCTATCCTGTCCTGCCCCTCAACATATTCCATTCTCTCTCTTTACCTGTCCACCCACAATAGATTTTGGTTCTGATTACCCCTTCTCCTAATCTGTTATCCCTTTTATTACCTTCCAACTACTCTCTGCTTCTCCCCTGCCTTTCTATAGTGTAAGAAAGATTTCCATATCCAATTGAATGTGTGTCATTCCCTTCTTAAGTCAAGTCCGATGAGAATAAGGCTCATTTATTCTCTCTCAACTCCCACCTCTTTCCCTCCATTGGAAAACCTATTTCTTGCCTCTTTTATGTGAGATGATTTGCTATATTCTATCCCTCCCTTTCTCTTTATCCCTATACAATACTCTGAACACTTTATTTTTAATTATCCTCCCTTCATATTCAGCTCACCCTGTGTCCTCTGACTACACACACACACACACACACACACACACACACACACATACATACACACTGATATTATACATATATACATACCATATACCTACCTATATAAAATATACACACAGATATAAGCACACACATACACATATGCACACACATACATGTATACATGTGTGTATATGTACATGTATGCATATATGTATACATACATATATATACATAGACACAAATATATATGCATATATAGATGTGTATATATATAATACATACATATTCCTTCTAACTACTCAAATACTAAGAAAAAGTCTCATGAGTTACAAATGTCATCTTTCCATGTAACAATGTAAACAGTTCAATTTTAATGAGTCTCTTGTGGCTTCTCTTTCCTGTTTACCTTTTCATATTTCTCTTTATTCTTGTATTTGAAAGTCAAATTTTCTATTCTGCTCTGATTTTTTCAACAAGAATTCTTGGAAGTCCTTTATTTCACTGAAGCCCCATTTTTCCCCCTCTGGTATTGTATTCAGTTTTGTAGGGTGGATGATTTTTGGTTTTAAGTCTAACTCCTTTGAACTCTGGAATATCATATTCCAAGCCATCTGATTCCTTAGTGTAGAAGCTGCTAAATTCTGCGTTATCCTGATTGTTTTTCCACAATACTTGAAATGTTTCTTTCTGACTGCTTGTAATATTTTCTCCTTGATCTTGTCACTCTGTAATTTGGCTACAATATTCCTAGGAGTTTTCCTTTTGGCATCTCTTTCAAATAGGTGACCAGTGGATTCTTTCTATTTCTAGTTTACCCTCTGGTTCTAGAATATCAGGGCAATTTGCCTTGATAATTTCTTGGTAGACGATGTCCAGGCTCTTTTTTTGATCATGGTTTTCAGTTAGACCAATAATTTTTAAATTATCTCTCCTGTATCTATTTTCCAGGTCAGTTTTTTTTCCAATGAGATATTTCACATTGTATTCCATTTTTTTCATTCTTTTGCTTCTGTTTTATAATTTCTTGATTTCTCATAAAGTCGCTAGCCTGCATTTGCTCAATTTTAATTTTTAAGGTATTATTTTCTTCAATAAGGTTTTGGATCTCCTTTTCCATTTGGCCAGTTGTCTGTTTTAAGGCATTCTTCTCCTGATTGACTTTTTGAATCTCTTTTTTTACCATTTGGGTTAGTTTAATTTTAAATGTATCATTTTCTTTAGCATTTTTTTTTTTTTGTGTTTTCCTTTAGCAAACTGTTGACTTGTCTTTCATGATTTTCTTGCATTGCTCTCATTTTCCTTCCCAATTTTTCCTTTACTTCTCTTAATTTATTTTCAAAATCCTTTTTGAAGCTCTTCCATGCCTTGAGACCATTTCATATTTTTTTGGAGACTTTGGATGTAAGAGCCCTGACCTTGCTTTCTTTCTCACATTGGATGCTTTGATCTTCCTTCAGTTGTATGGTTTTATCTTCCTTGTTGTAAGACAATACATTTTTACCAAGCAAATAATCTTCTATAGTCTTATTTTTCTCCATTTTGGTCATTTCTCCAACCAATCACTTTGCTTTTGACCTCTTTGTTAAATGAAAAGTATACTGCCCCAAGTTTCAGGGGTTTTGTGAAGATCTTTTCAGAGATATTTTTAGAGACCTGTAAGTTCTCAGTTCCTCCAAAGTGTTATAATCAAAGGAGAAGTGTTTGCTCATCTTCTGGTCTGCACTCTGGTCTGTGAGCAACCACAAGCACTCTTTTCTGCCCTGGAATTTGGAGTAGTATTCTCCCTCCACAGCTGCCACCAGCTCTGCCATGCCAGCTTTCTTCTTTGCTATAGGACTATCTCAAAGCACTATGACCCAGATCAGCCATTCAATTCCCCCAATATCTGTATGCTGAGAGCTCCAGAAGCAGCCTCTGCTGCAACAGTATCTACCATTGTCCTGGGCCTGGGGCTGGGGTTGAGGAGGGACCATGTTCCTCTCTCACCCAGGTGAGAGAGCTTTGCCAGGTGTTTTGAAGGTTTGGGGGAGAGTTCAGGTATGTCCCTGCTTCTACTCTGCCATCTTGGTTCTGCCTCCTCTGACATTTCATCCACACAGGTCTAGGTCCTCATCACCTAATACATACAGTTTTACAATATACCAGGGTTTTATCTTTCTCCGTCAAGTCTTTACTCAACTTTAATCTATCATCCATTCAGCTATTCCTTACATAGGATACTCCATTACCAAAAAATGGACATTTTCACTTGTAGTGTATACCCTGAAATCTCTCCTCTTCATCTCCAATTCCTGGCTTCTTTGGCTTCCTTCAAGTCACACCTGAAATCATACTTTCTGCAGGGTAGACCTTATTAGTGTATGTGTTTTCACGTTGAGGTTACTGCCAATATATTTGATTTACATAATTATTTTTACTTTGTCTCTCCCAGTAGACTGTGAGCTCCTTGGGAACAGGAGCTAGAATTTTTGTTTTATTTTATTTTTTTTTGTTTTTATCCCTAGAGCCTAGCACAGTTGCCTGGTACGTAAATGTTTCTTGGATTCCTCCTGCCTTCCTCCTCCTTCCCTCCTTCCTTCCTTCTTTCCTTCCCTACTTCTTTTCTTCCTTCCTTCCTACCTTCCTTTCTTCTTTCTTTTTCTCCTTCCTTCCTTCCTTCCTTCCTTCCTTCCTTCCTTCCTTCCTTCCTTCCTTCCTTCCTTCCTTCCTTCCTGCCTTCCTTCCTTCCTTCCTTCCTTCCTTCTTCTCTCCCTCCCTCTTTTTACTGTGTCTTATTGATACCTTCTGTTTTTACATCCTGATAATTTCTGGAAATTTCACCTCACCCCCATCTACCATCAACTCAACTCACCTTTGTGAAACTTAAAAAAAAAAATTCTACAAACCTAGAATAGTCCTTGACCCATAGTAGAAATATACTAATTTTAGTAGAATGTATTGATGAATGACTGAATGAATGAAGTGGTGAGTGAATTTGATTTTAACAATACCAAAATGCTGCAGGAACTTATGATTTATTAGAAATTTGTCATCTTTGATTATTAAAAAAATACACTTTTGGTTTGTTTTCAAAAGACAGTGAGGTTCTCGGAGCAGTTATTCTGAAATGTGAAGTTAAAAATTGATTATGTTCAATCAACTCATATGCATTTGTTGGGCATCTATCCCAAAGTATTGTTCTATGCATGATGGAGAACAAAAAAAATGAGAGAAAAAGTTCCAGCTCTCAAGTTAGCTTGTAATATTTGGAATCACAAAATTTTGGAAGAATTTTTACAACTGGTGTCAGCTAGGAAGGCCTCATTTCTAAAATATATATATAGAGAGAACTAAGTCAAATGTACAGGAATACAAGTCATGCTCCAATTGATAAATGGGCAAAGGATATGAACATGCAGTTTTCAGAGGAAGAAATTAAAGCTATCTATAGTCATATGAAAAAATGCTCTAAATCGCTATTGCTTAGAAAGATGCAAAGCAAAACAACTCTGAGGTACTATATCACACCTATCAGATCGACTAACATGATAAAACAGGAAAATAATAAATGTTGGAGAAGATGTAGAAGAGTTAGAACACTAATTCATTGTTGGTGGAGCTGTAAGCTGATCCAACCATTCCGGAGAGCAATTTGGAACTATGTCCAAAGGATTACAAAAATGTGCATACCCTTTGACGCAGCAGTATCACTTCTAGGACTGTATTCCAAAGAGATCACAAAAATGGGAAACAGTCCTATATGTACAAAAATATTTATAGCAGCTCTCTTTGTGGTGACCAAAAACTGGAAATCAAGGGGAGGCCCATCAATTGAGGAATCGCTGAATAAGTTGTGGCATATGGATGTAATGGAATACTATTGTGCTATAAGAAATGATGGACAGAAAGACTTCAGAGAGGCCTGGAAGGACTTATATGAATTGAAGCTGAGTGAAAGGAGCAGAAACAGGAGAACTATGTACACAGAAACAACCACAGAGGAATTTTTCTGATAGACTTATTCCTTCACAGCAATGCAAGGACCCAAAACATTCCCAAAGATCTCTTGAGGCAAAACACTTCAACATCCAGAGAAAGAACTATGGAACTGAATAGCAAAATGAAGCAGACCATTTTCTCTTGTGTTATGTTTTGTTTTATGATTTCTCCCATTCATTTTAATTATTCTATGCAACATGACTAAGGTGAAAATGTATTTAATAAGAATGTATGTGTAGAACCTATATAAGATTTCACAGTATCTTGGGAAAGGAGTGGGAAGGAGGGGGGATGGAAGAGGAGGGAGAGGAAAATATCTAAAGATATATGGATGTGATTGTAAAAAACTGAAAACAAAATAGTTCAAAATTTCAAAAGAGTATGTAGGTATCTGGATAATTGGGATATTGTCAGTCAAGATGTGGGCAACATGAAAAAATGAAAGATTTGGTTGCTAGAATAAGACTCATTTGTATAGTCAGTAATGAGGTCAGACTGTCAGGATCAGGGAGTACTGTGCAATTCAAACTGGAAATCAATAGACCTTGATTATAGTTCTGGCCTTGCTATCATCTAGTTATATGATATTGGACACATTGTTTCCCCATTCTGTTCTCCAGGTTCTATACATGCAAAATGAAGGGATGGGATGGGCCTTGTTGGATTTTGTAGCTCCATCCAGTCCCATAAACATTCAACATTTTAAGGTTGCAAACTCAAAAGACTTTGCTATGAAGAGCAGACAGGATGTAGGAGCAGAGGAAACAAGCATAATTTTAGCAATGATTCATAACTGGATTCTAAACATCTTTCATATGCCTACTGATTTCCCATCATGATTAGTGGGACGGCGAATCTTTAAATCCCTATGGAAAAGATGAGAACAATGCATTTTTAGAGACAAGGGTAACATTTTTAATGATAACATTTGTGTTACAATAGGATGATCAATACTTTAGAATTAGAGGTGCATTAAAGGTTAAAAACAACATTCTTATTTGACAGATGAAGAAATTAAGCCTAAGAACGATTATATGACTTGCATAGTATCACATAGATAGGAAGTGGCAGAGATAGAATTTGACCCCAAGTTCTGCCATTCCAAAGTCAATGTTCTATCAACTATACTATCTTTTCTTAACAAATGACCTGCACACCACTCTGTTCCTGAGACACTTGAATTTATCTGTGATATAAACAAAGCTGTTATTGTCTGGTTAGAAGCTTTTGACAAGGGCGTTTCCCTGAATGTGATGGTCAGAGATAAATTCCTAGAAATGTTGTATTTTTAAAACTGGAATCATTGAATTTGGTCATTTACTCATCAGTTAGTCAGGATTTAGTAGTAATGTTCAAAAACAACAACAAAAGTATCTCCTTTAATAGAATTCCATGCACACTACTAGCCTTCTGCATCGAGATGAGTAGTTCTTACAGTTGCATTTATTTGTTCCTTTTTGATAGGCTTCTGACTTACTGCACAAAGTCTAATGTATGCCACCTCATCACTTTTCTTTTGATTTGACTGACTGAAACTAAAACTCTACCTGCAATCAACTACTCAGCAAGAAGTATCTGTAACAGCAAGGGTCCTGGCATACACAGGAGAGACTGCTATATGGGTTCTTAGATTTGCTTTTTTAAAAGGAAAGCAACTTTTGAGAGGTCAGCAATCTCCTTTAATAAAGCACATATATCATCACTTAGTTCAGGGGAAAAAAGTCAGCACTCTGAATTTCAGAGAAAATACAAATAAATAATAACCAACAGATAGAGCTTTGAACTGTCTGATCATAAGCAATATGTATACCACAGATCAACAGACAGATCCAAGTGTCTGACCTTTACCTTCCTGCATACTTATCAGACAGAGAAGCACCAACATCTGGGTTTTCAAAGCCAGAGCGAGGCAGGGTTCCTTAGTGCCTCCACAGAGTCTCATCTGACCAAACAAACACTTCCAATGAGTAAGCCCCCAAACAAACCCTCATCTCAGACTGTATATACGCTTTTCAGAGCCAGAGCACATCATAACCCTTGAGAATCAGTGCCTCATTAGAAACTGACAAAAGGTATAAGCCTTCCTATAAAACAAATCTCCCCTAATCAAGGTTCCCTTAATGGGCAGGTGAAGATTTTTAACTCTTAGTAATATAATTAACATTACAGCATCTGATTCCATAATCCCATTTTCCAAAGTCAAAACATTCCCTAATGTTAGAAAAATATCTTTGCAAGTCTTCTCAGGACAGTCTGACAGGGGTGAAAATTCTGTCCTTGAGTTAATGAAAGAAACATCCAGAAAAACAAGAGACAGTGTTTAGACCAGCATTTGTAGCAGGGGATAATTGATTTCAAAGAGAGAAAGAAAAGGGAGGAAGGACATGAAAGAATGGAGAAAGACAGAGAAAGGAAGACAGACTCCATCTCCTTATGACCCTTTGTTCCTCTTTTTGGAGGCTGGAGCTACGAACTTCAAAATCTCCATTTAAGAAAGGAGCTCACCTCAGACTGTTTCCTCATTTCTCACCTGGTTGTATTACTTTAGTACTTCTCTAATTTACCTATCATGCTCTTATATTGCATACCTTCTCCATCCTGCCATCTTACCATGTATACTCACTTTCCTTTTGTGTATTTACTTCCCCACTACTATTGTAAGTTCTTTGAGGGAAGGCACTATCTTTTCTTTTTCTTCACTTTCATTTATTTACCTAGCTCTTGCTACAGTTCCTGGTGCATAGTGGGTGGTTAATAAATGTGAATGGATTGATTATGAAAGTCCTTCACGATGTGGTGCCAAGAACTGTACTCAACAGGATTTGACCAGAGTAGGGAGTCACAGCATTCTCCCCTCCTTTGGCTTACATGCTTTACTTTTCTTAATATCGATAACATTATTTTGGCAATGATATCGTACACAATGTTTGCATTATGAAAACATTCAGGTAAATCATTAGCATAACAAATCATCATTTTTATCTAAATGCTTGGCTTTAAGCCAATCTTGAGATTTTTGTTTTCATGAGATGTCAGTCCCTCAGAATACTGAACCAAAAAAAATGAATTGCCTATGAAATAATTTGATCAAATCTTATTATGAATTAGCCTCTTAATTAAGTTATAATTTCGTATAAATGTATAATTAGCTAGTTAATAACCACATTATTATAAACAACACGTATGTTCTTTAACTCTAAAAGGTATGAAGTTGTCCTCTGTCTGAATGACCTTGTTAAACTGCTCAAGAGATAAGTTTACTCCTGTAAGATTTAGAATTCAGTCATCTATTTTTCTAGATTTCTTGATATTTCAGTTACACTTAATAAAGCACTAATATTCTTGCATTGCTTAATTTAAACTACTATTTGCCATTTTCCTACTCAATTTCATTGGAGGCATTGCATAAGTTACTTTGCTTCAGAAAATGTCAAGCTCATTTCACTTAAAATCTTTTAATTGCCTTAAATAGTCTATTTTAAGATTAAAGCTTGAATAAATTTATTATAGTTTAAGTTTCCTGAACATGATGCATATATGCTCAGTTTCCTATAAATGGTTTATTATCAGATAATTTCTTGAAATTTATCTGTGATAATGGAATCTTTGATAATACAGCTAATATTTCTATCTCTTATGTCTTCCTATATAGAGTACAATGATACAGAGTCTTCATTCAAATTACCTTCTCTTTTATCTCATTTGAAATAAAATGGCTCTAGTTTTGTAAATTTAAAGTATTAAGAAATTCTCAAGTTTTATTGCTTTGTAATAGAGAGATAAATCTTTAGGGAGGTATATCATTATGGGTGGGTAAGGACAAGAAAAGAAGTAATTAAAAAGTGTAACGTGCTCTGCCTGAGACTATCTACTGCCATCCAGGCCTATGTTTGTACTTATAACTCAGACTGGTCACTACTGTAACCTCAGGGAAAAAAAACAAAAACAAAAAAATTTGAAGATGGTAGTAGTTGGTACTAAAGCTATCACCAAAGGTCTTTACTGAACAATTCAAAATTCATGTCATTCAATAACTTTTCACTAACTGCTCCCATCCTGTGACATATTTGCAAGATTACTGCCTGTGGTGACTAAAAGTGAAAAGTACATTTCAATAATTTCAGGTTGGTTAGATATTCACCTAGGCTTTTGCCCGGCCTTCCTTGAAGAGGCTTATCTTTTAATAGTAATTCAATTCATAATGTTCTTCTATTCAATAACTGGAAATTCTTACCATGGACCTTCTCTCTGTGCTTGCAGCTTTTTAACCCTGAAATATCCCTCTACCACTTACCCTTTAAAATAGGACACAGAATGATGAGGTAAGAATCTTTAATCTCTTAGAAGAAGCATGATTATCAATTTAAACATCCTGAATATAATATTCCAAGAAATCATAAAGAAAATCATCCCAAAGCTTTTGGAGCAGAAGGGGAAATGCATATGGAAAGAATATACAGTTCACACCCCTTCCACAATCAATAAGAGAAACAACAAATTAGTCACCCAAAAGTAGTATTTCAAAGACCCAGAGTTCCCTGGTCAAAGATAAAAACATGTAAAGTGGCTAAGAATATATTGATCATGTTCAACTGAGCTCTAGTCAAGATGTAGTAGGACCATGCATTAACTATGAAAGAGAAAAGAAAAAAAGCATAGGTCAAACAAGAACAAAAAAATGAGCTTGTGAACAAAAATGACTCTCCGCAGGAAGGCAAACAAATTGAGATCAACTAGATGCCTGTTAATCATCTAGCCCAAGTCCTCATTATTATCCTGGGAATGTTCTCAAAAGTCTGCTCTCCTGGCCTAAACAAATCAGGGCTACAATCATATTAAATAAAATAATAAAAATGAGATGACATACTAAAAGAGCTAGGCACAGTTAAAGCAGTCTTCAGGGAGCAGTGTGTATCTCTAGACACATATATCCACAAAAGGAAAAAAAATGAAGTTATGAATGAATTGAATTTGCGATGAAAAAAGGCTAGAAAATCAACCATTTGCTGTATGTAGAACAAATACAAAAGCAGAAATCCTGAAAGTCAAAGAAGATGAGGAAGAATAGGGAACACAATGAGCGTTTTTATGGCATCTCCTACATTTCAGACACTATGCTTAATACTTTATTAATATTACCTTATCAAATAAAACAAATTTGTACATGGAAAGATAATTGAGATGATAAATAAAACTGAAAGCTGTTTTATTGGAAATACTAAGAAAATAGATACATAATTTGTTCAATTTGGTGAGAGGCTGAAAGAGATATGAGAGACATATATAGCCAGAGACAGGTTGAAAGTAACTGAAAAAAAATTAACACATTTAAAAAGTGAGAAGATGGAGTTCACACATAAATATCAGTAAAAAGAAAATTATCAAAAATTGCTATACATAAATATATTCCAAAGAAGTGGAATTTTTAACAAAATGCGTGAATATTTAAGTCTCAAGAGATCAGTGATTGCTTTGGCTAACAATCTTGCCAACCCAATTACTGTGATAAAATAAAAGCTATAACTGAAAGCTATGCCATTGCTTTGGATTTTGAGAAAGACTGGTATGATTTTGAAAACTATCCTTGCCCCATTGGCTAAGAATATTTCTAACACACAACTTCACAGATCAAGCTTAAACATATGTTTGAATGTGATTAGGGTAGGTTGTATGGAAAATTTCATAATTTATTGACATGACTTCAGACCCTGTTACATTGTTGTTGTTCAATAGAAAAAGTTCAGATAATAAGAAGTTGTTACTGATATATAACTATAATCCTAAACCTCTATTATTTGTCTTGGTAAGGAGTTGGATAAACCTTCACTAACAGGATGCTATTATTACAACACTGCGTACCTAAGATAGCATGGCTCTTAATAAAGTCCTAAATAAGGTTGTAACTTGTACTTGAAGCAGTTTGAAAGACAATATTTGAATAATTTGAATGTGAATAAAATGATCTTTCAATAGAAAGCATGCTTTTGAAACAAATTATCATAAATCATTATGAGTTGCACACAGTATGATAAGCAAACAGTATTATGGAAATCCTTAGGATTATAGTCTCTGGAAAGCTTTCATGGAATTATGTTAATTTATGGATCACAGAAACGTTCACCACTCTCCAAAAAGAGGCAAGACAAAATTTCTTGGAAAAATTACTTCCATGAAAGGAAAATTGGGTTATGTACATGTTTAGTTTTAGGACCACAGAAGCTCATTAATTCAGAAGGGAACCTTCACTATCTACTATATGAAAAAAAGGAGGAGGATTGTTCTTTTGTTACTATTGGGACATTGAGGGAGTTTGTCTTTTTATGGTGAGCAGATAATTTTTATTGGATTTAGTTTATTATAAAAAAATCAAGGCTAACCATTGGCAAAATGAGAATTAATCTAAACTTATTTTTTAATTATTCAGTTCTTTTTTCCCCTTTTGTACCTTTTAGAAGTCCCTTGTGTATACTCTTCTCTAGCCCATACTCCCCAACACTCAATGTTCATATGATGCTCCAAAGTCTCTATTGTTATGGGAGAAAGTTATCTGATATATTCAACCACAGAAACAGTTAATAATTTATTGAAAAGTTACTATATGCAAAACATTATGCTAGTAGCAGGGCATCCTCATATGAAAATAACTTCTTGAGGATTTTATAATCTACTAAGATATTATATATATTATAAATAATAAATATATAATTAAAACAAGATAATTGAAAAGAGAAACTGTACAGTTAATCTTCAACATTCCCATGTTAAATATTCTCTGCTTCAAGCATTTGTGTATAGTAACTGTGTACATTTGTGACTAAAGGAAGGAAAAAAATTAGAGGTACGGTTCATGAAATTTGTTGATATCTCACTAGACACTTCACTGGTCTCATGCACTCTGCTGTTGCAAAAAATTCCCTGTGTATTGATTGAATGTTTTTATTGTTAGACTTTACAATTCAAGTTTTATATTATAATTATGCTCCCAAAGTATCGTGCAAGTCCTTTGGGCTCTAAGATCATGTTGAGACCTTACCCATCTTAATGTCTTCTGACAGCAGTGACTGAAGTCCCAGCAATCTTTCCCTTGGTTTTCAGATGGTGGGCAAGGTAGAGAGTTTAGAGAAGTATAACATCCATTATAACACCCTCACATTGCCATCTGACACAGTAAAAGATGATTCAAATTTTTAAAATGTTTTATTTTTAATAATTTTATTTACTGTAGAGTGTTTATGATACCGTAGTTTTCAGTTATTATGAAAACCGAACATTGTCTAAAATCAACGTTTTTAATGAGATGTTAGCACAAAAGGTCACAAAATTTTAGGGAATTATTAGTGAGAAAAAAGTTTTGCATGTTAGCAATTTTATTTTTGCGCAGCATTTTATGAGTTTTTCATGGTTGCTGTGCTAGAAAAAGTGCATGTTATAAGAATCAATGTTTTAAAATAAAGAATTAGATGCAAAGAAAAGTATTTTCAGCAATCTTTAGTAAATGATTGTAGTTTTTGGTGGTTGTGAGAACCAAAATCCTATTTCCCATAGGTCCATTGTGTCAACATTCATGTTTTGAATGTTACTCTCACAAAAATTGAAGATTGGCTATATTAACAACTGAAGTAGGTTGTGAATTGGGGACTGCTTTACACTAAGGTAGCTATAGCAATATATTTAAGATTATGGATTCTAAATTCTCTTATTGACATGGAGAGATTGATCAGTGAAGGGGTGGTCCTCAAAACATGCTTTGATTTTCTTTCCTGCTGATTTCTATAGAGAATACATAGTATTTCTTCTCTAGTTCCACTTTATTATGTAGGTTTGTGACCCTATGACTGCTCTCAATGACTGTGGGTTAATATCTTGGAATGATCAACAACATTATTGTTGGCTGAGGATCTAGCTGAACTGATGAGTCAAAAGATGCTGAGGTGAAACTGAATTTTCATACAAAAGGACTGATACAAACTTCCTGAAGATCTTTTGACTATTTCTTCCTGATAGTGAGAAATACAAGACTTGTGATTTTTCATATGGCGGAGAGACAGTGGCTGTTAGACCCCTCCTTCCCCAGTCAGTTACAATGTGCCCATGTTTCTTTGATGTTTTTATTCTTTCTTGATCTCAGGAAACCAAGTATCCCAAAGGGAAATGCTCAAGTGACTGATGAGATAAAGAGATCCATCAAAACTATCAGATATACACACGGATAATTATATACATACATACATATGGGTAAATAATAGACAGACAGGTAAACATATTTGATGGTTGGGCTCCTTTCCTTTTAAAAAAATGCATCTTTCATAGTATTTGCTTGTACCAAACATTTATAAATTTGGTGAATGAGTTTTTTTTTCTAGTTAAAGATATTTTTAAAAATTTATTTATTTTTAGTTTTCAGCATTCATTTCCAGAAGATTTTGAGTTTCAGATTTTCTCCCCATCTCTCCCTGCCCCCACCCCAACACACAGTGCATTCTGATTAACTCTTCTCCCAATCTGCCTTCCCTTCTATCACACCCCTCCCTTCCCTTACCCTCATCTTCTCTATTTTCTTGTAGCTGGAGAGCAATTTCTGTACCCCATTACCTGAATTTCTTATTTTCTACTTGCATGCAAAAACAATTCTCACCATTCATTCCTAAAATTTGAGTTCCAACAGTTCTCCCTTTCTCCCTCCCTACCCATCCTCACTGAGAAGGCAAGCAATTCAATATAGCCTGTACATGCATAGTTATGAAAAAGACTTCCATAATTGTCATGCTGTAAAAGACAAACTGTATTTCCCTCCATCCTATTCTGCCCCTTGTTATTCTATTCTCTCTTTTGACTTTGTCCCTCCCAAAAGTGTTTACTTCTAATTACTCCCTCCTCTCATTTGCCCTCACTTCTGTCATCACCCCCACCACACTTATCCCATTCTCCCCTACTTTCCTGTAGTATAAGATAGGTTTTCATGACAAATTGAGTGTGCCTGTTATTCTCTCCATAAGACAAATATGATGAAAATAAGCTTCAGTTTTTTCACTCTCACCCCCCCCTTTCTCCTCCATTGGGATTTTCCCTCTTTAATGAGATAATTTACTCCATTCCATTTCTCCCTTTATCCTCCCACTATATTCCTCTCTCTCCCCTTAATTGAATTTTTTAGATATCATCCCTTCCTATTCAACTCACCCTATGCCCTTTGTCTATGTGTATATAATCTCTCCAACTACCCAAATACTGAGAAAATTCTCTAACATTACAAATATTATCTTTCCGTATAGGAATGCAAGTAGTTCAACTTTAGGAAGATCCTTATGATTTCTCTTTCCTGTTTGCCTTTTCATCCTTCTCTTGATTCTTGTGTTTGAAAGTCATATTTTCTATTAACCTATGATCTTTTCATCAAGAATGCTTGAAAGCCCTCGATTTCACTGAATGACCATATTCCCCCCTGAAGTATTATACTCCATTTTGCTGGGTAGATGATTCTTGGGTTTAATCCTAGTTCCTTTGACTTCTGGAATATCATATTCTGAGCCCTTTGATCCCTTAATGTAGAAGATGCTAGATCTTGTGTTATCCTGAACAGCTGCTACCCATGATTCTGCACCCTGAAGCCTGCTCCAGTTCTGTCCTTGCCATGTGGCCAATGCTGGGCTGCATTCCCTGCTCTGGGTCTGGTGTGATACACCTTTCATATCAGCCTTCCAGACTGTCTTGGACTGGAAATCTCTTTCACTCTGTCTTTTTGTGGCTTCTACTGCTCTAGAATTTGCTTAGTCATTTTTTACAGGTATTTTATGGGCTATGTGAATGAGTTTTTTCTTTGATTCTCACAATACTATTGTGATGTAGATAGCATATGTATCATCATAAAGACAAAGGAAAAAGCTCAGACTCAGAGACTCACTTCCTCTGGGTCACACACCTTGTGAATGACATAGTAACTTGAGATAGCAATCCTTCACTGTTGGGACTGGAAGCTCAATTCCGTGTGGACAGTCTCGGGCAGGTAAAAGTGGGACTTCTAAATCTTAGAGTCTTACGAGGCCCTCCATGAACAGCGGGGGTTCGAGAAGGTCAGACCGAGCTAGCTCGGCTAGCTCGGGTATTTCCGCCTCTCCCCCGGAGATACCTGATGGGTGGAGTCTCCCTGCCCTCGAGGTCGTCCCGGATTGGAGCACACCTAGTTACCTAACAGCATGGTATTGAGATGCAAACTGTGTGGCTGAAGATTAAGTAGGATTGAGGAAGCCTAAAAGCGCTTAGCACGCGTGGAGCCAAAGAGAAAAGTAGGGCTCCGCTTCTTTTCTTTCCTCTCTCCCCTCCCCCTCTCTCCCCCGCTTGTACTTCTACTTCCATTCCCTTAAGCTTAGCCTTCTTAGGAAATCTCCCCCTCTTCGTCCTAAGAAAGAAGACTCCCTGCATTTGTAACAGAAACCCTGTAATAAAGCTCAACCCCTGTTTGACTCTGGAACGTCCTTTCTCTCATATGTGCATCCGGCGTGGCCAGCCGAAGACCTGGACAGGTAAGAAAGACTCGGGTAGCCCAATACAGGCCTCTAGGCTTGGCAGTTGGCGCCCGAACAGGGACTGGGAGCGTAGATAATCCTGGGTGCTTTTGGGGTACACCCGGAAGGGGCTGTGAAAGAAGCGAGTCCCGAATCCTAGATTCGGAAGGAGAGAAAAGGGAGAGAAGCTTCCCAAACCCCTGGGAAAAGGGCAGGGATGAGGAATCAATTGCCAGTAATAAAGCCAGAGGAACAGGAGGTCTGGGCTGAGAAACTTCACAGGGAATGCAGGGAGGCGGGGGTCACAATAGAGTTAAACGACCTCCAAGAATTTTGTAAGGAAGGGCCGGAGAGGCCAGGGCGGGATTGGAATAAGAGTGGAAGCGGAGAGAGGGGAGGGGAGGACCCAGGCAAGCAGAAAGTTCAGCGGAAAGTTAAGGAGCGTAAAGAAAAAATAGACCCGGAGCTCCATCTAGAGGATGGGAAAGGCGAGGCAGGGGAGAATACGCCGTGCCTTCCCTCCGCGCCTCCTTATAACCTGCTCCATTGGTCAGACAGTTCAGGGCCACAGTCCAGTTTGGAAAAAGGAATAAGAAAGGCTATAGAGAATGGAGAAGATGTAGGGACATTTCCTGTGTTAGAAATAGCGGACCCCAGTGTCCCCGGTGGGGTTCGGAGGAGCCACATACCCATAGAGTGGAAGAGAGTGGCGACTCTTAAAGAGGCTTGTACCAAGCATGGCCCTAATTCACCCTTTGTTATAGCCATGCTTGAAACTCTCAGCGGTCAGTTCGTTCTGACTCCTAATGACTGGAAGAGCTTAGCTAGAGCCTGCCTTACCCCTGGGCAGAAAGAAATAAGTACAGGGAGGGGCCAGGATCAGCTTCCCATAGCTATTGCCCTTCCCTTAAGGCACTGGAAGCTCAAAGAAAGCCAGAGACCAGTGTGGGGAATAGGAGGGTGCCAAAATACCTTAGAGACAATGCACCCAGTAAAGTGGGAGGCAGAGGATCGCCAAGGGACCGTATGGCCGTTGGTGATTCCAGGACTTAGTTTTAACATCTGGGGCAGGGACATTATGAGCCGCCTCGGGATGAAGCTATCAAATTTTTAGTAAGGGCCATTGCTGTTGTACTGGAGTTCCCACCCTTGAATTGGAAGTCAGACACCCCGATTTGGGCCTTGACTCCAGAAAAACTCCAGGCACTACAACTATTGGTTAAGGAGCAATTAGCACCCTGGAATGCTCCTGTGTTTGTTATAAAGAAAAAATCAGTAAAGTTCAGGTTCCTTACAGATGTTAATCAAGCATTTGTAAGCACCTGGCAGCAGCTATACCTAAGTAAAGAGCCACTATGCATTCTTATCAATTTTACCTTAAAGGCGATCCTCGCTAAACAAAGAAGGGGAGATAGAGATCGCCTAATACAATCAGAGCCAAGATCAAGAGGCCTAATACAATCAGAGCCTGATACAGCTGTCTCAAGAAACTCACATACTACTCCAGCTATGAGACATTTTGTGACTTTTCCAAGACAACCCCGCAAGGAAAGTAATACCCAGGCTGGATATAAAGACACATGGGCCATGGTAAAGGATATGGCCTCAGGGAAATGGAAAGGTCCGTATAAGATACTAATATGGGGTCCAGGGTATGTTTGTGTCTCCACAGGAAAAGGTGATGCGTGGATTCCCATTAGAAGGATCCGTAGGTGGGAACCGAGGTCGGAGACGACGGAGACGCAGGAGGCGGAGACCCCGGAGAGCCCAGAGACCCCGGAGAAGGATCATACACCACCTGAGCCTGCTGCTGACAGCTTTAACCTTGCTGCCCAGAGAGGAAGCAGCCCTCATCACAACCGCAGACACTGCTGCTGACAGCTTCCCATCTAGGCATCCTTTTTTCGCCAGCTGAATGAGGACTTTGATATCACAAACCCAGGACACTTGGGTGGGGAGGAGGTGACCAATTTTCCACCTGTATAGATCCATTTGCAAGATTAAGGGAGTGGTGACGTGTAAGGCGCCTACACCAGCTGCTTCTCTTAAAATATGCTTTGGGATTTTAGTTGATTGCACTTCCCCAGTTGTAACTCAGCCATTTAGTTTCATCTTTGTTTTATTTGAGGCCTCCCTTTGTCAGTTGTGCTAGCTGCAGATTTCTGTGTGAATGAAGTCTTGTTGTAAGGTACTCATATGCTAAAGGCCTTCCTAATCCACTCAGCCTCCAGCCACTGTTTGCTCTAGAGCCAGGTGCGCTCCGCGCATAACAAAGAAGGGGACTTCACCATTCTCCCCCTTAACAAATAAGTATAGTTAAGAAAAACAAACCAACATATTGATCCTATTAACAAATGTATCCCTCATTCAGTACCTTTAGGCCCCTATTTCTCTTTGAAGAGGCAGAAGACATGCTTTGATATCAACAATTTAGAGTAGTGATCATTTCATTAAATTCTCTGTTGAGTTTTGAAATCTGCAAAAGTTCTTTTCCTTTAGGCTATTTTGGTCATTAGGTAAAAAATGACATATTTTTCCTATTTTTTAAAAAATTAAAAATGGTTGTTATATTTTGCCCAAAATTTGTTTCTGGCTTAGTCTGGTGGCACTAAACATAGAATCAATGAAAGTTCTGTTCAAATCCATCATTAGACAATTATGAATTTTCTGATCTTGGGTAAGGTAAATTAGCTCTATCTGCCTCTTTTTCCTCATCCATAAAATGGTGACTACAGTAACACCTACTTTTCAGGTCCTCTTTGTCAAGAGGATAAAACTAGATATTTTTTGTAAATACTTTTTTTTTTTACAATTAAATGCAAAGATACCTTTTGGCACTCATTTTTTCTAAAAGTATGAGTTCCACTTTCCTCCCCATCTCTCCCATGCTTTCTCCCCAAGATGATAAGCAGTATGATATAGTATATACCAGTGCAATCATGTAAACTTATTTCCACATTAGTTACATTGTGAAAGAAGAAACAGAACAAAAGGGAAAAGTCACATTAAAAAGTGAAAATAGTATGATTCAGTCTGCATTTAGACTCTATAGTTCTTTCACTGCATGTGGATAGCATTTTACATTGAGTCTTTTGGAACTGTCTTGAACCACTGTATTGCTGAAAAGATCTAAGTCAGTCATAGTTAATGAACTTACAATGTGGCTGTTACTGTGTACAAGGTTCTCCTGATTCTGTTCACTTCACTCAGTATCAGTTTATCTAAGTTTTTCCAGGTGTTTTCTTTTTGCCCATTGAAATCTGCTGGTTCATAATTTCTTATAGTACAATAGCATTCCAGTAATTCACATACCAGAACTTGTTCAGCCATTCCTTAATGGATAGACAATCTCTTAGTTTCCAATTCTTGGCCACCACAAAAAGAGTTGCTATAAATATTTTTGTACATGTAGGTCCTTTTTACTTTTTTATTATGCTCTGACTCAGTAGTGGTATTGATATATCAAAGGTTATGTGCAGTTTGATTACTATTTAGGTATAGTGCCAAATTACTCACCAGAATAGCTGGATCAAGTTTACAACTGCTCCAACAATGCTTTGGTGTCCCATATCTTATCCAACATTTGTCATTTTCCTTTTCTGTCCTATTAGCCAATATAATAGGTGTGAGATGGTACAGATAATATTTTAAAGCATTTTATAGTGATGATGATGATGATGATGATGATGATGATGATGATGATGATGATGATGAATATGGTTTATCTTGATGGTTTTTCTAACATGGAATCACTCCTAAATTTCTGGTAGCAATCTAATCTGGTCTTATGGCATTTTTTTCAATGTGTCAAGATATTGCTACATAGCTTTCTTTCTCTATTTTATCTGTCCCTGGTTTAGATACCAGAATCACGTTTTTCTTTTATTTCTCATAGAAGAAATATGATTGAACACATTCATTGTCTCTGTTTCTGTTTCATACTTTCTAATTTGCAAACAATTTATGTAATTTTGCAGGTAATTTTTATTTGAATGTCTATATCTGTTTATGTTTTTTTTCTGCATTTTGGAGTTCATTTATGGATTTATCATCTTTTCTTATACCAGCTTATTTAATCTGTGAATTTTATATTTTATAGGTACTCATATTTTCCTTATTTTTTTTAAAATTTCCAAGGGGCAGAAAATAGGACATACTAATTTCTAACTCTTTTATTTATATCATCTTAACTTGTTCAGAATGTACTATCTTTTTCAGTTCTGATAATTTGATTTTAATATTCTCCTTGTAATGAAATTAGATAACAATTGTCATTAATCTCTTTAAAACTAATTTTTTAAATAATTTTTTAAAATTATATTTTATTGAATTTTCTAAAGAAAAAAGTATGGTGAAGTACAAAAATGCTAGGTTTGCATTTTGTATACTGTGGGTTAAAATCTGAAACACAGTATCCTCATCTGTATAATTAGTTTTTTTCCCTTGGTGCACAGGTGTAAAGGGCTTGCTCACACCTTTCTTCCAAGTGGGCACCCACTTCCTACCTTCTCATCAATAAGGATAACCCAGCTATGTGGTTATGTTGAATTTAAACCAAGTCCATGAAATTATTTCAACTAGGCCTCCTGCAGGAGCTACACAAGCATATCCACAAGTACCAATGACCACCTTTAATTGGGGTTCTACAGGAAAAGTTTTGAAAGCATATCAAAATTATGACAGCCTCTGTCATGCAACTGATATAATCAAAGATTCTTTCTTTCCCAACAAATCAAAGACATGACTCAAGCCACTACCAGCTAGAATAATACAGGCTATGAGTGAAAGAGTATTGAGGTAACAACCTCATATATATAGATCTGGCTTATAACTTTGATTTAGTTTATGATGCAATAATGGAGATACAGAGGGAAACATTTAATTGAACACATTTTGTGTTATATCTAATTGGAATTGAAGTAAATAATTGAATTTTATAAAATACCTTTAATTTCAAGAGAAAAATTTTAAAATGTATTCTAAGCAGATATGTATCTTTTTTCCTCCTAACAGTAATTGTCCAGGGTTATCTAATATGAGGAGGCTAATTGACCAACTTGGCGAGAGGGAATCAATATGTGGTTATAAGAATCCTGAAATGTTTCCAACGTCTGATTATTTTAAACCTTTCTTACGGGTTTAGCTTGTGTACACTGCTACAGCAATTATAATTATTAAAAACTATTCAGACGATTGCTTATATTTAACGCAACATATATTTAGCCAAAAACTATCATTAGCATCTATTTGGTATTAGAATAAATATAAAATAATTTGGTAATACAAGTAATGCAATAATAAAAACAGCAATTAGAAACATAGTAAGACGATATTGTATCTTTCAAAGCAATTCCACTTATGCATTGTATATAAAACATCTAAAAAGTATTCACCCAGTGTAAGTTCGTAGACTAAGCAACCTTAAAGAAAGCAAAATATCTTGTACCAACTTCAGAAAACTTAGATTGTACTGAAAGATATTTACCAAATATGTATCTTATTACAAATCAGGTTGATGAAATGCCTTCAGGTACCTCCACTTTATACAAAAGAGTACTTTGTCTCTACTTGATAAGTGACTATCAGAGAGACGTTGTATTTTATTTCTTTCTATTTATTTATTCTATTATTATATTATATAAATACTATTTTATTTATACCTATTATTTAATAAATAATAATACGTGCTTGGCAAGTTTTAGAAGTATATATAATACTTGGTCTATAACTAAGTCCTGATACATTAAAACATTTGCCATTGAACTACTCTTTGAGCCCTTTTAAACTTTTAATTACATTAGTAATTAATCTGTTCATGAAATTGGGTTCACGGCTGTAGATACAAAATTAAATGTCAAGGGAATACAGCATTACCATAATACTAATAAAATAAATTATTAGTTTTTTACATCACATGTAAACGTTACCACTGTTAATGCAATAACTCTTGTAATAACTCATAAGTGAGATTTTAAAAAAATACCCCCAAAATAACCATTACATATTTGCTTCTTGAAGCACAATGATCACATTTCCAATGTTTAAGAATGCTACACTTTCATCAGAAAATATTCCATTTTAGTTTATTAACAATCAGCACTACTAATTATGATAATAGCTGCCCGTGCCTTCTCTTCTGAGGACACTTTTCATTTATTCTGCACAGATTGTCCATGCACTTAGTTTTTTTCATGTTTTCTCCTCCATTATATTGAAGGTCCTTGAGTTCAATTCTTATTTTTGTGTTTCTTTGTATGACAGCTTAGCACAGTGACTGGGACACGAAAAACACTTAATAAATACTTGTCATATTGAATGATAAACTGACATCCCATGACATTCTAAGCTTGTTAGTACTTTCATATTTTTTTCTCATTTGGGCCATGAAAGGCAGCTATGATGTAAATTTTATTTATAATTCTCATATTGCAAATGTCAAATTAGGCTGAGGAAACAGGGACAGAATGGGATCCAAAACTGAACAGATAAAAGTATGTGAAACAGGATTAGAACTCAGGTCTTGTGAACTCCAAGGCCAATCCTGTATCTCCTACACAAACTGCACTATAACTCTCAGTATTGAGTATGATATCAAGAATCATTGACTAAATTAAATACCACTACTTTTGTTGCTGTTACTGTTTTTTGTTTGGTAGTTTTTGTATATCTGTAAAGTCTTTGCTGTAGGAAAACTTTCAGTGAAGAAATGCCCTTTATCTATTAAGATCAGCAATCACTCTAACACATAGAGCCTTAGAAGTAAGAATATTTAAAAAAAACTACCAAGAATATTTAGAGAATGGGGGGCCTCTACTAGATGGTTCATAAAGTTCCTTCTGCTATTAATATTCTAAGTATGATAATTTATAATATTTAACAGTGTCCTGGTATCTTCTGCATTCCTGGGCTTTTTAGCTCCATCTCAAAATTGGACGTGCTCTATTTGAATACCATAATTTGGGCAAGAAAAGTATCAGACAGTTATCAACTGTATCCCTACCTCCCCAATGCTTGATGTAATATAGTCACTAGCTGTTCAGTAGAATAAAACTCGATGATCATCATGGAGTCAGTTTCCTAAAAGACAAGCTAAATTATATTCATCTGATCTGAATGAAATTGTGCTTAACTCTACTCATTTGAGACATAATTAGATAATATAAATATGATTAACAAAAGTTGGTAGCTTCTCATAATTTTACATTGTTGAACTTTTTTCCTTGGAGAGCAGTGCCATTTAAAAAACTCATGGAGAATCCCAGGGGGAGAGCAAATTGACTTGAAGTATTACATTATGGCAGTTTGTCTGAAGTGTATAAAATATATACATATATATTAGTGATATACCAAGCAAGCATAAGCCATTCAAATACTATAATGTATCTCTTCTTGTATAGATTCTAATATATTAAGGATATTTATCAAATGTCAAGAGGCAGAGTATTGGCTCTTCCTATAATACAGGTCAAAAACAGTCCCCAAATTGTGATAAACCTAGACTTTCATCTACAGATAAGAACACCCCAGACATCATGTCTGTCAGTTTTCTAAAAGTCAAGCCTTTTTTGTATTTCCTTGAACGATATTTCTTCAAATAACTCTGCTGTCATCACAGTCAGACTATTTCCACATTTTGACACAGCCCAAATTTCCCAGTGTGTTGTTGAAGATCGGCAACTTACACTAAAGAATGTCTTCCCTGTGAAATGGTTCTGACAGTTTGTCTGTTCTGACTTTTTTTTTTTTTGATAATTTTGTCAGTGGTGATGGGTGAATCTCTCTTAGCATATCTTGTCCTCTAACATCAAATTATTTTGATCTATTACTATAATGATATAAAAATAAGTATTCCAGAAATAATCCCATTATAAAACATGCTTTCTTGAATGTCATTTATAGGGTAAGTAGTAACCTGATTTTAGTATAGTTAACAATGCTTTAGGATACAATCCTATGGAACAGGATCCTGGAACTCTGACACTATGAGGAACATTAAAGGCAGAGAAGTCTGAGCTCAAACAGGTTATAATTTCCTAGACAACTGGAAGGGAACTCAAGGGACACATTATAAAATGTCCTCTTTCTACATATGAGAGTACTATGGTCATTTGAAAATTGATTTGCCTCCTCAATTGGCAATGGTTAAAGGTTATTAAGAGGCAGTTTTTGGAAGAAGAAATCAAAACTATCGATTGTCATATGAAAAAAATGGTTTAAATTACTATTGATTAGAGACAGGCAAATTGAAACAACTGTGAGGTACCACCTAAAATCTATCAGAAATGGCAAATGCTGGAGGGGATAAGGGGAAATAGGTATATTAACAAACTGTTAGTGAAGTGGTCAACTAGGAGAACCACTACGGAAAACAATCTGGAACTATGTCTGAATTATGGCCAGCAATAACACTATTAGGTCTGTATTCCAACTGATTAAAAGAAATACTAAATGTACCAAAAATATGGCAGTTCTTTTTTATATGGCATCAAGGAATTGGAAATTGAAGGGATGTTCATCAATTGGAAAATGACTAAACAAGTTGTGACATAATTGTGATGAAGAAGTGTTGTGCTATAAGACATAATCAGGGACATGGTTTTAGAAAAACAAGCCAAAACAAACCTAAAACATTGCAAGACCTATATGAACTGATACAAAGTGAAGTGGGAAGTGGGCGATCATTGCAAACTGATACAACAATGTTGTAATGATGATCAGTTGTAAAAGACTTGGTTATTCTGAACAATGGAGTGATCGAATACAATTCCAAAAGTTCATAGTGAAAAAATGCTATACACCTCCAGAGAGAGAGAACTGTTGAATTCTGGGTACAAATTTTTCTTGCTTAAAAATTATTTTTGCTTGCTTAAAAATTATTTTTGCTTTTTTTAATGACCTGTCTAATATAGAAATATATTTTGCATGATTTCACATGTTGGTGAGGGAAGGGTTAAGGGGAGGGAGAGAATTTAGAATTGAAAATTTAAAAAGAAAAGAATGTTAAAAATAAATCACACACTCTATACATGCACACATACTTACAGACACGTGTGTATGTAAACTGATTTGCCTATGGTTTCACAAATAATAAATGGCAAATTCAGGATGCAAGCCTATCTCTTCCACCTCTAATATTTCACACTTTTCACTATCACTTTACACTGAGAAATTGACCTCAGTATACCTAAGCAGTGGTAACTTCCAACCTACAGGAATCAACAAATCAGAAGAGACAATTATAAATGATGCTCTTGTGGAACCATTTTACATAAATTCACTTCAACCAGTGTGGAGGTGTGGATATGATATAAAGTCAATTAAATATATGAATGCTGGTTTGTCTTAGTACATTTTGAGGGTAACAGAAGGCAGGACTTTATAGGAAGGTGGCACACATCTCACAGGGTTGTTGGAACAACTAAATGGCTCAGTGCGTAGAGTGTTAGTCTTGGAGTCAGGAAGATTCATCTGCTTGAGTTCAAATCTAGCTTCAGACACTTCCTAGTGTGACCCTGGCAAGTCACTTAACGCTGTTTGCCTCAGTTTCTCATCTATAAAATGAGCTGGAGAAAGAAGTAGCAAATTACTCCAGCATATCTGCTAAGAAAGCTCCAAATGTGGTCATGTGGACACTACTGAACAACAAAAATATTCTTACACTTAACAGAAATTGTCTTCTTAGATATTAACAATACAACTCATGCCCATATTTTTGACACGTTCAGTTTCTCTATCTGGATAGCTATATGAAATACATCCCTTTGTTATCAAAATACCCTGGTACGTGGAGATGAAAGGGCATTGCAACCTGACCTTTAAAATATGTTTGGTGGAGCATCAAAAAATGAACAAATAATTTTCACAGGCTAATGATTTTCTAGCTTCAAAATGAATTTCAACGAGGTGAAGACCTTCAACTGGATACCTATAAATTTGTGCATTTCACTTGGTTAACTTTGGCCTAGCATCTTAGGAAATAACCTTAAGTAAGGGCGCTCATATTAGAACTTTATCAGAAAACCATTGGACCGTGATACGATATCACTTGAAAGCTTTCCAGATCATAATTAGTAAGGAGAAGATTCATAAAACTGTCAGAGTGGAAAAGTTATTACCACTGATGCTCCTTCTCAAGATGTGAATAATATTTACAGGCAGGCATTAATTATAAATGGCTTTCTTCAACCAGGTTAATGGATAATTTTGTTGGTGGCTTTTAAAACAGAAATAGAGAACTGCAAAAAGGACCACCAAATATGAGAGAATTGGTATCCTGAATATGACAAGGTTATCTCAAGGCCTTGGTGAGAGAGGCTGAGACACCAGAAATGCAATTAATCCCAGTGGATATAATTTGGAAAGGTACTTCTATCTTTGTTCTCAGAAGTGATTTATAATCTGACACCTTAAGACCTCTTAGAAAAGCTTGGCTTCTAGGAAGTGAAGATCATTGTTTTACTCCAAAAAATTGCACACAACCTTCTTAAACTCTTAATAGTCAATTGTCAAATATATCCTTCTGATCTCTTGCCCCCAAATTTGAATAACTGGAAACTTCATGCACATAAAATAACTTGGCACTAATTTCATGTATCTTTCCAAAGGTTATGCTTTGGACCAAGACAGACTGAACTCATTTCTAATTGTTGGAATGGTGCAGTGATGATTTCTGTTTTAACCACAGAATCATGTTCACCTATATCCTGCCCACCCATTTCCTCTTCCAGTGACTGGAACTGAACTGTCATTTGTAATAACAAATATAACAATGAATCAAACAAAAGTAGTCGACTCAAAAGAAGAAATAAATCAAAGACTTGTAACAAAGTAGAAAACACTCTGTGCCCACTCACCTTTCACCAAAGGATATTTCATTGTCCATCCTCTGGGACCATCATTAGTATATCCCTTACTTGTGTTCAGCCACTATTGATTGAACTTTTCTGTAATGTTTTTACCTTCATTACATATGTCTTTCTGCTGGTTCTGCTTATTTGACTCTCTCACTTCTTACAAATCTTCCCTTACAACAGGATATTGTGAATACAGAAGCGTTAGCAGTGGCTGATAAAAGCTAGGATGTAAACAAAGGAAGAAAGGTGATTAGTCTTGAAACCTTTGAATTTTACCTAAATGCTTTTCAAATTATCCTCAAAATGATTTCACTTCAGAAAAAAGAAAAAAATAAAGGGCTGCTAATAGGTGTCCTCTTCAGAAATTGTGGTAATTTTAACAACAGGATATTTTTAAAGAAATATATCAGTCAGATAACATTTAGAAAAATAAAATGTTACAGTAGTCACACAGGTGCTTCTGCAAAATGAGATTTAAATTACTTAGAAGAGATATTCTTAGAGAACTAATTAATCAAGAGGATTTTTACTAAGTCATCTTTTTTTGTTATGGAAGGATACTCACCAATGAATTTTATTTAACATAGCTAATTATGCATTCAACTAGTAAGTTATGGATAATTGTGTGTGTAATTAACCATTTGTCTTTAAAATAAGGAACAGTGAAATAATTAATTACTTTTACCAAATTGCTCATTCAGTCACCTTTTTCAACAGAATTATGACAAATCTATTTTCCTTTATGTAACAGAAGAGTGGTGAATGGTCAGAGCATCTTTTGTGCTATTTTATTAACTAGATTATTAACACTGCTTTCACAAGCTTTGTAATGAGATGTAGTTGAAGCATCTTGGAGAAACTGTGGAGCACCTGTGAGTATCTCTGAGTCTGCTATTCTCATCACCCAGTGATCTCTTTGAAAGGGTAGATATTTGGTACGGTGGATAGAGAACTGGACCTGGAATGGAAAAGAGTTGGGATGTGAGCTTAGAGATTCAGTAGACTATGACCCTAGGCAAGTTTTTAAACTTTTGTCTGATTCAACTTCCTCATCTGTAAAAAGGGGTGGTAATAGCCCTTCATTCCCAGTATTTTTGTAAGACTCAAGTGAATTAATATTTGTAAAGAATTTTGCAAACTATAATTTGCTACGTAAATGTTAGAAATTAATAATAAAAATAATTTCCAAAATTGATTCAGAAGTAAACATCTATCCCTTTCTTAGTGAACCTCTACTCATGGCTTGACTCCACTTAGGGTATCTTGTGAGAAACAATAGAGTGAAGAGAAAGACCCTGAGCCCTCTTGCTCCAGTGCCAACATTTGGTCCTCATAACATGGTATTGTTCCTTTGTGTCACTTTATTTTCATTTTACATGAAGAAGATTAATCTGGAGGCTCTAATTCAAGAAACATTTACTAATCACTCTCTAGGAATTTTCAAGATGGAAATTTATGGTGGTTTTATAGTCATCTCAGCATTGATGCCCTGGGGATCAAGGAATGATCTCCCAAAGTGAATTTTGAGACCCAGCTGATAGACACACTTGACAGTCTTGCAAACTTTGGTATGAACTAGATAGGAAAATGCTACATAAAATTGCGTTATCATTCTCCCTAGAGGCCAAGGTGGATAAAAGAAAAGTGTTTCCAAAGTATTGGGAGGTTAATATTTATAATTCTGTCCTTGGCATATCTTCAAATTAAATATTTCTTTGTGAAAATTAAGTGGTACTAAATGCCTAAATTCAAATCAAGTGCTTCCACTCCCTGGAAGCTAACCTTTGTTGAGTGAGTGTGTGTGTGTGTGTGTGTGTGTGTGTGTGTATGTGTGGTGTGTGTGGGGCATAATCTATAGGGCTTTGAATCAATGGCATTTGGTTAAAAAAAAACACCTGAACTCTTAAAGGGACCCAAATGAAATTTTGTATATAGTAATGTAGCTGGGTTACACACCTTTAGAGAGTAAGGCCATTTATTATCTACAAGATTCCACCCTCTGCAGAATCCCTTGGTTTGCCAGTTGACATTACTAGGAACTCTCAAACTGAGGCTGCTCAATCATATTCAGCAGGCAGTTCGTGTATGCATGCGTCTGGTCTTTATTTGAGTCTGATAGGACAATGTGAAATTTGTAATGATATGAAATAAAAATAAACAGAGAAGATAAGAATGAAGGTTATATAAAATAGAAAAAATCTCACATTTCTTCTGCCTTGCTTTATCTCCCCTCTGAGCATTTTTTCTTAGTCAATTGATTAAGATCTTCTAAAGAGCACAGGCCAAAGTTTAATCATTGTTTGTGCTTGGAAATGCACTCAGAAGCAAAAAACAAAACTTACACATTATCTCCATAACTAATAATTTATTTTAGAATATTTTGAGATTATTTAGATATTTATTGGTTCATCTTGACTCAGATTATCTCTTTTCATTGTATGCAATTTTATTTTGTGAATGATAATACTCCAAGATGGAATAAATAGACCTCAGTCTCTGCAATCAGAAGCCTTGGGTTCATTACGCACCTTTGATGCATACTGCCTGTGTGACTTTTCAGTTTTCTTATTTCTAAAATGAGAGTATCATGCTAGACAATGTCTGGGGTCTCTTTGAGCTTTAGATCTTTGATTTGTGATCTATGACCTCACAGATGTGGTAATTTCCTCTACTAACAAATCTTGACCCACTCATTCTGAGGAGTGATTCACGATATTATATAAAGTGATATTTTGGAAAATTTCTTACTTGTTAAAATCCTTATCTACTCTAATTTCCATCCTACCAATTCAAGCCAAAAATTTAATAATCAACTGGTAGTTTAAAAATCAATGCCTAACTGAGTAGAATCTTTGTGTAAAATTTCCCTATAGTATGTATAACATATAGGTGACTCTAGAAGGGGTATTTTCTATCAACTGTGTATACCAGACACTGTGGCCACCCACATGATCCAGAAATTATCACAACCAAATGTGCATTAGATCATATAGTGAATAAAATGCTGGACTAGAAATAAGCAAAACCCAAATTCAAAATCTGTGAAAGATACTTGCCAGATGTGTGACTCTGGGCAAGTCGCATAATCTTGCTTAGCCTTAGTTTCTGCATTTGTGAATGGAGATAATAATATCTCACAGGATAATTGTGAAATCCAAATGATATAATACATATTAATTAGAATCACATACCACTGGGTGAAACTGGGGAAAAGAACACAATTTTACTTAATACACTGCAATTGACTATAATATTATCTTACCTGGGCCCTCACTATGGCAAGACAATTAAAATAAATCTCCCTAATCTATTAATTATTCCAACTTTCTATTGAAAGATTTCTTAAACTTTTTCCACTCAACACCCCTTCAGGGCTTCTCAAACTGTGGATCAAGACCATGAAGTCATGACCCACAGTTTAAGAAATGCTAGTCTATTGGACATCTAGAACTGGATGCCCAACAGAGTGCCACACACTGACATCTTAAATACTACACAGCATCTAAGTTATATGCAGAAAATTGCAAATGGTATGCAAGAAGAAAATTTTTGAAGCAAAATATAGAAGATCACATGGTACAATGAAAAGGGTACTTGATATTATATAAGTAGAGTCAGGTTTAAATCTAACTTCTGATCTTTATTATATCTGTGATTTTGTGTAAGTCTCTTCACCATCTTGGATGTCAGTTTTCATATTTATAAAGTGAAAATGGTGGAATAGATGGTCTCTGGTTTGCCTTTTAACTCTCTAGATCTATGGTTGTATAAAATGGAAGCAGAAGGTGTGGGTGTGGATATATAATATTGTATCACCAAGGCAATAATCACAGTACCCAGGGAAACTATGAATATGCCTACATAGTTCTGAATCTCAACTTATAACAGATTCTCTATATAGGAGGCAGAAGAAAAATCATTTATTCAGATACTAGAAAGCCTAATCCCAAGAAATCCATCATAGTAACCAAGAAGTCTATACACAACATCAAGCCTTTTCAGAAACAGACTCCCCTAAACAAAACCACAGACAAGCTCTCTCACTCAGGCTAACCAGCAGCCTGCTTGCCTGCATCCTTCTCAGCTCTGATTGCTCTGTGACTAACTCCCTCTTAGCTCTGCTCTAAATCCACCTCTTCCTATTTTCCCCTTCCTGCTCAACCCCTTCCTGTTCCAAGTATCTTAGACTCATGTGACTCAGCCTTCTATGTGACTTAAGCAGATCACATGGGCCTATTAATGGGTGGGAAATATCTCATTAAGAAGTAAATTTACATTAACAATAAGCCAATATGCATCATCGACACAACTATATGGCCTCTAAGTTCTGTTCTAGCTATAGATTTATTATCTTCTCTCCTTAAATAAGTGGCGCAGATGGATGACACAAAGAGAATCAAGTATTGTTAAACTGCAGCTTGGCTTATACAGTCTCCAAATGTCAGAGTAGCCAGGGTCTCATGTAGTCCCTGAAATTTTCTGGTCCATTCTATGGTCTTTTATATATAGTTCAAGGGAAAGCTCTTATACTCAGGCTTGATTATAGCTGTAAAGGAGAAGTAAGTAGTTGGATGGTGGGAAGGGTCACATAGTGAAAAGTTATTGATTAGGCTCTTGGAAAGTAATGACCATGACAAAGTCCCTGCCTGATGTGGATAAGCATCTGAAGTTGGACTGGATTGATAGGTAGAATAGCTGGACAGTCTTGGGGTATAACAGGTGTAAACTAGGAGTCTGCAAATCACATTAGTCTTGATACCAACTACTGTGTACTTGGGATGCAATGCTTTGTCCATTCTTTTTTTTTTTAATAATGTATGTCCCTAGTTATATGTAAGCAATAATTTTAACAGATTTTTTATGTTATCAGTTCCAAATTCTATTTTCCACTCCCTCTCCTCTGTTATTGCTGAAATGATAAGCAATCTGTTGCTGGTTATATAGGTGCAGTCATTTCCATATTTGTGCAAGAAAACTCAATCAAAGGAAAGAAAGTGAAACTAGTATACTTTGGTCTCTATTCCTATGACATTTATTCTTCCTTTGAGACGGATAGCATTTTTCTTTTTTTTTATATTAATTATATTCGTTTTCAGTGTTCTACAATCACTACAATATAACTTAGATTATTTTTCCCCTCCCTTCCCCCTACCTCCCTTCTCCCTCCCTGAGACAGCATACAATTTTATGTAGATTCCATACAGACATTTCTATTAAATACATTTTCACTATACTCATGATATGTAGAAGAATTAAAATGAATGGGAGAAATCATATAACAAACCAAAATGTAATAAAAAAGAAAATGATCTGCTACATTCTGCAATTGAATTCTATAGTTCTTTCTCTGAGTGGAAGGAGTTTTGCCTTAAATGACCATTGGGATTTTTTTTAAGTCCTTGCATTTCAATGAAGTTCCAAGTCTACTAGAAAAAACTCTCATACACTGTGGTCATTGCTGTGCACAAAGTTCTCCTGTTTGTGCTCCTTTCACTCAGCATCAGATCATATAAGTCCTTCCAGGCCTCTCTGAAGTCTTCCTGTTCATCATTTCTTATAGCACAATAGTACTCCATTACATTCATATACCACAGTTTATTCAAACATTCCCCAATTGATGGACATCCTCTTGATTTCCAGTTTTTGGCCACCATGAAGAGGGCTGCTATAAATATTTTTGTACATGTGGGACTCTTTCCCATTTTTATGATCTCTTGGGGATACAGTCCTAGAAACAGTATTGCTGGGTCAAAGAGTATGCATATTTTTGTAGCCCTTTGGGCATAGTTCCAAATTGCTCTCCAGAATAGTTGAATCAGCTCACAGCTCCACCAACAATGAATTAGTTTTTCAACTCTCCCACATTTTCTCCAACATTTTTCATCTAACTTCTCTCATGTTAGCCAATCTGATAGGTGTGATGTGGTACCTCAGAGTTATTTTGATTTTCATCTCTCTAATCAATAGTTATTTAGAGCATTTTTTCTTATGATTATAGATATCTTTAATTTCTTCCTCTGAAAACTGCCTGTTCATATGCTTTCACAATTTATCAATTGGGGAATGACTTGTATTCTTGTACATTTGACTCAGTTCTCTATATATTTTAGAAATGAGGGCTTTATCACAGACAGTAGATACAAAAATTCTTTCTCAGTTTCCTGCTTCCCTCCTAATCTTGTTTGCATTGGATTTGGTTGTGAAAATTTTTTTCAGTTTAATGTAGCCAAAATTATTCATTTTGCACTTCATAATGCTTTCTATCTTTTCTTTAGTCAAAAATTCTTCCCTTCTCCATAAATCTGATAAATACACTAATCCTTGCTCCACTAATTTGTTTATATTATCAATCTTTATACCTAGATCATGTACCCATTTGGACTTTATTCTTGTGTATGGTGTGAGGAATTGATCTATGCCTAGTTTCTGCCACACTGTTATCCAGTTTTCCCAGCAATTTTTGTCACACAGTGAATTCTTATCCCAGAAGCTGGGGTCCTTGGGTTTATCAAACAATAGACTGCTATATTCACTGACTACTGTGTCTTGAGTACCTATCATATTCCACATGTCTACCCTTCTTTTCTTAGCTGGTACCAAGTGGTTTTGATAATTGCTGCTTTATACTATAATTTGAGATCTGGTAGACCTAGGCCACCTTCCCTAGCATTTTTTTTCATTAGTTCCCTTGCTATTCTGGATCTTTTATGCTTCCAGATGAATTTTGATATTTTTTTCCAGCTCTAGAAAATAATTATCTGATAGGTTGATTGGTATGGCATTAAATAAGTAAATTAATTTAGATAGAATTGTCATTTTTATTATATTGGCTTGGCCTACCCATGAGTAACTGATGTTTTTCTGCTTACTTAGATCTGACTTTATTTGTGCGAAAAGTGTCTTGTCATTGTGTTCATATAGTCCCTGGATTTGTTTTGGCAGGTAGACTTCCAAATATTTTATAGTGTCTACCCTACCTTTAAATGGGATTTCTCTTTCTATGTCTTGCTGTTGGACCTTGTTAGTAATATATAGAAATGCAGAAGATTTGTGTGCGTTTATTTTGTAACCTACAAGTTTGCCAAAGTTATTTAATATTTCAGGTAGTTCTTCATTTGAATCTCTGGGATTCTCTATGAGTATCATCATATCATCTGCAACGAGTAATAACTTAGTTTCTTCTTTGCCTATTCTAATTCCTTCTATTTCTTTATCTTCTCTAATTTCTACAGTTAACATTTCTAGTACCGTATTGAATAATTGTGGTGATAATGGACATCTTCTTTCACCCCTGATCTTATTGGAAGTGCATCTAGCTTATCTCCATTGCATACAATCCTTTCTGAGGGTTTTAGATAGATAGTGATTATTATTTTTTGGGAAGTTGCATTTATTCCTATGTTTTCTAGTGTTTTTAATAGGAATGGGAATTGCATTTTGTCAAAAGCTTTTTCTGCATCTATTGAGATAATCATGTGATTTCTGTTAGTTTTGTTGTTGATATGATCAATAATGCTAATAGTTTTCCTAATATTGAACAAGCCCTTCATTCCTGGTATGAATCCGACCTGATCATAATGTATTATTCTCATGATAGGTTGCTATATTCCTTTGTTAAATCTTATTTAAAATTTTAGCATCTACATTCATTAGAGAAATTGGTCTATATTTTTCTTTCTCTGTTTTGTCTCTCCTTGGTTTAGGTATCAAAACCATATTTGTATTATGAAAAGAACTTGGGATGACTCCATCTTCCTTAATTTTCCCACATAGTCTACATACTATTGGAATTAACTGTTCTTTAAAATGTTTGATAGAATTCATTTGTAAATTGATCTGCCCTGGAGATTTTTTCTTAGGGAGTTCATTGATGCCTTGTTCAATTTCTTTTTCTGAGATGAGGTTGTTTAAGTATTCACCTTCCACTTCTATTAATCTGAGCAATTTATATTTTTTAAAATAATCATCCATCTCATTTAGATTGTTGAATTTCTGGGCATAAAGTTAGACAAAGTAATTTCTAATTATTTTTTAAATTTCCTCCTCATTGAAGGTGAGTTCACCCCTTTTATTTTTGATATAGGTAATTTGGTTTTCTTCTTTCTTGTTTTTAAAATCAAATTGACGAAAGGTTTGTAAATTTTATTGGTTTTTTCATAAAACCAACTCTTAACTTTTATGTATTAGTTCAATGATTTTCTTAATTTCAAATTTATTAATCTCTCCTTTGGTTTTCAGTATTTCTATTTTGATATTTACTTGGGGATTTGAAATTTGTTCTTTTTGTAGCTTTCTCAGCTGCATGGCCAATTTACTGATCTCCTCTTTCTCTATTTTATTCATCTATGCATTCAAAGATATAAAGCTTCCCCTGGTTACTGCTTTTGCATTATCCCATTAGATTTGGTAGGTTGTTTCATTATTGTCATTCTCTTGAATGAAGTTCTTGATTGTTTCTATGATTTGTTGTTTAATCCACTCTTTCTTTAGAATTAGATTATTTAGTTTCCAATTAATTTTTGGTCCATCTTTCCATGGCCTTTTATTACATATGGTTTTTATTGCATTATGATGTGAGAAGGATGCATTGGCTATCTCTGCCTTTCACTGAATTGTGAGGTTTTTATGCTCTATTACATGGTCAGTATGAGGTCAATTTTTGTATATGTGCCATGTATCACTGAGAAAAAGGTATATTCCTTTCTATGCCCTTTCAGTTTTCTCCAGAGAGCTATCATATCTACTTTATACAGAGTTCTTTTCACCTCCTTAATTTATTTCTTGTTTATTTTAAAGTTAGATTTATCAAGTTCACTGAGGTGGAGTTTGAGGTCCCCTACTAGTATAGATTTGCTGTCTATTTGTTCCTGTAACTCCCTTAACTTCTCCTCTAAGAATTTGGATGCTATGCCACTTGGAGCATATATGTTTAGTAATGATATTGCTTCATTTTCTATGGTGCCTTTTAGGAGGATATAGTTTCCTTCCTTACCTCTTTTGATGAGATCTATTTCTGCTTTTGCTTTGTCTGAGATTAGGATTGCTACCCCTGCTTTTCTTACATCAGCTGAAACACAATATATTCTGCTGCAATCTTTTACTTTTACCCTGTGTGTATCCCCCTTCGCCCCCGTTTCAAATGTGTTTCTTGTAAACAACATACTGTTGGATTATGGGTTTTAATCCATTCTGCTATCCATCTCTGTTTTATGGGAAAATTCATCTCATTCACATTCACAGTTGTGATTAATAACTGTGTCTTTCCCTCTGTCCTCTTTCCCACCATTTGTGCTTTTATTTCTTCCTTCACCCTTCTCCTCCACAATTGTTTTATTTTTTGACCACCACCTCCCACCGTCTTCTCTTCCTTCTTTCAGCCCCTCTCCCTTTCACTGCCCTTTACCATTACTAATTCTTGCCTTCCTTTTAGCCTCCCTTCCCCTTTATTCCACCTTCCCCTCCTACTGCCTATAGAGCTAGTTAGATTTACATACTTAATTAAGTTTGTTGTTCCCTCCCTGAACTACATCAGATGAGACAATCTCTCAAACAATGTTCATCTCCCTCTCCTCTTTCCCTCTACTGTAATATAATTTTGTACTTCTTCCTGTGATTTTTCTTCCCCCTCCTTTTCACATCTCCTGTTACAATCCCTTCACATGCTTATCATCACATAATTTTCTTTATACCCATTCCCTCTATCTCTGAATATCCCTTTTATATTTCATATTAGACGTACAATTCTCTAGATTAATGAGTATCATCTTCCCTTATAGGGAGGTAAATAGTTTGTCCAAATTGAGTAACAAATTTTCTTTTCCCTTTTTATCTTTTCATGACTCTTTTGAGACCTGCATTTAAAGTTGAATTTTCTATTGATTTCTGGCCTTTTTATCAGGAAGGTCTCAAGTTCCCTTATTTCATTGAACGTCTATCTCCATACCTGAAATTTTATGCTGACATTTGCTGGGTAAGTGATCTTGGTTGTAGTCCCAGCTCTTTTTTCTTGCAAAATATCACACACAAAATATCACAAATATACAAAATATGACAAAGTGAGGCCTTTATAAAAATACTTTTAATTTTCCTTCCAGACTTCTGCTTTACTTCTAATTTTGGTTACATTGGTTTTGTTTGAGCAAAAATTTTTCAATTTTTTGTAATAGAATTATCCAGTTTATATTTTTAATGCTTTCTACATCTTGCTTGGTCATAATGTTTTCCCATACATATATACGGATGACAGGTAAAGTATTCCAAACTCTCTTAATTTTGTTATGGTATCAGTATTTATTTCTAAAATATGTACCAATTTTGACCTTGTCTTGGTATATGGTGTGCAATATTGGTCTATATCTAGTTTCTGCCTTAGTGTTTTTCAATTTTCCCAATAGTTTTTGTCAAAAAAAATGAGTTTTTGTTCCAAAAACTTTTATCTTTTGGTTAAATGTAACCAAGATTTTAAAAACTTGTCTTTACTATTTGGGGAAAATAATTGTAAAGTGGATTTAAGCTGATGGTATTAAAGAAAAATCAAGCCATTCTTTCAGACTCTCCTTACTGCCTTGAAAAGAAGTACTCATACTCTTCTGGGGAAGTGAACACAAAGAATCATTAAACAGAGACTGGCCATGTCTGAAAGCATGTCACTTCAGTACCTCTAATCTATCATCAGTCTTCTGAAATCATGATTGGTCATTGAATTTATTAGAGTTCTTGAGTTTTTCAAAGATGTTTTACTTTACGTTATCATTGCATTATGTTACACTACGCTATTTCACATTATATCATGTCTTTTTAAGTTGCATTATGTTATTTTGTGTTACACTATTACATTACTTTAGAAAAGTCTTCCTTATTCAGGGGTTCCTCAATACTCTAAAATTATTGTTCTGTACTTATATCATATAATGATGATTTTAAAAGATTTCTTTATTTCAAGATTTAAAAACTATGGAAGATAAAGAATCATTTGTACCTCTCCAAATCCAATATTATTTTGCTAATAGTTATTACATAATTTAAAAAAATCATAATGGCATGTGATCTGGACTTAAAGGTATATGTAGCTTTTAAATACTCAGTACTGATCTTGGAATTTAAAGTGTTTCATAATATTGCTCCCACATATCTTTTTGATCTAATTTTAAATTTCTCTTCTTTCCTCTCAACATTTCTGTTAAACTGAGCAACTAGCTGTTCCTGATGGTATGGCTATGTCTTCTGCCTCCATGTCTTTGCAAAGTCTCTATCTGCCATTTGTGAAACACACTCCATTCACACTTCAGATTCCTATGATTTACAGCTTCCCTCAAAGCACAGCTCAGGAGCCACATTCAACATCAAGCCTTTCCTGATCTACATAATTATTAATGCTCTTCTTTTGAAGACCTAAATTTTTTCTCCCCATCTGAAAGGATGGAAGAAAATACCTGCTCACCAAGAAAGTAAACTTATATTGTCTTATTCTTTTTCCATTTTTTGGACATTTTCCCAGCCAGTTACTTGACTTTTGAGTTCTTTGTCAGGGCTGAGTTCAGGGCTGAGATTCAGATCAGCTACTCAATTCCCACAGGGACTTTAGGCTGATGTCTCCCAGGGCTGTCACTCAGGGCTGAGATTCAGGTCAGCTGCTTGATTCCTCCAGGGGCTCTAGGCAGAGGGTTCCAAAAAACAGAAGCTGCCAATGCTCCCCTTTCCTGGGTAAAGTAGCCCTCCCACTGACCTTTGAAGCTATTTATGGGTTGAGTAATCTGGGAACTGGTGCTGTTGGTGGCTCCCTGAAATCTGTTCAGGGTCCTGTCTCTCCATGTTAGGCTACACTCCACACTTCCGGGGCCTGCATGCACTCTGCGCTTCCTGGACAATATGGGCTCCGCACTTGAAAATTAATTCTGTCTTAAGCTGTATTAATAGAATTACATGATCAAGAAAGATAGTGAAATCCTGTTCATGAAGACCTGCTTCATAATAGTTATACTCTACTTGGAGTATCTGATTTTGGTCTAGGTCAGAAGAGCATTAATAGGGTCCTCCAAGGAGATTATCTAGGAATATGATAGAGAACTAAAAAACTCTATCACAGGAGGAAAGCTTGAAGTCAAAAGGTATATTTAGCTAGATTAACATCATTAAGAGGGATATTTAGCTAGATTGTCATCATTCAATCCAAATGTCTTCTTTCATGGGAAAGAGGGATTAGGCATATTCAGTGATATTCCAGATATCAGAAACAGGTGCAAGTTATAGGGAGGAAGATTTGGTTTGATATCATAAAGAATTTTCTAATAATCAGTGTCATTCTAAAATACCAATGATGACTTGGTTAATTTTTCCTTTGAACTATTTCCTGGAATACTTTTTATTCTCAGTTACATCACCACCACATCAATCTCAGATCTTGTCAATTCATGCCCATAAATTGGCATCCATTAGGGGATGGTATGGTATGTGGAAGGTGTAAGAGTAACTAGAACACAAGCCAGGGAGTCATAGGACTGAAGAAGAGAGCCAGATGGTGTGTTACAGGGATATTTGAAATAGGAGAAAATACTTTTAGCTGGGTGAATGAGGAAAGGAAGATTAGGGTGAAGAAAGGAAGGGATGATGAAGAAAATAATGTCAGGAATGATGGCATGAAACAAACATTTGTATCATACTCAGTGAGTGCCAACTATTGTGCTAAGCCCTTCTGAACTATTATTTCAATTTATCCTCTCAACAACTGTGTGAAGTAGATGCCCTTGTCCCCTTTTTCACATGAGAAAATAGGAAGGCAGAGGTGACATGATATGCCCAGGCTCACAAAGTTTATAAGTATTTGAGGCTAGTTTAGAAATTCAGGTTTTCCTGATTCCAGGTCCAGTGCTCATTATACTGTGCCAAATAACTTCATGGAGACAGAAGGTGGCCTAACAATTTTACAGAAAATGTAGTATTCCAATGCCATTGGACCATGTAGCACAAGTTGGGATAGAATATGAATAAAGCTAAAAACGTTCATAGTAAGACCATGACGAGAATTAAATGCCAGGCTAAAGATAACATATTGTATCGTAAAAACAAGCTAAACATTTTGGAGTGGACCAACAACATTGTCAGAAGTGTGTTTTTAAATTAATTTGTTTCAGTTTTCAGAAATCACTTCCATAAATTTTAATTTTTATTTTCCTAATCACTCCCTGACATGGCATGTAATCTTATGTGGATTCTACATATACATTCTCATTAAACACATTTTCATATTATTCATGCTGCATAAAAGAATTCAAATGAATGGCAGAAACCATGAGAAAAACCAAAACAATGAAAAAAGCATAAAACAAGAGAAAATATAGCCTGCTTCATTCTGTATTATGATTCCAAAGTCCTTTCTTTGGATATGGATGGCATTTTTTTTAAACTTACTGATTTAAGTTTTCAACATTCATTTCCACAAAGTTTTGAGTTCCAAATTTTCTCCCCATCTCTCCCCTCCCCCCACTCCAAAACTCCAAGCATTCTAATTACCCATACTACCAATCTGCCCTCCCTTCTAATATCCCTCCCTTCCCTTGTCCTCATCTTTTCTTTTGTCCTGTAGGGCAACATAAATTTCTATACCCCCATTACCTGTATTTCTTATTTCCTAGTTGTATGCAAGAGCAATACTCAACAGTTGTTCCTAAAACTTTGAGTTTCAAATTCTCTTCCTTCCTCCCTTCCCACCCATACCCATTGGGAAAGCAAGCAATTCAATTTGGCCATATCTGGGTAGCTTTGCAAATGACTTCCATAATAGTCATGTTATGTAAGACTGACTATATTACTCTCTATCCTAGCCTGCCCCCCCCATTTCTTCTATTCTCTCTTTTGACCCTGTCCCTCCCTAAGAGTGTTGACTTCTAATTGCTCCCTCCTCCCAATGCCCTCCCTTCCATCATCCCCCCCCGACCCTGCCTATAACCTTCTCCCCCACTTTCCTGTATTGCAAGATAGGTTTTCATACCAAAATGAGTGTGCATTTTATTCCTTCCTTTAGTCAAATGTGATGAGAGTAAGCTTCATGTTTTTCCTCTCACCTCCCTCCTTTTTTTATGAGAGATAATTTGCCCCATTCCATTTCTCCCTTTCTTATCCCAATATATTTCTCTCTCACCCCTTAATTTCTTTTTTTAAGATATGATCCCATCCTAATCGACTCATCCTGTGCTTTCTCTCTCTCTCTCTCTCTCTCTCTCTCTCTCTCTGTGTGTGCATGTGCATGCATGCGTGTATGTGTGTGTGTGTGTGTACAATTACATTCCATGTAGGAATGTAAACAGTTCAACTTTAGTAAGTCCCTTATGACTTCTCTTTGCTGTTTACCTTTTCATGCTTCTCTTCATTCTTGTGTTTGAAAGTCAAATTTTCTTTTCAACTCTGGTCTTTTCATCAAGAATGCTTGAAAGTCCTCTATTTCATTGAAAGACCAATTTTTCCCTTGAAGTATTATACTCAGTTTTGCTGGTAGGTGATTCTTGGCTTTAGTCTTAGTTCCTTTGACTTCTGGAATATCCTATTCTCTGCCCCTTGATCCCTTAATATAGAAGCTGCTAGATCTTGTATTATCCTGATTGTATTTCCACAATACTTGACTTGTTTCTTTCTAGCTGCTTGCAATGTTTTCTCCTTGAGCTGGGAACTCTGGAATTTGGCCACAATGTTCCTAGGAGTTTCTTTTTTTGGATCCCTTTCAGGAGGTGATCTGTGGATTCTTTCAGTATTTATTTTGCCCCATGGTTCTAGAATCTCAGGGCAGTTTTCCTTGATAATTTCATGAAAGATGATGTCTAGGCTCTTTTTTGATCATGGCTTTCAAGTAGTCTCATAATTTTTAAATTGTGTCTCCTGGATCTATTTTCCAGGTCAGTTGTTTTTCCAATGAGATATTTCACATTATCTTCCATTTTCTCATTCTTTTGGTTTGGTTTGTGATTTCTTGGTTTCTCATAAAGTCATTAGCCTCCATCTGTTCCACTCTAATTTTTAAAGAACTATTTTCTTCAGTGAGCTTTTGAACCTCCTTTTCCATTTGGCTAATTCTGCTTTTGAAAGCATTATTCTCCTCATCGGCTTTTTGAACCTCTTTTGCCAATTGAGTTAGCCTATTTTTAAAGGTGTTATTTTCTTCAGCATTTTTTTTTGGGTCTCCTTTAGCAAGGTGTTGACCCACTTCTCATGATTTTCTTGCATCTCTCTCATTTCTCTTCCCAATTTTTCCTCTGCCTTTATTACTTGATTTTCAGAATCCTTTTGAGCTCTTCCATGGCTTGAGACCATTGAATATTTATTTTGGCTGTCTGGGATACAAAAGCCTTGACTTTTGTCTTTCCCTGATGGTAAGCATTGTTCTTCCTCATCTGAAAGGATGGGAGAAGATATCTGTTCACCAAGAAAGTAACCTTCTATAGTCTTCTTTTTTTCCCCCTTTTTTGGGCATCTTCCCAACCAGTTCCTTGACTTTTGGGTCATTTGTCAAGAGTAGGGTATACTCTGTGGATCTTTAAGATCTCAGTTCCTCCAAAGTGGCACAGTCAAGCGTGTACACTGGTCTGGGAGCAGAAAGAGATTTTTGTGCCCATAATCTTAGCAGAGTTTCCTCTTCACAACCACCTGTCTTCCAGTTCTGCCAAGCCAGTACTAGGGGCTGAGATTCAGATAAGCTGTGGAGAGAGGGATGCCATTCAGTGTAAGATAAAGATCAGCTGCTGCAGGGCCTCTACTTAGGGCTGAGGTAAGAATCAGCTACTCAGTGCCCCCAGGGGTTTTACAGTTCAACAATGGATGTGGGCTGCTGTAGGGGCCATTGTGGGAACTGCTGCTCCCTGCCTGATGTGGCCTGTGTGACCGCTGCTATGGGAAAGCCCTTCTCCTTTCCCAGCCAGCTGAAAAAGCCCTGTCACTGACCTTTGACACCTCTGGGTTGAGCGATCATGAACCACTGCTCCTGTGACTGGAGATTCTGCCCCCTATTCCTGCTCGTGTCCTCCTCCTGGAGCTGCCACACTGCGTGGCCAAGGCTCCACTCTGCCTCTAAATGGACAGACATTTCCCCTCGGCCTTTCAGGTCACCCTGGGCTAGAAATTTCTTCCACTCTGTTGTTCTGTGGCTTCTGCTGCTCTAGAATGTGTTGAGAGTCTTTCTTTACATGTATTTTGTGGACTGTGGGTGGAGAGCTAGCATATGTGCATCTTTCTACTCAGCCATCTTGGCTCTGCCCCCATGAGTCCTTTGGGAATGTTTTAGGTCCTTCCATTGCTGGGAAAAGCTAAGTCAATCAGAATCAGACCTCAGACACTGTGGCAATTACTGTGTATAATATTCTCCTGATTATGCTCATTTTACTCAGCATCAGTTCATATAAATCTTTCCAGGTTTTTCTGAGGTCTGACTCTTCATCATTTCTTATAGAAAAATAGAATTCCTTTACATTCATATACCATAACTTGTTCAGCCCTTCCCCATCTGGTGGGAATTCCTTCAATTTCTAGTTTTTGGTCACCATAAAGAGAGCTACTATGAATATTTTTGTATATGTGGGACATTTTCTCATTTTTATGATCTCTTTGGGATACAGCCCTAGAAGTAATATTACTGGGTCAAAGGGTATGGACATTTTTATATCCCTTTGGGCATAGTTTCAAATTGCTCTCCAGGATGGTTGGATCAGCTCACAGCTCGACCAACAATGAATTTGTATTCCAGTTGTCTTACATCTTTTCCAACATTTATCATCTTCCTGTTTTGTCATATTACCCAATCTGATAAGTGTGTTGTGGTACGTCATAATTGTTTTGATTTGCATCTCTCTCATCAATAATGATTTAGAGCATTTTTTCACATGACTATAAATAGTTTTAATTTCTTCCTCTGAAAACTGCATGTCCATATCCTTTGATCATTTATCAACAGGGGAATGATTTGTATTCTTATAAATTTGACTCAGTTCTCTATATATTTTAGAAATGAGGCCTTTATCAACTACCACAGATGATAATGCAGCTAGCTTGCACAGTGGATACAGCCTGGACTGGGATCAGGGGTACTTATCTGCTTGAGTTCAAATCTGACCTCAGAAACTTACTAGCTATAAGATCCTGGGCAAATCATTTATCTCTGTTTGCCTCAGTTTTATCACCTATAAAATGGGCTGGAGAAGGAAATGGCAAAGCAATTCAGTATCTTTGCCATGAAAACCCCAAATGGGCTCATGAAGAATTGTATATGATTGAAAATGACTGAACAACAACAACAAATGCAGTTATCAGGTGCTGACCACTTCTCATCTGGACCATTGGAATGATTTCTTAATTGGTCTCCTTGGTTCCGTGTTCCCATATACAATCTATTTTTTGTACAGCTGCCCAACTTCCTGAAACCCAAGTCTGACAGTGTCATTTCCTGACTCTAAACTTGAATGATTCATTCGAATACAGTTAACCAGTCACTCAACAACTATCTATTATGACTTATTATATACCAGACTCTGTGTCAAATAAATCTTCCCTGTTTGACATTGTAAGTGCTCCACTGTTTCATTCCAGGCTACTGTGTCTTTCCAGATGTTTTATGCATGAGCTCTATTCACAAACTCTACATTTCAGCTACATTTCCATTCTTACTATTTCTCACATGCAACATTTCATCTATTTTCTCCATACCTATATTCTGAATGTCTCCCTTGACTGGAATATGTTTCTAATTTTCCTCAAATTCCAGTTAAAAGGCCCTCTATGATGCTATTCAAGAATTCCCCTAAATGCTTGTCTTCAATGGAATTTTCCTCATTTTTGCATGTATTTTGTACATATATGTATATGCATCAACTCCTTAAGAGAATGTAAATCATCATTTAGCTAAGGACTGTTTTCAATTTTATCTTTGCATCCCCTATATTGAATATAGTTCTTGACACAGAAAGTATTAAACAAATCATTAATTGGTTGATTAAGATTGTTTATTTCAACAGCTTTGAGGATGGATTGGGAAGAGGAAAGAGAAATCTAGGAGATGAATTTTAAGATTCTTACAAGAGATCAGTCAAGTAACAAAGATTTGTATAGGGACAATGGCTATCTGAGCTGAGAGAATGGGATAGATGCAAGAGATGATGTCTAAGTTGGAATGTAGACAGGAGAAATCAGTCATTCCACAAACATTTTCTCCCTAAAGGTAATAGAGAACCATTGAAGTTTTATGAGTAGGGGAGTCACTTTGTTAGACCTGTACTTTAGGAAAATCACTATGACTCTGTCCTTTATACCATCTAACTGCCTCAATTAAAGAGAGGGAAGAGTCAAAATGAGGTTGAGGTTTTGAATCTTAGTGTCTGGGAATATAATATTGCTGAGAACTAAAATGGGGAAGTTTGGAAGATAGGTGGCTTTAGGGAAAATCAGTTTAGGATTGAATTCTTAAGTGCTAAGCAGACCATTTTATAAGTAATATTTTTGGGTCCTGCCCCAAATCAGACACATTCTTTGTGAGACCAGCCTAATACATATGTTGACTTATGCATACTTGCCAAAGAGATAGGCAATGGGGATGGGTGATGATATGGATAGAATGCTGGACTTAGAGGGAGAAAGACTTGAGTTTAAATCCTACTTCGTACATTTTCTAGCTATGTGATTCTAGATAGTCACTTAATCTCTGTCTCAGTTTTTTCCATCCGCAAAATGTGAATAATAATAGCACCTACCCTCTAGGGCTGATGTGAGGATCAAATGTGATATTTGGAACATGTTTGGCAAGCTTTTAATTGCTACATAAAGGTTTTTATTTTTCATATCTTACTGATGTATTTCTTCCTCTGTTTTTTGAATGATAAAGTAGGCAGATATGTGATTTCATCGATGTAAATTACTTGTACAGAAATTCCCTTCACAGATACAGATTGACAGGCTATCTTCTAAAATAGCTTTGGAGGGTTGTGGTTTGCCAAGGGGCACTGAAAAGTCAAGTAAATTGTCCATGATCTTAGAATGAGTATGTACCAGAGTAAGAACTTGAACCAAGGTCTTTCAGATTCCAAGTCTATTCCTTTATCCATTTAATTTAATCTATTTAATGTTACTTCTCAACATTATTATTATTTTCTTCATCATCATCATCATCATCATCATCATCATCATCATCATCATCATCATCGTCCCGGTTAACTCATTTAGAAATCTTTTTTGATGATGTTTAATAGGAAAAAAAAAACCTGAAAAAGTCCCCAAAATTTCTGATATTCTTTACTATGTAGTGTTCCTCAAACAATTATCCAGGTACATAAAACTTTAATTTTTTCTAATTAAATAAAAATGTTGACACATTAATTCATCGTGCTCTCCCTTAAAGCATCCTCAGACAAACTCCAGTGTGACAGACATGATGCCATGCATGGTCTTTATATATGACTTTCATTTCTTTTCTTAGGCTTCTCTATTTTAAATGATTTCTTTTATACACAATAAGAGGTTATGAGGATTTGGTGTGGCGACAACCATTATGGATCAATGATATTTCTGGGAAATTGTAGATAACAAATCTCCCTGGAGTGAGGAATCAGTGTGAGCAAAGCTGATTGAAATTTCGAGAGTATTGGGGAATTATTGTCATTATTATTATTATTTATTCTTCCTATTGCTTTATTTTTTTGATATTTGCATATATCTGGACTGTTTTTCAAGGACAAGTCTTAGCAATGTTATCTACTTAATACAATGGCAATATTGTAAACAAACTGGGAGGGGGGTTATGGGAAAAGGACTTTAAGTTTTACTGATGTTTCTTAGAACTAAACTAACACTTGGAACCTTTGCAAAACAAGATTTAGGTGTACTGGTGTTGTTTAGTTTTCAATGAAAGAAATCATTTTAACCTTGGAGCATTTACAGAAAGCTGGAAGAATTATGTCTCCTAATGGTTAACTGCTCATATGCTCTGTTTCAGTACCTTTGGGAAATGATTATTGTAGCTATGTTTAATACATCATAAAAATGACCTCCAAGTTAGCTGAACAAAATCCCTCTGCCACTTTAAAAGTTAAACCCAACAGCTCCCCAAAGTAGTGACTTACTAATTCATGCCTGATTCATAGGGCAATAAGATCAAAATGATCACAGCCTACCTATATTCATTCATTTGCTTAAGAAGAGAATGCTACTTAAGACAATTGATAATTTCATTCCTTTCTGTTTGTCACAGCTAGCAAGTCTCTGTACTTTAGTGACATTTCAAGACTCTCTGGGCAAGGTAGTCTTCTAAAGCAAACATTTTCCTCCTGACTTTCAGTGCTAAAAGATTACCCAATTCCTCATATTCCCACTCCCTTTGGATGGGAGCTTCAGAAAAGAATGTCTAGCAGGTGCAACACATGGAGTTTTAATAATTCCTCACCCATTCGATGGCCATAATTCCTGCAAAAACCGATGGCTTGGGGAGTAGTGGAACAGTCTCTGTGGAGCCATATGATGAGAACAATTGTGTAAGAACCTCTTCAATGACTCATTTTCTTTTAATGCAGTGATTGCTAAGCTATCATGAGGGCATTTATTCCTTCACCTTCAACTTATACATGAAAAGGAGACTCAGGAAATGCTTTCATTATAGAGCGCTGCTCCCATGATTTTAAAAATACAAATAAAACTACTTTCTAATCTCCATGACAAAATGACATGCTATAGGTAGCAATTATTTCTTGAAACAGCTAGATGAGTGATGTAGAAAGTAATAACAAAAAAAAATTCTGCTGAAAAGGCTGATTCCATCCTTCCCTATGGTAGATCATTAAAAAAAATAGCTCTACCAATGAATCCATTTCTCTGTTGAATTCCTGCTGCTCTTTCCATGTGAATGGCTAATCTTAGCTAGCCCCCAACAATTTATTTTTAGCACCCTACTCCCAGGAGAAAGCAAGACTGTTTTAATTTATTACAAAGTCATGTTGCCTAATAGCATCCAATCACTTGTTGTTATTAAGCAGTCCCTGTATTCAAATTATATTAATTCCAAGTCATCTTTCACACAGAAGACAGTCGCCTGATTACCTCTATCAGCAAATGAAGTCACCTTCTACTTTTCTGATTATACTATAGCCATTGAACAAATCTGGTTTGAATTTTTCTTTTCATCTCTTCTTGCTTTCCCAATTAAAAGAAGAGATAGTATGTGTCAAGGTTTACCTTTCCATATATTTCTTTGATCACATATCCTTTGAGACTTTCCTACTTTGATTATTCCTACTTTTTTAATCTTAATATTTCCTTCTCTATTGGCTCCCCAACTATGTATAAACAGGTTCAGCTCTCTTTTATTTCCTACTACTCACTTGTGATATCATCCTAACTTTATCAACCCCATTAATTCCAAAAGGCATGAAAAGTAGATTGATGCTCATTACTTCCCAACTCCCCAGTTCCTTATAGACAGGATTATATTCCTATTGGTTGATGAAATACTAAATGAAATATTTGCTAAAAAGCCAAATCCAATGGCCTCAGCGGTCATCCTTACATAAAATGTTTTTCATACTTCTGGCTAACATAAACCTAAGAGGATAGCCAACATACTGGATGATAGAATCAGGAGCCAAAACAATCTTAAGAGAAAATATGGCTTAAAGAGTATTGTGCTGTCCTTGGAGTTGGAAAAGATGTCATTTCAAAGCACACCTTTAGCAGTAGCTGTGTGACTCTGGAAATATCATTTAAGAACTCTGGGCCTCAACATCCTCATCTAGGAATTGTGCCTAAAAATACCTGCAGTTTCTAACTCATAGGGGTGGTGTGAGATTCAAATGAGGCACATTTATGTGAAAGACTTCTGAAACTTTAAGGTATAATCTGAATGTCAATTATTTTGATCTGTCAGGATAAAATAACCCGCCACCCCCAATGATAAGAGCTGACAGGAATAAATTAGGAATTTGTTCAAAGTCGTTTCAAAAGTAGAGGATAGGAAAGATGTAGGAAAGATATAAAAAAATCCTTGTGAATTTTAGTGAACTGTGAGTTCAGAATGAATAAACAATGTGACATGATGGTTAAAAGAGCAAATATGAGCACCATTTTCAGTATTAATATTAAAGTACTCACTTTTTAAAAAATTTGATTGATTAATAAGTCATTAGTATCTTCCATATATCACAGTCTGTGCCAGGCCTTGGGGATACAAATATAAAAGTGAGATCATCTATTCCCTTAAGGAGCTTACATTCTTCTAGGAGAATAGAATAAGCTCACAGATAAATGCTGGTGTGCAGGTGTGTGTGTGTACACATACACACATGTGTATCTATATCCATATCTATAGATACGCACACATATACATCATACACACATAGAGTGATGGGGTAGGACATTACCAGTTTTGTCAATCACAAAAGGATACTTTGTATTAAATGGAGCTAATGCTTTCAGGAAACTGAAAATTGGAGGAAAAATATTCCAAGTTTGTGAATCAGCTTCTGCATAGGTAGGGAGGAGAAAATCCGAATGCCACTGTTGGAGAATATCATGTACGTATATGGCTAAAATATAGACTCTATGAAGGGGAGGAATGTATAAGTGGCATAGAGATGAGAAAGCTATGTGGAGACAGGAAGAATGAGATCAGATCCTGACTCAGATACCTAAGAGCTAAATAGCCCTTATCCTCTAAGTTTCAATTTCTTCCTTTAAAAAAATAGGGATAATAATAGCACATGACCTACAAAGCTGGGTGTGATGACAAAATGCTTGTAAAATGCTACTCAAATCTTATAGCATCATCTATAGTCTGGGTGTTAATCAGTCCTAAAAGAAATAATGCAGGACAACAGACAGGAATGCAGAGTAGAAGAAAATAATGTTCCCATTGCCCTCCAAAACTACTATAATAAATATCTAAAAGGGTGTCTAGACCAAGCAGTGATGGGAAAATCAAAGGAAAAACCACAGTGGGTCATCATATTAGCCGATGATCACAAATTTGACCTCCAGGTAAATGAGGAAGGCAAGAATTGTGGATCAGAAGTGACCCAAGATCTAGGCCTCAGAACCTGGGTCAATAAACTGTGATGAACTGATGAGCCAATGTAGCAGAATCAAGCCTAGTATCTCTCGTAGTAAATAGCTGGCTTATTATATTGCCCCAGGTCAGCTGTCTCGGGTTTCACAGGGGTACTAGAAGCTCCATGCTAGGCTAATGGAGCTTTCAAGTTATACAAAATAGAGCAATTAATAAACTTTGCATATCTTTTGACTTATATGATGCCACAACAAGGTATATACATTAAAATGATTATAAAAAGAAGAAATGGATACACATATGTATGTTATATATACATATATGTACACATATGTATATATGTATGTGTGTATATTTATGTGTATATACATATATACATATGCACTACTCTTTCTAGCAGCAATAATGGAAGCATAATTCTTACTCATCAATTAGGCAAAGGCTGAACAAATTATAGTATATGAAAGTACACACTATTGTCAAGTGATAAGAAATAATGAAAGGGATGGTTTTAGAGAAACTTGGTACAGTTTCTATGAACTGATGCAGAGTAGAGTAAGAAGAGTGAGGAAAACAATAACCACACTATAAAATCAAACAATTATGAAAGACTCAACAACTCCAGTCAATTAAATGACTAACCATAATTCAAGACATTTAATGATAAAACATGTTTCTCACTTCTTGAGAGGGAAGTGATGGTTTCAGAATGTAGTTTCTACGTATATATGTATATGCATACAGATTAATAGTATCTTGTGATAAGAAGTGATGAATATAAATGTGTGTATATAAATTTATGTGCATACCCACATATATAAGTATGCACACATGTATAGATATAGATGGATAGATAGATATATGCACACTCAAAATATGAACACGTTATGATCTAGGCATATAGACAAATATTGTTTTGTGATAAGAAATTTAGAATACACATATACATATATGTGTACATATTTGTTTTTATGCAGATTTGTATGGATTATATTATATATGTACATTTACAAAGGTGCATATAAATATTTGTATATATATTATATGTAGAGATATTAGATAGACAGACAGACAGATAGATACATAGATAGATAGATGATAGATAGATAGATAGATATGCACATATATGTATGGATATTGATAGCACAGGTATTCATTTTGCTTAATCATGCCAATTTATTACAAGTGATTTTTTGTATTTATCTTTTCTAATGAATGTATTGAAGAGTGAAATTATATATTTTTGTTAATTGAATATAATAAAATGTAATTTAAAAATGATACATAGAATGGAGCTAAATTGTGGAGGAATTCATATTTTAACTAAACTTCTTAAGATAAGGAAATGATGCTTTGTCAGCAGCAGATAACATTGTCAGACATGCTTTAGGAGAATAATTTGGCAGCTACGTGAAGGATGATTTAGAGTAGGGAGGGATGGGTTGAGGTAGTTATGGAATATGTAGAAATAAGGGAACAATGTGAGAGCTATTGAGGAGGTGGAATCCATAAGGTTTGGCAATGGATTAGATATTGTGGTGGGTGTTATTGAGAGTGAAAAGTCAAATATTATTCCTAGGTTACAAACCTGAGCAACTGGATGAATGATGGGTCTCTCAGCAGAGATCAATCATTTTTGTTATTGTTGTTTAGTCATTTCAGTCATGTCCAACTCCTCATGATCCCGTTAGGTGTTTTCTTGGCAATAGTACTGGAGTGAATTTGCCATTTCCTTCTCCAAATAAGTCATTTAACAAACATTTATCAAACATTCCTATATACTAGAAACTATGCTAAGTGCTATAGATAAAAATGCAATAAATAAAAGAATCTTCCTTAGTTATTAACTTATATTCTGACAAAGGAGTAAATGTATGTAGTAGCACACACAGAATAAATATAAAGTGGTAACTGAAGGGAGAAAGATAATTGGTTCTCTTTTAGGGTATGGTGAATTAGAGTTGTCTGTAGGTTATTGAGGTAGGAATATCAGGGAAATTTGGAAGTAAGACCTTGGCATGTAATCACTATCTGGAATCATCTTCATGCAGTTGACTGTTCTGTACATGGGCATGGATGAGTTTCTGAGAGAGATGGAGAGAGAGAGAGAGAGATGGAGAGAGAGAGAGAGAGAGAGAGAGAGAGAGAGAGAGAGAGAGAGAGAGAGAGAGAGAGAGAGAGAGAAATAAAGAGAAAAGGAGAAGACCCAGGGTAGGGTGCAAAGTTATACCTCCACCTAAGCAATATGTTGAATGATGAAGAAAGAATAGCCTGAAAGTTAGGATGAGTTCCATGACAGAGCAGACTCAAGAGTAAAAAAGTAACCAGAAGTAGCGGTTGGTCTTTCATTTTACAAATGAGGGAAATGAGACCCAAAGAGCAAAAGGAGTACCTAGGGATTAAATCTTATATCATTTTAGGGAACTTTGTTTGCAGGTGTTGTAGGATTTTAAAGTCCTTCAAGAAATGTGATCTATGGAATAAAGTCAATATTCAAGATGTGGCCTTGACCTCTCTTCAGTTTTTGATGACTGATCAAATCATTCTTTATGAGTTGGACCACATGATCTTTTGAGTCTTTTCCAACTCTTCACAATTCCATGAAGCTGAGAGTTGACAAATGTGACTTTCCCAGTCATACAAATGATAAAAGGAGTCCTTGATCATAGAATATTTTTCTTCTAACTTGAAGCCTAGTATTTTTTTTCACTTTCCCACAGTTAAGCCTTGATGCTAATTTGGTCAGGTAGACCTTATATAGCCCCCATACTTCAGATTCCCAATATCAATGACATCACAGGTGAAATTTATCTTCTCTTTCAACTCTATCCCAAGAACAATGTAAACTTCTGGTGAATTGGAACTTTGCTTTTGTATTGGTGCTTAGCACATGGTATACATTCACCAAACACTTTTGATTAAATGATTCATTAGGATGCTTTCTCCTTCAATCTGCCATTATTGATACTAGTTTTATTTAAGTTAGTGAGAACTAAAACATAAATACTTTGCCTAAAAATCTTTCCTTCACTACAAAATCATACTCTATGTAAGGGTGAAATGAAGTGAATATAGACTCTGCATAAAACCACACAAAATATTCTCATATGATTTGCTTAATGTCTTCCTTCAAAATTGCCAATGTGTATGAGCTACTTTTCATTTTTCTTTACAATGTATTTGTAAGGAGAAATCTGTTACTCTGACATCTAAGCAAGGGTGGGCTATAATCTCAAATTTTAAAATTTCAACTGTGTTATCAAATATATGTAAGACATCTGGAAAGCATCCATTTTTAACATTTTAATTGTTTGCAAAATCTGTATTTTTCTATCATTGATTTCTTTTTAAATTTTATTATTTATTTTAGCATTAAAAAAAAATGAGTCCCAGATTCTCTTCCTCCTACCTTCTTTTCCCTCACCCACTGAGAAGGCAAAAATATGATATCAATTATACATGTGGAATCATCAAAAACATATTTCCATATACAACATCACAAACAGGCAAGAAAAATAAAATGAGAAAAATCTGCTGCAATTTGCACTTGGAGCTTATTGGTTCTTTCTCTGGAGGTGGATACATTTTTTAATCATGAGTCTTTTGAAATTCTTTTGGATCATTGCAGTGATCAGAGCAGCTAAGTCTTTCATAGTTGATCATCACTATGATTTAGCTGTCACTATGTATAATAAGCTCCTGCTTCTGGTCAATTCCTTTTGCATCACTCATATAGGTCCTATCATAATTTTATGAAACCATCCCCCTCATGTTATTTTTCATAGAACAACAATCATCCATCACAATTTTATGCCATGACTTATTCAGACATTTCTCAATTGATGATCATTCCCTCAATTTCCAGTTCTTTGCCACACAACAAGAGCTGGTGTATTTTGTGTGTGTGTGTCTATGTACATACATACATACATACACACATATGTATATATTATACACACACATCCTTTCTCTTTGATTGCTTTGAGGTATAGACCAAATAGAGGCATTGCTGGGTCTATGTCCTACCTTTCACTCCCATATCTATTCAAGATATGAGGCCTTTATCAGAGAGACTTGCAAATTTTTTTTTGATATTACTTCATTGTCATTGTAGTTTCTGTGATTATTTCTTTCAATTAGGTCTATTGAAAATATCTAATTTTAAGTACAACAATGAATTATTTGTGTAGCCCAGTCCCAGAAACATGAAAATCTAATGTCACTAGGATAACATTTACATCAATGGAAGGAATTCTTTTTTCTGGAGAAGGGGGAAGAAAATCCAGAGAATCTGTGGGATTCTAAAAGAGAATGCCACTTACTCTATTCCTGGAAAGTGTTCTCATATATATCTTCATAAACGTAGGCTGTAAATCCAATCTCTTTGTCTGTATTGTTGCCCTCACTGTTGTTACTCATATTTGGAATGATTTTGTCCTGATGCACTTGTGAGTCACTAGACCTATTTGCTGCCAGTTGCATAATAGAAAAATTTGAGCATATATTTATATATCATTCTGGGATATAGCAGTACAGGAAACTGTCAAAGCTAGGAGTGGAGGAAGGAGGTGGTGAGAATGAGTTAGAGCTTATACAAATTGTATGTGTTCTGTGGAATGATAATTACTAGTCATACTTAAATAGAAAAGCCATCCATGTGTCAAGATCTTACTCTCTTTTTATAAAAGAGGAGTTAGACCTGCTGCTTAACACCCTTGATTTTCAACATATCTTTTCATTTCCTCAATTTGAAAACAGTCTTACTCTGTTGTTAGCACACACTTGCCTTTCTTTTTTCCATAATGTTCCCTCTGTGGTATTTCACACCCTCTGGTGTCATTGTATTATGGAGATGAATTTCAAAAGTGTGAATCATATTAGAGCAAGATCTTTTGGAATTCAGAGCAACACATGAATCTTCTCTTTGCATTCTGTGAAGTATATATTTCCATAACACACAAATGTGCCTTTCTACGTCATTAGTGTCCAATGTTCCATATTTTCTCCATTTCTTCTGGTTTATTGTTAACCAATAACAAAACAATCCATCATGGGGCATTACACTGTGAATTTTACTCCTGGTGTGACTTCAATACTACAGTAGTTTGCTGGTGGAGATTATAGAATCAACTTCTCTAAAGGCTTCAACGAAAAAGAAAATGGGTTTTTTTGTGTGTGTGCATGTATGTGTGTGTGTGTGTGTGTGTGTGTGTGTGTGTGTCCTTGAAACAGAAGATGGGAAATCTTACTCAAATTCTGGGACAGCTTAGTTTTAGATTTTTATAAAAAAAAACCACTCATGATTATACAGTACTACTCTGTTGGGTGCCCCAACTTTTACCTGCCTACTACTGCCTCACATTGAAGAATCTTCTCTTTTTCTATTATTATTGTCAGTTTATTAAAGATATTTTCTTTTATGAATATGAATGTTAATAAGGCCTCTCCTCACAAAAAAAGAGAGTGAAGACACCTGAAGATGAATCTAAAAAACACTATACAGAAAAAAATGGATCAAGTATCTGAGTTAGGAACAGGTATATCATGTACAGAGCCTGGTGGATCTTTTAAGTTGGTTAAGCCTATGGACCAAAAGACACAGAATTCTGAAAAATGAGAATTTTAGGGGAAGTCCAAAAAGGATGAATATTAGAATAGGAGGTATTTGAGTCCAAAAAACCAGTGGAAAAAGTTTCTAGGACTTGAAATGATAAGTATCTACAGGAGGGCACATAGAAAAATGGTTTAGGGACTCTTCTAGGAAGATTTGGTTCTATAAATCAAAAAGCAACTTTGAGTGAAATGAGTGAAATTAGTCATTTGAATCTGGTCCAATGTCTTTTAAAAACTATATTTGTTTTTAGATCTAGGAATCTGAGTAAAGCTTCTGGAGAGATTGTTTAGTCCAAAATGACTAATATCATTTCTATTTCCTTATTCTGCATTCCACAGATAACTTAGATTGATTAAAAGCTATCTGCAACAGGTCCTCAAAATTATACTTTCAGATATGGAGCAATCTAGGAATGGCCTTTTGGAGCTGTGCCCTTTGTCAGAAGGAAAGCTTATGCATTGAATACAAACTTCAGTGGATGATATTTGCTTCAAGGATTTTCTTGATTTGTTGGCTGAAAATATACAGTGTTGCAAATATTTGGGGAGGAAGATTGGCTTAGTAGTGCAAGGTAGAGAGTTTGCATCAATGCTATGTTGTCAATTTTTGTAGTTCTTCTTCATACTCAAACTGTCAAATTCCTATTTGTTGACTATACTGTGAGAATGTAAGGAAGCAATAACAAAATGAGGAAGACCAGTGAAGGTTACATACACTGAGAAAACTTTGCCTTAAGAATATTGTAGTTATTGTGAAGGATTGACAGAAACCTTGAAATGTTGGTAAATTAGGCTCTGATTATACATCTAATTGTGTTAGCACCTTAGTCAGTATGGTTCAATGCATTGAGGAGACAAAGAGAGAAAGAAAGGGATGGGTGACCTAGAGTAGCACACTGGCCTTACCTGGAACATACATGATTATTCCATTAAATTGTAAACTCCTTGAGATCATGCTTCTTTTTGTATTTCCAGACCTTAGCACCAACCCTGGCCCAAAATACCAGGTCCATAGGCCCAGTTTACCTGATGAGCAGGTAAAGTACAAAAAGGGATTAAATGGGCTCAAGATATTTGCTTTTTCACTATGTACTTTAGCTATTTATCTATCATCTATCTATCTATCTATCTATCTATCTATCTATCTATCTAATAATAACATTGGCAGAGAAATGAGATCTCAGAATAAGTGAGAATTTTATGTCAATTTTTTGTGAATAATTCAACATCAATGAACAACTTTATCACAGGGGATTAAGAAACAGAACAATCAGAGAAGATATGTAAATCCAAAACAAAGAGCCTGTGAACAATATCTCATTATTCATATGTTTAAAAAGTCTGATGATGAAAATATAAGTTGAATCAAATATGAAAGAGAAAGGTGGTATAACATTAAAATAGTGAATGACAGAATTGCAGTCAAAAAAGGAAAATGGATAAAACTTTAACTTCACAGAAAAACTGGAAAACAGTGGGGATATATAAGATTCACAGTTATTGACTGAAGGACTACATAATGGTCCATTAATAACTACCAAACTGATGTCTAGTTTCCTAATTGCAAGACTAGCATCACCTTTGATGATAAGAAGTATTATATGTCTACTAACTAAAAATGAGAATGCTAATGGCCTTCCAAATATATACTGGTAAATCATTTGTTTATGTTGATTATTTAAAATATTGACAGGTTTTATCGCTCCAAATTTTTTTTTGTAAGAACTCCCAAAAAAGTTATAGATTGGCTGAGGAGCAAAGGTTATGGAAAAAATCTCTGTGGATACAAGGAATAAACTATTATTGATTTAATAGTTTTTGAACAAGTCAATGAAATTGTCAAAAAAAAAAACAAAAAACATATTGAAACTGTGTTAAGATCCCAGAGGAGTTAACTTTGTCCCATTTGCTCCTCAACCATGCAAATGCCCGAAATGCATGAATCTGACATTCTGTTTGTACTGAATGGTTACACGTCATCATCATTAAGGTTAAACTAACCAATCTTTTGAATATTTCAAACCAACTCATGCTCTTTCTTAGAGAATGAACAATCCTGCACTTGAATTCCACTTCACGATGATAGCAAGAGTTGATATTGAAGGAATTGCAAAGTGACGTTGCTATGGATATTACTCTGTACTTTTCACAAAACCTTAGACTCAATTTTTCATTTATGCTTTGTTCACTCACTAAAAAAATCCATCTTATAGTTTAAAGCTTCACTAAGATTTGTGAGATGTTCTGTAGGAGAAAAAAGTCTCATAGTGAGAAAATTAGAGTATGGAATGACCATATGAACAATTATTTTCTATTTAAGTCATTCTACTGTCATGTCAAGAAGACTTCAAATGAAATGTACCATCTTTCAAAGAGTAAATTTAAGCTCCATATTATTCTACTTAGCCTTAAACACATTGTCTTCTCTTTTAAATAAAACTTACTATGATTTCCAAGTTAGATAGGGGTTGTGCCAAAACATCTTATTAATGTCTTTATGCTCACAAATGACCTTAAATTATATAGTTTCACTGGGAATCATGTTATATGGCTTCACTAGTTCAGGTACTTTTTCTCCAATGACAGTAAAAGTCACTTACACTCAATAAGTATAAAACCCAATATATGCCAAGAAAAGATCAAGCCAGAATGTTTGCATCTAGAGGTAAAATTTCAATCAATGAATAAGGTTAATACTTATAAATACATTGGTCTCTAATAAGTAAGATATATCAAATATGGAGCTATATAAATGGGAGAATTTATGGCTTTATATTTCAAGGAAATTACTATCCCATCAGTGGAAGATCATTTACCATCAGCACAATAGGAGACTGAACATATACCTTAAGAACCGTCTAATGTACCATAATAGATTTGGAAAGTAACCAACTTCTCTATTAAAAACACGTACACACAGCACCTGTCACTTTAAGGTATCTATAGAAAGATGAAAATTTCTTTCTCAAAAAAGGAATAAAAGAATTGATAGATGTTCCCTGAGTTTATTTAAAATACCTAAAATGGAAGTACTTTGAGGATAAACATGTGTCACTTCACAAAGCAATGGAAATGATGACAATAGATGTGTGCCACTTGACTTGTCAAATACAAATGCACCTCACAGGATTTTGTTTGTATATGGAATCTAGGAAGCAATTAATATCTAATAGAAATCAAAAGGTCTTTCATGGGCAACATTCACATGATCTCATTCAATGACATAAATGCCAAAGAAAAATCAATCAATCAGATGGCCCACTCGTTAATAGCTTTATAGAAATGGATGGGCTTATCATCACAGTTCTATCCTGAATCTTAACCAGCAGCAATTACAGAAAGATTGCTGTCTTTAAGAAGTCAAGGCTTGATTGATCAATGAAGATTATGCAAGAAGGCAAGAAAAAATGTACATCACATAATGTCAGGTTGTAAACATTTTATTTCCTATTTAATACCTATAAGGAAGTGTAGACTTGAATCACAGATCAGAAGCTCACTATTTTTGGTAAATTAAAAGATAACATATCCTTATATTACAAATTCTGGGCTAGCCTGTCCTCCCAAATCCAACAAATTAACCGTGCTCTATCTGAACCATTATCACATCAAAGCTATTCCCCACAATTACTTAGATATAATGGTAAGTCACAAAATTCAATATAGAGATTTCGATAGATGTCACTATATAGAATATGCGTGATCTTCAAGTTATTTGTAATGAAAAGGTTTCAAAATACAATATATCCCAAAAGTCTGAGGTCAATTTTAAGTTTTAATAGTTTAAAGCTGTATTAAGAATTTTCAGATGCCCTGTAAATAAATAAACCTAGAGGAAGAAACCCAAATCATATTAGAATAGCCCAATGTACAGCTTATCCATATTATGCTCTGAACTATTGGAGTCTTTAGTGAGTCTACGAAAGATGAACTTACATCCATACTTTTTTATTCAATTGCATAATGCATTAATCTATCTGTACTACAGTTTGCAGAACATAAAGTATCAAAAATGAAACAAAACAGATACATTCCTGTCTAATTTCCAAAGAACAATTGATATCTATATATTGTGTTAAGAGTTATAAAGACCCATAAATTAAGTGGTATCATGATTACTATACCCACTTTCTAGATGAGGAAGTTGAGACAGGTTAATTTCCTTAACTTCCATCACATGACTTTGGTAGAATCTGAGGCAATATTCTATCCCAGAAACTACTGATTCCAATGCAGAACACTATCACCTAAACAATAGAGGCTACTCAATTGTTTATATTGTGAGGGAAATTTATAGACAAGAAGTCAAATCAATAGGGAGAGAAAGTATAATTCATCCATCAAGTAGAAATTGAGGTGAAGAGCTGCTATAGAATGTGATAGTTCTGTAGTTAAATGAAGAAAGTAAAAGAAAGAACACAGTTACAAAAAGTATATTATGGACCCAGGTATTGTCAGTGACAATTTGAAGCCAGAGTGACTTTCATGCTTGAACAATCATACTTTCCTTCATATTTTGTGTGTATTTCCTAGGTTCAATTTTGTATCCGCTGCCCCTAAAAGATTAGATCCTCTTTCCAGCCTTATCTTTAGTTAATAAAAATGTCTCTACAAATATGAGGGATACCAGGAAACCCTAAAAGCAGAATTATTAGAATGAATTCTTTTTCAATTTTAAAAATGAGAGCATAAGAATGTCTTTAAATCCTTGTCTTTGGAAGAAAATAGAATGAAAACTTCTATCTTGACAGCTAGAAACTATATACAGCAAGTTTTTTTTATTATATGTGGACAAAAGTATCATGTATAAAAAGTGACAGATTTAAATATTTTATAGAATGCATAATGGATTCTAGTTCTAGCCTTAGCACTTACTAATCATATGAACTTAGAGAAGTCACAAACCTCACAGGACCTCATTTCTCTCACTTAGACAATAGAGTTTATGCTACCTTCCCTATCTCTCTCACAATGTTATCTTGATCTTTAGCATGTTTTCACATATATTTTTAAAAATAAATTGTAAAACAACATACCAGTAGTTGCATTGTGATTCACTGTTTATAAAACAATTATTAATAATAATCCTTTTTTCCAGAGTCCATAAAATTTATCTTTTTTTCTCTTTTTCCTTATTTTCTTCTCCTTGATAATCTTGCTTTGGGCATTAATCTTCATGATTATTTTTGGTGAGTGGAAATCAATTGTATTTTTTATTCCTACTGTATGTCTATACTTCAATGTATTCATGACCTCATAAGTATGGGCACACCCTCCGCTGATATAGGAAGCAACTCATGCACATAATTTCTTCTAGAATGACTCCCATGCATATCCTTTCATAAATACTTTCATAGAGGGATCCAATATGCTGGAGAACTCTCAATGCTTCTTTTCCCATTTTATATTTACTAATTAAACACCCAGATAACCCACCTGATATCCCTCAAGCTCTCTATATTATAAGACCTCTTTTTATGGTCATATAAATGAATCCTTTATACTGATTACAACACATGGGTTATTATTGTTAATATGTTACTATATATTTGTACCTTTGGTGTATATTTCCAGTGATTTAGGATCAACTGTCCTGCTGGGAGGAATAGACTAACCTATTCTCCCACTTGATGTATGCAAATTGGGTTATTTTTTTTCCCAATGTAATTGACTCCAGGGATAATGATTTTGGCCATTGAAGTACTTTCCTGGTCACCTGAACAAACAAATAGACAAACAGCCAAGTTATGAAAGATCTCTTCCTAACTATCTAAACAGACTATCTGGATGAACCAAAATGATGATATTCAATAAAATCAAGCTTTATTGTAAATGAATATCTTTTCTCTATTCTGAATATCCTTCAGCTGCTATAAACTTATTTTTCTTTACTCTTAGATGAGCATCTCACTTTATTTCAACTTCAGGCCTAAACAACTATGAGACTGACCACCCTAACTCTCCACTTGAAATCTAGTGTTCGCTGCTTTGGAAGGTTTAGGTATTCTTAAGGCTTCATCTTTGTGGCAACTATTTTGCACTGTTTAGAATTTCCTAGAAATAATGACAATAGGAATTAATGTGTTTACTTTCCCCTTTTGTATTTTTCAGAGTCAAGAGCTAGGACAAACAAGTTAGCCTTCACATGCTGCGGTAAAATAATATCTTCCCATTTTTATCATTTCTATTTATTTGGTATTCATTTTGACCTTTTCTCTCACTGACTAACGTAGCATACATAGATAACTGATTCTGTAATGATGGCTATATCAGTAACTAGTCATTTCCTATTTTAGACACTCCCACTAATTTTGTTTCTTGTGATATTAAGGAATCATCATTACTCTTGCCTTTCGCTAAATTACAAAATTGCAGAGTTGAAAAGTATTTCAGAAGCCATCTTCATCAAAAATCATTTTTCCTGCATAAGCTCTAGTCTACTCTCTTCTTCAAGATGTCAAGTGAAATGAAAGTAAGATAACATTCCACTTTGGGATAACTCCAAATGTTATTTATTTTCCCCTTTCTATAGAGCTTGTTTTCCATTCTAAAAGGCATGCATATTAACAATAAGATTCCAATATGTCTTACTCATTATTGATGAATGACTTAGAAAACATGACTTAGAAAAAATCCATTCTTTATTTCACAGTAACTAACAAATTGGAAGTAAATAAGCACATGAATGACTTCAAATGAAAAATAGCTAAACAAGGTAATTCTAAGTCCTTTTTTTTAAAGTTAAAGGAAACTCTAAGAAAGGAAATAAATAGGCAGGAAATAAAATGATTTGAAAATAGATAAATGATAGGTAATTCTCATTAACTTAGTTGATCCATGACATTTGAACTGACCAATTCAATACCTCATATTCTATGTGAAGAAGCAGCAATACCACTTGATGAGATAAATTCAGGAAAAGAGAAAGGATGAAATCAGGGTTACATAAGGTGACAAGAAATCAATGCCAGGGAAAACATGACTTTAAAAGAACTAGGAGATCATTTTTAAAGAAATATCTCAAAAATGTGAGAAAATGAGTAGGAAAGTTCAAAATAATGAATGTGATAGATATAAAAATAGGAAAACAAAAAGTCCAAAATGCATTAAATGTAACAATTTTTGTATATTTACTTTTGTATCACTTAAATTTATAAGACTCATCAATACCTGCATCAAAAATATCTGTGATGAAAATATGAGATCTTAGGGATACAGTCTTAGATCTGTACTCCCTATAGCAAAGCAAATCTTCAGACAGGAAACTGATGAAAAGCTGGAGTCCTACTGTCTATCATTTGTGGGTTTCAAAAACAACCTATAACTCAATGGTACAAAATACAGTTTAAAATTATTTTAGTATTTTTGCACATATGTTAAATCTATAGAAGATCCTGAGACAGGTACTATTCCCAAGGTAAATTCATTAAAAATATTTTCAGCGTTCTCAAGAAAAAAAGCAAAAAAGCCCCAATAGTAATAACAACATAAAAACATAGAGAAATGATCTCATATCACTCATTTGCCAAATTTTATAGAAACATTTCTACATAAAGTATAAATAAGAATAAATAAAGATTCCCTTTTCAATGGCATGTTTCTGAAAATGCTGCTATTTGAATATTACATTGTATACTTTGATAGCCAAGTTAAGTAAGCAGACAGTAGGAGCTGCCTATCTGCCCCTAATGTTTTCAAATCATATGCTCTCAATAAACGACATTCCAGAGTCAGAAAAAATTCATGTGATGGATGAGATAGTATCAGTGACCTTTGAAACGTCTTGGGAAATTGAATAGTTACCACATTATTGGAATTCAGCATAGTTAAACCAGATATTTCCCTAACTTCAAGAAGGAAAGCAAGAAGGGAGGAAAGAAAGGAAGAAATAAGGAATATAAAAGGAAAGAGAATGGGCAAAAAGAACCTGAAAGAAAATGAAGATTAGAAATAAAGGAAAAAGAAATTGAGAGAGAAAAGAAAGAGAAAGAAGAAGGAAAGAAGAAACAAAGGGAAGGAGGGAAGAAGGAAAGATTATGGCTTATATAAACTAGTTGTCAGTGATTTTGGATTTTAATCCTGGAAAAATTCTACAATTAAAGGGATGGGGAGTCAGCTTCACTGCCTAAAGTATCTCTCCACTCCAATCTATCCTCTACCCATTTGTTGATTTAATCTTCCTAAAGCACGTCTGACCATGACACTTGCCTAGTTAATAAACTTTAATGGCTTTCTATGGTCTCCAGGATGTGAGTCAGGTTTTTACGGAGGTCTTTCTTATTTTAGGTCAAGTTCTATTCACAATGCCAATTATTGCCCTGATATCATGAGATGTTAAGTAGACCTGGGCAAGATGTCTTTTCTATCCAATAGATACTCCATTGAGGTTCCATATTCCCAGGAATCTCAGAGGCTAAGAAACTGTGAAGGAACCATAAGTCACACACGGAGGGAGGCCCCACTGGAAGAACTTGTGGATCTGTAAAAGTAACAATGTGATCATATTTAGAAGCATGTCATCTCACTATCCTTCTGAAAGGTCCATACCTTAATGGTGATCCCTATGAAACTTCCTTTATGTATTGTTTATGGAGAGTCATAGCTTGGTTCTAGATATCAACTATATTAATGTTGTGCCTCTTTAGTTAAGTACTTGTCCCTTTCTAGCATCTGAGTTTCTATCCTTAGACCTGGGGACCTGGACTCCTGTTTTACATGTAAATGCTTGTGCATGCATGCATATACACACATGTATATACATACACACATGTATAAGTGTATATACACCCATATACACATATGCACCATACACATACACATTTGTATACATGTGTATATGCACACATACATGTGTGTATACATACATACGCATGTGTGTAGCTATCATACCTGCTATACTCCTCTGACTGTCCTTTACACAGAGGTAATGACAACAATTCTAGCCTATAAATTTTCTTTTATAAAGCTGAGTTGGAAATATTTTCTTATTTATTTTCATTCACATTATTTACATGTGCAAAAAGGTCACCTTGTAAAAAAATCACATATTTTCATCTCATTTGATGATTACAGAGTTGTAAATATATTTCTAATATTCCCAGCCATAAATCTGAGAAGTCAGTGCTATTTTTTTAACTACAGTTAATGTTTCTTAATTGATTTTTGCACATTTTTTTGCCCTTTGCCAGATAGAGTTTTCTAATATTTAACATTTTAAACAATTTGCTGGTACAAAAGACTAGGAAGCAGGGCTTTTTCACTTTTCTTATGTGTCATGTCATGTTTCCTTGGGTGTTGCTCTTCTTTCTTTGTTCTCATGAGGGCCATATTTTGACTTGCATTTGAGTTGGATTTAAATGAGGTAGAGCTGCTCAAAGTCTTCAGTCTCATTTTCTCCTCCAGTTTTCAAAGTCCATTGGCAAGACAAAAGTCAAAGATAACCAGTGATGGTCCAGGATGCCTAGTTGCCTCTGGAAGTTAGGTGAAGCCCATTGGTCCATTCTGGCAAAAAAAAAAAAATTCTAAATGTTTAAAACACATAGGTTTATAAAGGAAATGAAAGATAATTATCCAAATTAAAATTATTTATAGTATAAGTTCAAAAAACCCAGTTTAAAAATCCTTGATATAGATATAAGCACTTTGGGTATTATGTTTACTTAATTAAATTCAATTAAAAGCTAATTGAATTTAGTTTCAAGGCCATTAAATACCCATTATGTTATAGACACTGGGGTGTTCTAGGGGTACAAAATTTAAAACAAAAACAAACAAAAAGTCCATGAAGTTTAAGAGCTTACTTTGTGCTGTGGTGGAGGTGGGGTGAGGGTATGAGATTGTGTTTTGTTGTTTAGTCATTTCAATTGTGTCTGATTTTATGACCCTGATTTGTAGTTTTTTTCTAAAAGAAACTGGAATTGTTTACCATTTACAGCACTGTCTCATTTAAGGAAATTGAAGCAGATAGGGTGAAGTGACTTGCCCAGGGTCATACAGTTAATAAGTGTGTGAGGCTGGATTTTAATGCAGGAAGTTAAATCTTTATGTATTCAGGCCTGGCACTCTATCCACTGTGCCAATTAGTTACCCATGGCTATGACATATAAACAGGCAACTTAATACAAAGTAATATACATTAGTTTGAAGAGAAAGAGTATGCTAATAATTAAAGAGTGCAGGAAAAAGTTTTTGCATAAAAGGAGTGAGGGGAACCTAAGTTTTATTAGAAGAAAGAAAGGTAGAGGTGAGGAAGAAGTATAATTCAGACATGTATGTACCCTTGTACAAAAACATCAAAGTTGGTGACGGGATATCCTGTTGATGAATAGTTAAGAAGTTAATACAATGGGGGGAAAGAGTGTGTGAAAGAATCTTATAGGACAAAAAAGTAGATGAGCATTTAAAATGCTTGGAGGGTTCATTATTTCAGATTAATGAGGCTATGTTTAATTGAGTCTGTAGGGAAGAATTTATTTTTATAGGAGTGTGGAATCATAAAAATCTCTGTTTTAGAAATAGTAATTTGGTGACTCTACAATGGATGAATTGTAGAGAAGGGAAATCAGATTCAGAGAAATCAGTTAGGAGGCTCCTCGAGAAGCCCAGTCTAGAGGTGATAAAATCTTGAATGAGAGGAGCGGAGAGGAGATAGGTGTGTAAATATATTGTAGGAGATATTGAAAAGTTTTGTCCAGCTATTTGTTAAGGGGGCTGAGACAGAAGAGTCATGGAAGGCTTCATATTAAGAACCCGGAAGACTGGAAGAATCTTGTTGCCATATTCAGAAACTGAGAAGTTTGGGGAAAGGATAGCTTTGGGGAAAACATAATGAATTCTGTTTTTGTTTTGGATGTTGTTTTGTCTTGTTTTGCCATCCACTTAGAAGTATATAGCAGGCAGTTGGTAATTTTGGCTAAGGGATTGCTTCCTTTTTGAAATCCCCTTGTTGAAAACATCTACAGTTATCTCAATCTTTTATATTTCC